>NC_082647.1:87867771-88180043 GCF_028023285.1 Balaenoptera ricei | reverse complement strand
GGTTTAGCTGCTTTTCACTGCTGTGTTTATGCCGCTTTACACCCACTTGACTCACTTACAGAGAGATATCAATACATAGGTTTTAACATTCTTACTAGTCAGATATATTCTTGAGCGGTGAATAGGGGGTGTTGAGTCCAGTTCACTGAGCAAGGAGTAGGTCGTGTCTATTACATATTGGGTTTATGGAACGGTCTCTGAGCTAATTGGAAACCCTTCTTTTATGCATCACCCCACCTCACCTTTCCCGTTAAGCAGCCATAGTGTGTTTTCTAAACGTGTGACTCTGTTCTGTTTTGTAATTCAGTTCAAGGGTAGCAATTTTTACATTCCCTCTATAAGTGATATCTTATGATAAGTGTCTTTTTCTGTGTGACTTATTTCACTTAGAATCGTCGTACCTAAATCCACTCATCATGCTGCTACTAGCCTTATGACGTTGATTTCATGGCTGAGTGATATTCCATTGTACATAAGGACCACAACTTCTTTATCCAGTTTTCTCTTTCCTGGGATATTTAGGGTGTAACGAAGTGGAGGTTCTTGTCAACAGAGCAGCCCTAAACTTTGGGGTGCCTGTGTCTTGCTGATTTTTAGTTTTCCCAATTTATACGCCCATGAGTGGAAGTGCCCTATGCTCTCTAAGCTGAGTTTTTTCGATGTTTCAGGACACACCGTACACTTCTCCAGAGTGGCTGTTGGCAATTTACATCCCGCCCATCAGCGTAGCAAGGCTCCCGTTTCTCCATGGCCTGTCCTGCATTTCTGGTTTTGACACTTTATTCAGCATGGCCCTTTTGACCGATGGGCAGCGAGACTTCTTTGTAGCGCTGATTTGCCTTTCCAGGTTGCTTGGTTGGCCAAAAAGGGCGTATGCGTTTTTTCCTGAATATATTCAGGAAAAAACGCATACGCCCTTTTTGGCCAAGGGCATCATTGTCGAGGTTTTGCCGCTTTTCCCGTGCTTTAAAGGCGATTCAAATCTACCTCCTGAAATCTGTTTCCTGCAATTCTGCCTTGCTTTCAAATCCTCTTCGTTGTCTTCCATCAATATATTTGAAGACGAGAGTTATGATTTATAACTCTGCAGGTTTGTGAATTGCAGTGCCCCTGAGCTCCATTTTTCAACTCGCTTTCTTGGGAGCTGGCCGCAAAAGCGCTGGATTTCTTCAGGGCCTATTCTGTTTCCGGGCGGAAGGCTGAGCCTGTGGTTAATTCTTCTTCCTGATGGGAAAATAGAGTGACCTGTGCCTGTCCCAACACCTAGAGATAGTGTCTCATTGGTTCCCCCTCTTCCCGTTCATCCTCAGGACAAATTGCAACCTGTACGGAACAGGAGGTTAAAGGTGCTGATTCTCCAAGGAGGGAGATTGCTAGTAAAGCGGCTGGAATGGCGAACCCGAGCACAAGGAGATGAGAAATGAGGTGCGTTTTAGAAACCTTTCCCGATCACACGGTGCACCATCTTCTGGGTTTCTCATGCATGTTTTCGAAGTAGGAAGATGCCCTTGAACCTGGAGATTTGGGACCCATGGGATGGGAACCACGCAGTATTACTCTAAAGGGTCTGCGTTTGCTCACCCAACCTCACCAAACCTCTCAGCCCCAAGAGTGTCCACCCTTATGTCTCAATCAGCTGTGGGTCTAGATATGGTCAATCCAGGTGGCATCACAGCCCCTGAACGAATTTAGTAAGAATTTCTCTCTCTTTCACTGTCTTTGTTTCACGGGTTTTTAAAAGTGATTGATTTTTATAAAGGGGTTTAGCTGCTTTTCACTGCTGTGTTTATGCCGCTTTACACCCACTTGACTCACTTACAGAGAGATATCAATACATAGGTTTTAACATTCTTACTAGTCAGATATATTCTTGGGCGGTGAATAGGGGGTGTTGAGTCCAGTTCACTGAGCAAGGAGTAGGTCGTGTCTATTACATATTGGGTTTATGGAACGGTCTCTGAGCTAATTGGAAACCCTTCTTTTATGCATCACCCCACCTCACCTTTCCCGTTAAGCAGCCATAGTGTGTTTTCTAAACGTGTGACTCTGTTCTGTTTTGTAATTCAGTTCAAGGGTAGCAATTTTTACATTCCCTCTATAAGTGATATCTTATGATAAGTGTCTTTTTCTGTGTGACTTATTTCACTTAGAATCGTCGTACCTAAATCCACTCATCATGCTGCTACTAGCCTTATGACGTTGATTTCATGGCTGAGTGATATTCCATTGTACATAAGGACCACAACTTCTTTATCCAGTTTTCTCTTTCCTGGGATATTTAGGGTGTAACGAAGTGGAGGTTCTTGTCAACAGAGCAGCCCTAAACTTTGGGGTGCCTGTGTCTTGCTGATTTTTAGTTTTCCCAATTTATACGCCCATGAGTGGAAGTGCCCTATGCTCTCTAAGCTGAGTTATTTCGATGTTTCAGGACACACCGTACACTTCTCCAGAGTGGCTGTTGGCAATTTACATCCCGCCCATCAGCGTAGCAAGGCTCCCGTTTCTCCATGGCCTGTCCTGCATTTCTGGTTTTGACACTTTATTCAGCATGGCCCTTTTGACCGATGGGTAGCGAGACTTCTTTGTAGTGCTGATTTGCCTTTCCAGGTTGCTTGGTTGGCCAAAAAGGGTGTATGCGTTTTTTCCTGAATATATTCAGGAAAAAACGCATACGCCCTTTTTGGCCAAGGGCATCATTGTCGAGGTTTTGCCGCTTTTCCCGTGCTTTAAAGGCGATTCGAATCTACCTCCTGAAATCTGTTTCCTGCAATTCTGCCTTGCTTTCAAATCCTCTTCGTTGTCTTCCATCAATATATTTGAGGACGAGAGTTATGATTTATAACTCTGCAGGTTTGTGAATTGCAGTGCCCCTGAGCTCCATTTTTCAACTCGCTTTCTTGGGAGCTGGCCGCAAAAGCGCTGGATTGCTTCAGGGCCTATTCTGTTTCCGGGCGGCAGGCTGAGCCTGTGGTTAATTCTTCTTCCTGATGGGAAAATAGAGTGACCTGTGCCTGTCCCAACACCTAGAGATAGTGTCTCATTGGTTCCCCCTCTTCCCGTTCATCCTCAGGACAAATTGCAACCTGTACGGAACAGGAGGTTAAAGGTGCTGATTCTCCAAGGAGGGAGATTGCTAGTAAAGCGGCTGGAATGGCGAACCCGAGCACAAGGAGATGAGAAATGAGGTGCGTTTTAGAAACCTTTCCCGATCACACGGTGCACCATCTTCTGGGTTTCTCATGCATGTTTTCGAAGTAGGAAGATGCCCTTGAACCTGGAGATTTGGGACCCATGGGATGGGAACCACGCAGTATTACTTTAAAGGGTCTGCGTTTGCTCACCCAACCTCACCAAACCTCTCAGCCCCAAGAGTGTCCACCCTTATGTCTCAATCAGCTGTGGGTCTAGATATGGTCAATCCAGGTGGCATCACAGCCCCTGAACGAATTTAGTAAGAATTTCTCTCTCTTTCACTGTCTTTGTTTCACGGGTTTTTAAAAGTGATTGATTTTTATAAAGGGGTTTAGCTGCTTTTCACTGCTGTGTTTATGCCGCTTTACACCCACTTGACTCACTTACAGAGAGATATCAATACATAGGTTTTAACATTCTTACTAGTCAGATATATTCTTGGGCGGTGAATAGGGGGTGTTGAGTCCAGTTCACTGAGCAAGGAGTAGGTCGTGTCTATTACATATTGGGTTTATGGAACGGTCTCTGAGCTAATTGGAAACCCTTCTTTTATGCATCACCCCACCTCACCTTTCCCGTTAAGCAGCCATAGTGTGTTTTCTAAACGTGTGACTCTGTTCTGTTTTGTAATTCAGTTCAAGGGTAGCAATTTTTACATTCCCTCTATAAGTGATATCTTAGGATAAGTGTCTTTTTCTGTGTGACTTATTTCACTTAGAATCGTCGTACCTAAATCCACTCATCATGCTGCTACTAGCCTTATGACGTTGATTTCATGGCTGAGTGATATTCCATTGTACATAAGGACCACAACTTCTTTATCCAGTTTTCTCTTTCCTGGGATATTTAGGGTGTAACGAAGTGGAGGTTCTTGTCAACAGAGCAGCCCTAAACTTTGGGGTGCCTGTGTCTTGCTGATTTTTAGTTTTCCCAATTTATACGCCCATGAGTGGAAGTGCCCTATGCTCTCTAAGCTGAGTTTTTTCGATGTTTCAGGACACACCGTACACTTCTCCAGAGTGGCTGTTGGCAATTTACATCCCGCCCATCAGCGTAGCAAGGCTCCCGTTTCTCCATGGCCTGTCCTGCATTTCTGGTTTTGACACTTTATTCAGCATGGCCCTTTTGACCGATGGGCAGCGAGACTTCTTTGTAGCGCTGATTTGCCTTTCCAGGTTGCTTGGTTGGCCAAAAAGGGCGTATGCGTTTTTTCCTGAATATATTCAGGAAAAAACGCATACGCCCTTTTTGGCCAAGGGCATCATTGTCGAGGTTTTGCCGCTTTTCCCGTGCTTTAAAGGCGATTCGAATCTACCTCCTGAAATCTGTTTCCTGCAATTCTGCCTTGCTTTCAAATCCTCTTCGTTGTCTTCCATCAATATATTTGAGGACGAGAGTTATGATTTATAACTCTGCAGGTTTGTGAATTGCAGTGCCCCTGAGCTCCATTTTTCAACTCGCTTTCTTGGGAGCTGGCCGCAAAAGCGCAGGATTGCTTCAGGCCCTATTTTGGTCCCGGGCGGCAGGCTGAGCCTGTGGTTAATTCTTCTTCCTGATGGGAAAATAGAGTGACCTGTGCCTGTCCCAACACCTAGAGCTAGTGTCTCATTGGTTCCCCCTCTTCCCGTTCATCCTCAGGACAAATTGCAACCTGTACGGAACAGGAGGTTAAAGGTGCTGATTCTCCAAGGAGGGAGATTGCTAGTAAAGCGGCTGGAATGGGGAACCCGAGCACAAGGAGATGAGAAATGAGGTGCGTTTTAGAAACCTTTCCCGATCACACGGTGTACCATCTTCTGGGTTTCTCATGCATGTTTTCGAAGTAGGAAGATGCCCTTGAACCTGGAGATTTGGGACCCATGGGATGGGAACCACGCAGTATTACTCTAAAGGGTCTGCGTTTGCTCACCCAACCTCACCAAACCTCTCAGCCCCAAGAGTGTCCACCCTTATGTCTCAATCAGCTGTGGGTCTAGATATGGTCAATCCAGGTGGCATCACAGCCCCTGAACGAATTTAGTAAGAATTTCTCTCTCTTTCACTGTCTTTGTTTCACGGGTTTTTAAAAGTGATTGATTTTTATAAAGGGGTTTAGCTGCTTTTCACTGCTGTGTTTATGCCGCTTTACACCCACTTGACTCACTTACAGAGAGATATCAATACATAGGTTTTAACATTCTTACTAGTCAGATATATTCTTGGGCGGTGAATAGGGGGTGTTGAGTCCAGTTCACTGAGCAAGGAGTAGGTCGTGTCTATTACATATTGGGTTTATGGAACGGTCTCTGAGCTAATTGGAAACCCTTCTTTTATGCATCACCCCACCTCACCTTTCCCGTTAAGCAGCCATAGTGTGTTTTCTAAACGTGTGACTCTGTTCTGTTTTGTAATTCAGTTCAAGGGTAGCAATTTTTACATTCCCTCTATAAGTGATATCTTATGATAAGTGTCTTTTTCTGTGTGACTTATTTCACTTAGAATCGTCGTACCTAAATCCACTCATCATGCTGCTACTAGCCTTATGACGTTGATTTCATGGCTGAGTGATATTCCATTGTACATAAGGACCACAACTTCTTTATCCAGTTTTCTCTTTCCTGGGATATTTAGGGTGTAACGAAGTGGAGGTTCTTGTCAACAGAGCAGCCCTAAACTTTGGGGTGCCTGTGTCTTGCTGATTTTTAGTTTTCCCAATTTATACGCCCATGAGTGGAAGTGCCCTATGCTCTCTAAGCTGAGTTTTTTCGATGTTTCAGGACACACCGTACACTTCTCCAGAGTGGCTGTTGGCAATTTACATCCCGCCCATCAGCGTAGCAAGGCTCCCGTTTCTCCATGGCCTGTCCTGCATTTCTGGTTTTGACACTTTATTCAGCATGGCCCTTTTGACCGATGGGCAGCGAGACTTCTTTGTAGCGCTGATTTGCCTTTCCAGGTTGCTTGGTTGGCCAAAAAGGGCGTATGCGTTTTTTCCTGAATATATTCAGGAAAAAACGCATACGCCCTTTTTGGCCAAGGGCATCATTGTCGAGGTTTTGCCGCTTTTCCCGTGCTTTAAAGGCGATTCGAATCTACCTCCTGAAATCTGTTTCCTGCAATTCTGCCTTGCTTTCAAATCCTCTTCGTTGTCTTCCATCAATATATTTGAAGACGAGAGTTATAATTTATAACTCTGCAGGTTTGTGAATTGCAGTGCCCCTGAGCTCCATTTTTCAACTCGCTTTCTTGGGAGCTGGCCGCAAAAGCGCTGGATTACTTCAGGGCCTATTCTGTTTCCGGGCGGAAGGCTGAGCCTGTGGTTAATTCTTCTTCCTGATGGGAAAATAGAGTGACCTGTGCCTGTCCCAACACCTAGAGCTAGTGTCTCATTGGTTCCCCCTCTTCCCGTTCATCCTCAGGACAAATTGCAACCTGTACGGAACAGGAGGTTAAAGGTGCTGATTCTCCAAGGAGGGAGATTGCTAGTAAAGCGGCTGGAATGGGGAACCCGAGCACAAGGAGATGAGAAATGAGGTGCGTTTTAGAAACCTTTCCCGATCACACGGTGTACCATCTTCTGGGTTTCTCATGCATGTTTTCGAAGTAGGAAGATGCCCTTGAACCTGGAGATTTGGGACCCATGGGATGGGAACCACGCAGTATTACTCTAAAGGGTCTGCGTTTGCTCACCCAACCTCACCAAACCTCTCAGCCCCAAGAGTGTCCACCCTTATGTCTCAATCAGCTGTGGGTCTAGATATGGTCAATCCAGGTGGCATCACAGCCCCTGAACGAATTTAGTAAGAATTTCTCTCTCTTTCACTGTCTTTGTTTCACGGGTTTTTAAAAGTGATTGATTTTTATAAAGGGGTTTAGCTGCTTTTCACTGCTGTGTTTATGCCGCTTTACACCCACTTGACTCACTTACAGAGAGATATCAATACATAGGTTTTAAGATTCTTACTAGTCAGATATATTCTTGGGCGGTGAATAGGGGGTGTTGAGTCCAGTTCACTGAGCAAGGAGTAGGTCGTGTCTATTACATATTGGGTTTATGGAACGGTCTCTGAGCTAATTGGAAACCCTTCTTTTATGCATCACCCCACCTCACCTTTCCCGTTAAGCAGCCATAGTGTGTTTTCTAAACGTGTGCCTCTGTTCTGTTTTGTAATTCAGTTCAAGGGTAGCAATTTTTACATTCCCTCTATAAGTGATATCTTATGATAAGTGTCTTTTTCTGTGTGACTTATTTCACTTAGAATCGTCGTACCTAAATCCACTCATCATGCTGCTACTAGCCTTATGACGTTGATTTCATGGCTGAGTGATATTCCATTGTACATAAGGACCACAACTTCTTTATCCAGTTTTCTCTTTCCTGGGATATTTAGGGTGTAACGAAGTGGAGGTTCTTGTCAACAGAGCAGCCCTAAACTTTGGGGTGCCTGTGTCTTGCTGATTTTTAGTTTTCCCAATTTATACGCCCATGAGTGGAAGTGCCCTATGCTCTCTAAGCTGAGTTTTTTCGATGTTTCAGGACACACCGTACACTTCTCCAGAGTGGCTGTTGGCAATTTACATCCCGCCCATCAGCGTAGCAAGGCTCCCGTTTCTCCATGGCCTGTCCTGCATTTCTGGTTTTGACACTTTATTCAGCATGGCCCTTTTGACCGATGGGTAGCGAGACTTCTTTGTAGCGCTGATTTGCCTTTCCAGGTTGCTTGGTTGGCCAAAAAGGGCGTATGCGTTTTTTCCTGAATATATTCAGGAAAAAACGCATACGCCCTTTTTGGCCAAGGGCATCATTGTCGAGGTTTTGCCGCTTTTCCCGTGCTTTAAAGGCGATTCGAATCTACCTCCTGAAATCTGTTTCCTGCAATTCTGCCTTGCTTTCAAATCCTCTTCGTTGTCTTCCATCAATATATTTGAGGACGAGAGTTATGATTTATAACTCTGCAGGTTTGTGAATTGCAGTGCCCCTGAGCTCCATTTTTCAACTCGCTTTCTTGGGAGCTGGCCGCAAAAGCGCAGGATTGCTTCAGGCCCTATTTTGGTCCCGGGCGGCAGGCTGAGCCTGTGGTTAATTCTTCTTCCTGATGGGAAAATAGAGTGACCTGTGCCTGTCCCAACACCTAGAGCTAGTGTCTCATTGGTTCCCCCTCTTCCCGTTCATCCTCAGGACAAATTGCAACCTGGACGGAACAGGAGGTTAAAGGTGCTGATTCTCCAAGGAGGGAGATTGCTAGTAAAGCGGCTGGAATGGGGAACCCGAGCACAAGGAGATGAGAAATGAGGTGCGTTTTAGAAACCTTTCCCGATCACACGGTGTACCATCTTCTGGGTTTCTCATGCATGTTTTCGAAGTAGGAAGATGCCCTTGAACCTGGAGATTTGGGACCCATGGGATGGGAACCACGCAGTATTACTCTAAAGGGTCTGCGTTTGCTCACCCAACCTCACCAAACCTCTCAGCCCCAAGAGTGTCCACCCTTATGTCTCAATCAGCTGTGGGTCTAGATATGGTCAATCCAGGTGGCATCACAGCCCCTGAACGAATTTAGTAAGAATTTCTCTCTCTTTCACTGTCTTTGTTTCACGGGTTTTTAAAAGTGATTGATTTTTATAAAGGGGTTTAGCTGCTTTTCACTGCTGTGTTTATGCCGCTTTACACCCACTTGACTCACTTACAGAGAGATATCAATACATAGGTTTTAACATTCTTACTAGTCAGATATATTCTTGGGCGGTGAATAGGGGGTGTTGAGTCCAGTTCACTGAGCAAGGAGTAGGTCGTGTCTATTACATATTGGGTTTATGGAACGGTCTCTGAGCTAATTGGAAACCCTTCTTTTATGCATCACCCCACCTCACCTTTCCCGTTAAGCAGCCATAGTGTGTTTTCTAAACGTGTGCCTCTGTTCTGTTTTGTAATTCAGTTCAAGGGTAGCAATTTTTACATTCCCTCTATAAGTGATATCTTATGATAAGTGTCTTTTTCTGTGTGACTTATTTCACTTAGAATCGTCGTACCTAAATCCACTCATCATGCTGCTACTAGCCTTATGACGTTGATTTCATGGCTGAGTGATATTCCATTGTACATAAGGACCACAACTTCTTTATCCAGTTTTCTCTTTCCTGGGATATTTAGGGTGTAACGAAGTGGAGGTTCTTGTCAACAGAGCAGCCCTAAACTTTGGGGTGCCTGTGTCTTGCTGATTTTTAGTTTTCCCAATTTATACGCCCATGAGTGGAAGTGCCCTATGCTCTCTAAGCTGAGTTTTTTCGATGTTTCAGGACACACCGTACACTTCTCCAGAGTGGCTGTTGGCAATTTACATCCCGCCCATCAGCGTAGCAAGGCTCCCGTTTCTCCATGGCCTGTCCTGCATTTCTGGTTTTGACACTTTATTCAGCATGGCCCTTTTGACCGATGGGTAGCGAGACTTCTTTGTAGCGCTGATTTGCCTTTCCAGGTTGCTTGGTTGGCCAAAAAGGGCGTATGCGTTTTTTCCTGAATATATTCAGGAAAAAACGCATACGCCCTTTTTGGCCAAGGGCATCATTGTCGAGGTTTTGCCGCTTTTCCCGTGCTTTAAAGGCGATTCGAATCTACCTCCTGAAATCTGTTTCCTGCAATTCTGCCTTGCTTTCAAATCCTCTTCGTTGTCTTCCATCAATATATTTGAGGACGAGAGTTATGATTTATAACTCTGCAGGTTTGTGAATTGCAGTGCCCCTGAGCTCCATTTTTCAACTCGCTTTCTTGGGAGCTGGCCGCAAAAGCGCAGGATTGCTTCAGGCCCTATTTTGGTCCCGGGCGGCAGGCTGAGCCTGTGGTTAATTCTTCTTCCTGATGGGAAAATAGAGTGACCTGTGCCTGTCCCAACACCTAGAGCTAGTGTCTCATTGGTTCCCCCTCTTCCCGTTCATCCTCAGGACAAATTGCAACCTGGACGGAACAGGAGGTTAAAGGTGCTGATTCTCCAAGGAGGGAGATTGCTAGTAAAGCGGCTGGAATGGGGAACCCGAGCACAAGGAGATGAGAAATGAGGTGCGTTTTAGAAACCTTTCCCGATCACACGGTGTACCATCTTCTGGGTTTCTCATGCATGTTTTCGAAGTAGGAAGATGCCCTTGAACCTGGAGATTTGGGACCCATGGGATGGGAACCACGCAGTATTACTCTAAAGGGTCTGCGTTTGCTCACCCAACCTCACCAAACCTCTCAGCCCCAAGAGTGTCCACCCTTATGTCTCAATCAGCTGTGGGTCTAGATATGGTCAATCCAGGTGGCATCACAGCCCCTGAACGAATTTAGTAAGAATTTCTCTCTCTTTCACTGTCTTTGTTTCACGGGTTTTTAAAAGTGATTGATTTTTATAAAGGGGTTTAGCTGCTTTTCACTGCTGTGTTTATGCCGCTTTACACCCACTTGACTCACTTACAGAGAGATATCAATACATAGGTTTTAACATTCTTACTAGTCAGATATATTCTTGGGCGGTGAATAGGGGGTGTTGAGTCCAGTTCACTGAGCAAGGAGTAGGTCGTGTCTATTACATATTGGGTTTATGGAACGGTCTCTGAGCTAATTGGAAACCCTTCTTTTATGCATCACCCCACCTCACCTTTCCCGTTAAGCAGCCATAGTGTGTTTTCTAAACGTGTGCCTCTGTTCTGTTTTGTAATTCAGTTCAAGGGTAGCAATTTTTACATTCCCTCTATAAGTGATATCTTATGATAAGTGTCTTTTTCTGTGTGACTTATTTCACTTAGAATCGTCGTACCTAAATCCACTCATCATGCTGCTACTAGCCTTATGACGTTGATTTCATGGCTGAGTGATATTCCATTGTACATAAGGACCACAACTTCTTTATCCAGTTTTCTCTTTCCTGGGATATTTAGGGTGTAACGAAGTGGAGGTTCTTGTCAACAGAGCAGCCCTAAACTTTGGGGTGCCTGTGTCTTGCTGATTTTTAGTTTTCCCAATTTATACGCCCATGAGTGGAAGTGCCCTATGCTCTCTAAGCTGAGTTTTTTCGATGTTTCAGGACACACCGTACACTTCTCCAGAGTGGCTGTTGGCAATTTACATCCCGCCCATCAGCGTAGCAAGGCTCCCGTTTCTCCATGGCCTGTCCTGCATTTCTGGTTTTGACACTTTATTCAGCATGGCCCTTTTGACCGATGGGTAGCGAGACTTCTTTGTAGCGCTGATTTGCCTTTCCAGGTTGCTTGGTTGGCCAAAAAGGGCGTATGCGTTTTTTCCTGAATATATTCAGGAAAAAACGCATACGCCCTTTTTGGCCAAGGGCATCATTGTCGAGGTTTTGCCGCTTTTCCCGTGCTTTAAAGGCGATTCGAATCTACCTCCTGAAATCTGTTTCCTGCAATTCTGCCTTGCTTTGAAATCCTCTTCGTTGTCTTCCATCAATATATTTGAGGACGAGAGTTATGATTTATAACTCTGCAGGTTTGTGAATTGCAGTGCCCCTGAGCTCCATTTTTCAACTCGCTTTCTTGGGAGCTGGCCGCAAAAGCGCAGGATTGCTTCAGGCCCTATTTTGGTCCCGGGCGGCAGGCTGAGCCTGTGGTTAATTCTTCTTCCTGATGGGAAAATAGAGTGACCTGTGCCTGTCCCAACACCTAGAGATAGTGTCTCATTGGTTCCCCCTCTTCCCGTTCATCCTCAGGACAAATTGCAACCTGTACGGAACAGGAGGTTAAAGGTGCTGATTCTCCAAGGAGGGAGATTGCTAGTAAAGCGGCTGGAATGGGGAACCCGAGCACAAGGAGATGAGAAATGAGGTGCGTTTTAGAAACCTTTCCCGATCACACGGTGCACCATCTTCTGGGTTTCTCATGCATGTTTTCGAAGTAGGAAGATGCCCTTGAACATGGAGATTTGGGACCCATGGGATGGGAACCACGCAGTATTACTTTAAAGGGTCTGCGTTTGCTCACCCAACCTCACCAAACCTCTCAGCCCCAAGAGTGTCCACCCTTATGTCTCAATCAGCTGTGGGTCTAGATATGGTCAATCCAGGTGGCATCACAGCCCCTGAACGAATTTAGTAAGAATTTCTCTCTCTTTCACTGTCTTTGTTTCACGGGTTTTTAAAAGTGATTGATTTTTATAAAGGGGTTTAGCTGCTTTTCACTGCTGTGTTTATGCCGCTTTACACCCACTTGACTCACTTACAGAGAGATATCAATACATAGGTTTTAACATTCTTACTAGTCAGATATATTCTTGGGCGGTGAATAGGGGGTGTTGAGTCCAGTTCACTGAGCAAGGAGTAGGTCGTGTCTATTACATATTGGGTTTATGGAACGGTCTCTGAGCTAATTGGAAACCCTTCTTTTATGCATCACCCCACCTCACCTTTCCCGTTAAGCAGCCATAGTGTGTTTTCTAAACGTGTGACTCTGTTCTGTTTTGTAATTCAGTTCAAGGGTAGCAATTTTTACATTCCCTCTATAAGTGATATCTTAGGATAAGTGTCTTTTTCTGTGTGACTTATTTCACTTAGAATCGTCGTACCTAAATCCACTCATCATGCTGCTACTAGCCTTATGACGTTGATTTCATGGCTGAGTGATATTCCATTGTACATAAGGACCACAACTTCTTTATCCAGTTTTCTCTTTCCTGTGATATTTAGGGTGTAACGAAGTGGAGGTTCTCGTCAACAGAGCAGCCCTAAACTTTGGGGTGCCTGTGTCTTGCTGATTTTTAGTTTTCCCAATTTATACGCCCATGAGTGGAAGTGCCCTATGCTCTCTAAGCTGAGTTTTTTCGATGTTTCAGGACACACCGTACACTTCTCCAGAGTGGCTGTTGGCAATTTACATCCCGCCCATCAGCGTAGCAAGGCTCCCGTTTCTCCATGGCCTGTCCTGCATTTCTGGTTTTGACACTTTATTCAGCATGGCCCTTTTGACCGATGGGCAGCGAGACTTCTTTGTAGCGCTGATTTGCCTTTCCAGGTTGCTTGGTTGGCCAAAAAGGGCGTATGCGTTTTTTCCTGAATATATTCAGGAAAAAACGCATACGCCCTTTTTGGCCAAGGGCATCATTGTCGAGGTTTTGCCGCTTTTCCCGTGCTTTAAAGGCGATTTGAATCTACCTCCTGAAATCTGTTTCCTGCAATTCTGCCTTGCTTTCAAATCCTCTTCGTTGCCTTCCCTCAATATATTTGAGGACGAGAGTTATGATTTATAACTCTGCAGGTTTGTGAATTGCAGTGCCCCTGAGCTCCATTTTTCAACTCGCTTTCTTGGGAGCTGGCCGCAAAAGCGCAGGATTGCTTCAGGCGCTATTTTGGTCCCGGACGGCAGGCTGAGCCTGTGGTTAATTCTTCTTCCTGATGGGAAAATAGAGTGACCTGTGCCTGTCCCAACACCTAGAGCTAGTGTCTCATTGGTTCCCCCTCTTCCCGTTCATCCTCAGGACAAATTGCAACCTGTACGGAACAGGAGGTTAAAGGTGCTGATTCTCCAAGGAGGGAGATTGCTAGTAAAGCGGCTGGAATGGCGAACCCGAGCACAAGGAGATGAGAAATGAGGTGCGTTTTAGAAACCTTTCCCGATCACACGGTGCACCATCTTCTGGGTTTCTCATGCATGTTTTCGAAGTAGGAAGATGCCCTTGAACCTGGAGATTTGGGACCCATGGGATGGGAACCACGCAGTATTACTTTAAAGGGTCTGCGTTTGCTCACCCAACCTCACCAAACCTCTCAGCCCCAAGAGTGTCCACCCTTATGTCTCAATCAGCTGTGGGTCTAGATATGGTCAATCCAGGTGGCATCACAGCCCCTGAACGAATTTAGTAAGAATTTCTCTCTCTTTCACTGTCTTTGTTTCACGGGTTTTTAAAAGTGATTGATTTTTATAAAGGGGTTTAGCTGCTTTTCACTGCTGTGTTTATGCCGCTTTACACCCACTTGACTCACTTACAGAGTGATATCAATACATAGGTTTTAACATTCTTATTAGTCAGATATATTCTTAGGTGGTGAATAGGGGGTGTTGAGTCCAGTTCACTGAGCAAGGAGTAGGTCGTGTCTGTTACATATTGGGTTTATGGAACGGTCTCTGAGCTAATTTGAAACCCTTCTTTTATGCATCACCCCACCTCACCTTTCCCGTTAAGCAGCCATAGTGTGTTTTCTAAACGTGTGACTCTGTTCTGTTTTGTAATTCAGTTCAAGGGTAGCAATTTTTAACATTCCCTCTATAAGTGATATCTTATGATAAGTGTCTTTTTCTGTGTGACTTATTTCACTTAGAATCGTCGTACCTAAATCCACTCATCATGCTGCTACTAGCCTTATGACGTTGATTTCATGGCTGAGTGATATTCCATTGTACATAAGGACCACAACTTCTTTATCCATTTTTCTCTTTCCTGTGATATTTAGGGTGTAACGAAGTGGAGGTTCTCGTCAACAGAGCAGCCCTAAACTTTGGGGTGCCTGTGTCTTGCTGATTTTTAGTTTTCCCAATTTATACGCCCATGAGTGGAAGTGCCCTATGCTCTCTAAGCTGAGTTTTTTCGATGTTTCAGGACACACCGTACACTTCTCCAGAGTGGCTGTTGGCAATTTACATCCCGCCCATCAGCGTAGCAAGGCTCCCGTTTCTCCATGGCCTGTCCTGCATTTCTGGTTTTGACACTTTATTCAGCATGGCCCTTTTGACCGATGGGCAGCGAGACTTCTTTGTAGCGCTGATTTGCCTTTCCAGGTTGCTTGGTTGGCCAAAAAGGGCGTATGCGTTTTTTCCTGAATATATTCAGGAAAAAACGCATACGCCCTTTTTGGCCAAGGGCATCATTGTCGAGGTTTTGCCGCTTTTCCCGTGCTTTAAAGGCGATTTGAATCTACCTCCTGAAATCTGTTTCCTGCAATTCTGCCTTGCTTTCAAATCCTCTTCGTTGCCTTCCCTCAATATATTTGAGGACGAGAGTTATGATTTATAACTCTGCAGGTTTGTGAATTGCAGTGCCCCTGAGCTCCATTTTTCAACTCGCTTTCTTGGGAGCTGGCCGCAAAAGCGCAGGATTGCTTCAGGCGCTATTTTGGTCCCGGACGGCAGGCTGAGCCTGTGGTTAATTCTTCTTCCTGATGGGAAAATAGAGTGACCTGTGCCTGTCCCAACACCTAGAGCTAGTGTCTCATTGGTTCCCCCTCTTCCCGTTCATCCTCAGGACAAATTGCAACCTGTACGGAACAGGAGGTTAAAGGTGCTGATTCTCCAAGGAGGGAGATTGCTAGTAAAGCGGCTGGAATGGCGAACCCGAGCACAAGGAGATGAGAAATGAGGTGCGTTTTAGAAACCTTTCCCGATCACACGGTGCACCATCTTCTGGGTTTCTCATGCATGTTTTCGAAGTAGGAAGATGCCCTTGAACCTGGAGATTTGGGACCCATGGGATGGGAACCACGCAGTATTACTTTAAAGGGTCTGCGTTTGCTCACCCAACCTCACCAAACCTCTCAGCCCCAAGAGTGTCCACCCTTATGTCTCAATCAGCTGTGGGTCTAGATATGGTCAATCCAGGTGGCATCACAGCCCCTGAACGAATTTAGTAAGAATTTCTCTCTCTTTCACTGTCTTTGTTTCACGGGTTTTTAAAAGTGATTGATTTTTATAAAGGGGTTTAGCTGCTTTTCACTGCTGTGTTTATGCCGCTTTACACCCACTTGACTCACTTACAGAGTGATATCAATACATAGGTTTTAACATTCTTATTAGTCAGATATATTCTTAGGTGGTGAATAGGGGGTGTTGAGTCCAGTTCACTGAGCAAGGAGTAGGTCGTGTCTGTTACATATTGGGTTTATGGAACGGTCTCTGAGCTAATTTGAAACCCTTCTTTTATGCATCACCCCACCTCACCTTTCCCGTTAAGCAGCCATAGTGTGTTTTCTAAACGTGTGACTCTGTTCTGTTTTGTAATTCAGTTCAAGGGTAGCAATTTTTAACATTCCCTCTATAAGTGATATCTTATGATAAGTGTCTTTTTCTGTGTGACTTATTTCACTTAGAATCGTCGTACCTAAATCCACTCATCATGCTGCTACTAGCCTTATGACGTTGATTTCATGGCTGAGTGATATTCCATTGTACATAAGGACCACAACTTCTTTATCCATTTTTCTCTTTCCTGTGATATTTAGGGTGTAACGAAGTGGAGGTTCTCGTCAACAGAGCAGCCCTAAACTTTGGGGTGCCTGTGTCTTGCTGATTTTTAGTTTTCCCAATTTATACGCCCATGAGTGGAAGTGCCCTATGCTCTCTAAGCTGAGTTTTTTCGATGTTTCAGGACACACCGTACACTTCTCCAGAGTGGCTGTTGGCAATTTACATCCCGCCCATCAGCGTAGCAAGGCTCCCGTTTCTCCATGGCCTGTCCTGCATTTCTGGTTTTGACACTTTATTCAGCATGGCCCTTTTGACCGATGGGCAGCGAGACTTCTTTGTAGCGCTGATTTGCCTTTCCAGGTTGCTTGGTTGGCCAAAAAGGGCGTATGCGTTTTTTCCTGAATATATTCAGGAAAAAACGCATACGCCCTTTTTGGCCAAGGGCATCATTGTCGAGGTTTTGCCGCTTTTCCCGTGCTTTAAAGGCGATTTGAATCTACCTCCTGAAATCTGTTTCCTGCAATTCTGCCTTGCTTTCAAATCCTCTTCGTTGCCTTCCCTCAATATATTTGAGGACGAGAGTTATGATTTATAACTCTGCAGGTTTGTGAATTGCAATGCCCCTGAGCTCCATTTTTCAACTCGCTTTCTTGGGAGCTGGCCGCAAAAGCGCAGGATTGCTTCAGGCGCTATTTTGGTCCCGGACGGCAGGCTGAGCCTGTGGTTAATTCTTCTTCCTGATGGGAAAATAGAGTGACCTGTGCCTGTCCCAACACCTAGAGCTAGTGTCTCATTGGTTCCCCCTCTTCCCGTTCATCCTCAGGACAAATTGCAACCTGTACGGAACAGGAGGTTAAAGGTGCTGATTCTCCAAGGAGGGAGATTGCTAGTAAAGCGGCTGGAATGGGGAACCCCAGCACAAGGAGATGAGAAATGAGGTGCGTTTTAGAAACCTTTCCCGATCACACGGTGTACCATCTTCTGGGTTTCTCATGCATGTTTTCGATGTAGGAAGATGCCCTTGAATCTGGAGATTTGGGACCCATGGGATGGGTACCACGCAGTATTACTCTAAAGGGTCTGCGTTTGCTCACCCAACCTCACCAAACCTCTCAGCCCCAAGAGTGTCCACCCTTATGTCTCAATCAGCTGTGGGTCTAGATATGGTCAATCCAGGTGGCATCACAGCCCCTGAACGAATTTAGTAAGAATTTCTCTCTCTTTCACTGTCTTTGTTTCACGGGTTTTTAAAAGTGATTGATTTTTATAAAGGGGTTTAGCTGCTTTTCACTGCTGTGTTTATGCCACTTTACACCCACTTGACTCACTTACAGAGTGATATCAATACATAGGTTTTAACATTCTTATTAGTCAGATATATTCTTGGGTGGTGAATAGGGGGTGTTGAGTCCAGTTCACTGAGCAAGGAGTAGGTCGTGTCTGTTACATATTGGGTTTATGGAACGGTCTCTGAGCTAATTTGAAACCCTTCTTTTATGCATCACCCCACCTCACCTTTCCCGTTAAGCAGCCATAGTGTGTTTTCTAAACGTGTGACTCTGTTCTGTTTTATAATTCAGTTCAAGGGTAGCAATTTTTACATTCCCTCTATAAGTGATATCTTATGGTAAGTGTCTTTTTCTGTGTGACTTATTTCACTTAGAATCGTCGTACCTAAATCCACTCATCATGCTGCTACTAGCCTTATGACGTTGATTTCATGGCTGAGTGATATTCCATTGTACATAAGGACCACAACTTCTTTATCCATTTTTCTCTTTCCTGGGATATTTAGGGTGTAACGAAGTGGAGGTTCTTGTCAACAGAGCAGCCCTAAACTTTGGGGTGCCTGTGTCTTGCTGATTTTTAGTTTTCCCAATTTATACGCCCATGAGTGGAAGTGCCCTATGCTCTCTAAGCTGAGTTTTTTCGATGTTTCAGGACACACCGTACACTTCTCCAGAGTGGCTGTTGGCAATTTACATCCCGCCCATCAGCGTAGCAAGGCTCCCGTTTCTCCATGGCCTGTCCTGCATTTCTGGTTTTGACACTTTATTCAGCATGGCCCTTTTGACCGATGGGCAGCGAGACTTCTTTGTAGCGCTGATTTGCCTTTCCAGGTTGCTTGGTTGGCCAAAAAGGGCGTATGCGTTTTTTCCTGAATATATTCAGGAAAAAACGCATACGCCCTTTTTGGCCAAGGGCATCATTGTCGAGGTTTTGCCGCTTTTCCCGTGCTTTAAAGGCGATTTGAATCTACCTCCTGAAATCTGTTTCCTGCAATTCTGCCTTGCTTTCAAATCCTCTTCGTTGCCTTCCCTCAATATATTTGAGGACGAGAGTTATGATTTATAACTCTGCAGGTTTGTGAATTGCAGTGCCCCTGAGCTCCATTTTTCAACTCGCTTTCTTGGGAGCTGGCCGCAAAAGCGCAGGATTGCTTCAGGCGCTATTTTGGTCCCGGACGGCAGGCTGAGCCTGTGGTTAATTCTTCTTCCTGATGGGAAAATAGAGTGACCTGTGCCTGTCCCAACACCTAGAGCTAGTGTCTCATTGGTTCCCCCTCTTCCCGTTCATCCTCAGGACAAATTGCAACCTGTACGGAACAGGAGGTTAAAGGTGCTGATTCTCCAAGGAGGGAGATTGCTAGTAAAGCGGCTGGAATGGCGAACCCGAGCACAAGGAGATGAGAAATGAGGTGCGTTTTAGAAACCTTTCCCGATCACACGGTGCACCATCTTCTGGGTTTCTCATGCATGTTTTCGAAGTAGGAAGATGCCCTTGAACCTGGAGATTTGGGACCCATGGGATGGGAACCACGCAGTATTACTTTAAAGGGTCTGCGTTTGCTCACCCAACCTCACCAAACCTCTCAGCCCCAAGAGTGTCCACCCTTATGTCTCAATCAGCTGTGGGTCTAGATATGGTCAATCCAGGTGGCATCACAGCCCCTGAACGAATTTAGTAAGAATTTCTCTCTCTTTCACTGTCTTTGTTTCACGGGTTTTTAAAAGTGATTGATTTTTATAAAGGGGTTTAGCTGCTTTTCACTGCTGTGTTTATGCCGCTTTACACCCACTTGACTCACTTACAGAGTGATATCAATACATAGGTTTTAACATTCTTATTAGTCAGATATATTCTTAGGTGGTGAATAGGGGGTGTTGAGTCCAGTTCACTGAGCAAGGAGTAGGTCGTGTCTGTTACATATTGGGTTTATGGAACGGTCTCTGAGCTAATTTGAAACCCTTCTTTTATGCATCACCCCACCTCACCTTTCCCGTTAAGCAGCCATAGTGTGTTTTCTAAACGTGTGACTCTGTTCTGTTTTGTAATTCAGTTCAAGGGTAGCAATTTTTAACATTCCCTCTATAAGTGATATCTTATGATAAGTGTCTTTTTCTGTGTGACTTATTTCACTTAGAATCGTCGTACCTAAATCCACTCATCATGCTGCTACTAGCCTTATGACGTTGATTTCATGGCTGAGTGATATTCCATTGTACATAAGGACCACAACTTCTTTATCCATTTTTCTCTTTCCTGTGATATTTAGGGTGTAACGAAGTGGAGGTTCTCGTCAACAGAGCAGCCCTAAACTTTGGGGTGCCTGTGTCTTGCTGATTTTTAGTTTTCCCAATTTATACGCCCATGAGTGGAAGTGCCCTATGCTCTCTAAGCTGAGTTTTTTCGATGTTTCAGGACACACCGTACACTTCTCCAGAGTGGCTGTTGGCAATTTACATCCCGCCCATCAGCGTAGCAAGGCTCCCGTTTCTCCATGGCCTGTCCTGCATTTCTGGTTTTGACACTTTATTCAGCATGGCCCTTTTGACCGATGGGCAGCGAGACTTCTTTGTAGCGCTGATTTGCCTTTCCAGGTTGCTTGGTTGGCCAAAAAGGGCGTATGCGTTTTTTCCTGAATATATTCAGGAAAAAACGCATACGCCCTTTTTGGCCAAGGGCATCATTGTCGAGGTTTTGCCGCTTTTCCCGTGCTTTAAAGGCGATTTGAATCTACCTCCTGAAATCTGTTTCCTGCAATTCTGCCTTGCTTTCAAATCCTCTTCGTTGCCTTCCCTCAATATATTTGAGGACGAGAGTTATGATTTATAACTCTGCAGGTTTGTGAATTGCAATGCCCCTGAGCTCCATTTTTCAACTCGCTTTCTTGGGAGCTGGCCGCAAAAGCGCAGGATTGCTTCAGGCGCTATTTTGGTCCCGGACGGCAGGCTGAGCCTGTGGTTAATTCTTCTTCCTGATGGGAAAATAGAGTGACCTGTGCCTGTCCCAACACCTAGAGCTAGTGTCTCATTGGTTCCCCCTCTTCCCGTTCATCCTCAGGACAAATTGCAACCTGTACGGAACAGGAGGTTAAAGGTGCTGATTCTCCAAGGAGGGAGATTGCTAGTAAAGCGGCTGGAATGGGGAACCCCAGCACAAGGAGATGAGAAATGAGGTGCGTTTTAGAAACCTTTCCCGATCACACGGTGTACCATCTTCTGGGTTTCTCATGCATGTTTTCGATGTAGGAAGATGCCCTTGAATCTGGAGATTTGGGACCCATGGGATGGGTACCACGCAGTATTACTCTAAAGGGTCTGCGTTTGCTCACCCAACCTCACCAAACCTCTCAGCCCCAAGAGTGTCCACCCTTATGTCTCAATCAGCTGTGGGTCTAGATATGGTCAATCCAGGTGGCATCACAGCCCCTGAACGAATTTAGTAAGAATTTCTCTCTCTTTCACTGTCTTTGTTTCACGGGTTTTTAAAAGTGATTGATTTTTATAAAGGGGTTTAGCTGCTTTTCACTGCTGTGTTTATGCCACTTTACACCCACTTGACTCACTTACAGAGTGATATCAATACATAGGTTTTAACATTCTTATTAGTCAGATATATTCTTGGGTGGTGAATAGGGGGTGTTGAGTCCAGTTCACTGAGCAAGGAGTAGGTCGTGTCTGTTACATATTGGGTTTATGGAACGGTCTCTGAGCTAATTTGAAACCCTTCTTTTATGCATCACCCCACCTCACCTTTCCCGTTAAGCAGCCATAGTGTGTTTTCTAAACGTGTGACTCTGTTCTGTTTTATAATTCAGTTCAAGGGTAGCAATTTTTACATTCCCTCTATAAGTGATATCTTATGGTAAGTGTCTTTTTCTGTGTGACTTATTTCACTTAGAATCGTCGTACCTAAATCCACTCATCATGCTGCTACTAGCCTTATGACGTTGATTTCATGGCTGAGTGATATTCCATTGTACATAAGGACCACAACTTCTTTATCCATTTTTCTCTTTCCTGGGATATTTAGGGTGTAACGAAGTGGAGGTTCTTGTCAACAGAGCAGCCCTAAACTTTGGGGTGCCTGTGTCTTGCTGATTTTTAGTTTTCCCAATTTATACGCCCATGAGTGGAAGTGCCCTATGCTCTCTAAGCTGAGTTTTTTCGATGTTTCAGGACACACCGTACACTTCTCCAGAGTGGCTGTTGGCAATTTACATCCCGCCCATCAGCGTAGCAAGGCTCCCGTTTCTCCATGGCCTGTCCTGCATTTCTGGTTTTGACACTTTATTCAGCATGGCCCTTTTGACCGATGGGCAGCGAGACTTCTTTGTAGCGCTGATTTGCCTTTCCAGGTTGCTTGGTTGGCCAAAAAGGGCGTATGCGTTTTTTCCTGAATATATTCAGGAAAAAACGCATACGCCCTTTTTGGCCAAGGGCATCATTGTCGAGGTTTTGCCGCTTTTCCCGTGCTTTAAAGGCGATTTGAATCTACCTCCTGAAATCTGTTTCCTGCAATTCTGCCTTGCTTTCAAATCCTCTTCGTTGCCTTCCCTCAATATATTTGAGGACGAGAGTTATGATTTATAACTCTGCAGGTTTGTGAATTGCAGTGCCCCTGAGCTCCATTTTTCAACTCGCTTTCTTGGGAGCTGGCCGCAAAAGCGCAGGATTGCTTCAGGCGCTATTTTGGTCCCGGACGGCAGGCTGAGCCTGTGGTTAATTCTTCTTCCTGATGGGAAAATAGAGTGACCTGTGCCTGTCCCAACACCTAGAGCTAGTGTCTCATTGGTTCCCCCTCTTCCCGTTCATCCTCAGGACAAATTGCAACCTGTACGGAACAGGAGGTTAAAGGTGCTGATTCTCCAAGGAGGGAGATTGCTAGTAAAGCGGCTGGAATGGGGAACCCCAGCACAAGGAGATGAGAAATGAGGTGCGTTTTAGAAACCTTTCCCGATCACACGGTGTACCATCTTCTGGGTTTCTCATGCATGTTTTCGATGTAGGAAGATGCCCTTGAATCTGGAGATTTGGGACCCATGGGATGGGTACCACGCAGTATTACTCTAAAGGGTCTGCGTTTGCTCACCCAACCTCACCAAACCTCTCAGCCCCAAGAGTGTCCACCCTTATGTCTCAATCAGCTGTGGGTCTAGATATGGTCAATCCAGGTGGCATCACAGCCCCTGAACGAATTTAGTAAGAATTTCTCTCTCTTTCACTGTCTTTGTTTCACGGGTTTTTAAAAGTGATTGATTTTTATAAAGGGGTTTAGCTGCTTTTCACTGCTGTGTTTATGCCACTTTACACCCACTTGACTCACTTACAGAGTGATATCAATACATAGGTTTTAACATTCTTATTAGTCAGATATATTCTTGGGTGGTGAATAGGGGGTGTTGAGTCCAGTTCACTGAGCAAGGAGTAGGTCGTGTCTGTTACATATTGGGTTTATGGAACGGTCTCTGAGCTAATTTGAAACCCTTCTTTTATGCATCACCCCACCTCACCTTTCCCGTTAAGCAGCCATAGTGTGTTTTCTAAACGTGTGACTCTGTTCTGTTTTATAATTCAGTTCAAGGGTAGCAATTTTTACATTCCCTCTATAAGTGATATCTTATGGTAAGTGTCTTTTTCTGTGTGACTTATTTCACTTAGAATCGTCGTACCTAAATCCACTCATCATGCTGCTACTAGCCTTATGACGTTGATTTCATGGCTGAGTGATATTCCATTGTACATAAGGACCACAACTTCTTTATCCATTTTTCTCTTTCCTGGGATATTTAGGGTGTAACGAAGTGGAGGTTCTTGTCAACAGAGCAGCCCTAAACTTTGGGGTGCCTGTGTCTTGCTGATTTTTAGTTTTCCCAATTTATACGCCCATGAGTGGAAGTGCCCTATGCTCTCTAAGCTGAGTTTTTTCGATGTTTCAGGACACACCGTACACTTCTCCAGAGTGGCTGTTGGCAATTTACATCCCGCCCATCAGCGTAGCAAGGCTCCCGTTTCTCCATGGCCTGTCCTGCATTTCTGGTTTTGACACTTTATTCAGCATGGCCCTTTTGACCGATGGGCAGCGAGACTTCTTTGTAGCGCTGATTTGCCTTTCCAGGTTGCTTGGTTGGCCAAAAAGGGCGTATGCGTTTTTTCCTGAATATATTCAGGAAAAAACGCATACGCCCTTTTTGGCCAAGGGCATCATTGTCGAGGTTTTGCCGCTTTTCCCGTGCTTTAAAGGCGATTTGAATCTACCTCCTGAAATCTGTTTCCTGCAATTCTGCCTTGCTTTCAAATCCTCTTCGTTGCCTTCCCTCAATATATTTGAGGACGAGAGTTATGATTTATAACTCTGCAGGTTTGTGAATTGCAGTGCCCCTGAGCTCCATTTTTCAACTCGCTTTCTTGGGAGCTGGCCGCAAAAGCGCAGGATTGCTTCAGGCGCTATTTTGGTCCCGGACGGCAGGCTGAGCCTGTGGTTAATTCTTCTTCCTGATGGGAAAATAGAGTGACCTGTGCCTGTCCCAACACCTAGAGCTAGTGTCTCATTGGTTCCCCCTCTTCCCGTTCATCCTCAGGACAAATTGCAACCTGTACGGAACAGGAGGTTAAAGGTGCTGATTCTCCAAGGAGGGAGATTGCTAGTAAAGCGGCTGGAATGGGGAACCCCAGCACAAGGAGATGAGAAATGAGGTGCGTTTTAGAAACCTTTCCCGATCACATGGTGTACCATCTTCTGGGTTTCTCATGCATGTTTTCGATGTAGGAAGATGCCCTTGAATCTGGAGATTTGGGACCCATGGGATGGGTACCACGCAGTATTACTCTAAAGGGTCTGCGTTTGCTCACCCAACCTCACCAAACCTCTCAGCCCCAAGAGTGTCCACCCTTATGTCTCAATCAGCTGTGGGTCTAGATATGGTCAATCCAGGTGGCATCACAGCCCCTGAACGAATTTAGTAAGAATTTCTCTCTCTTTCACTGTCTTTGTTTCACGGGTTTTTAAAAGTGATTGATTTTTATAAAGGGGTTTAGCTGCTTTTCACTGCTGTGTTTATGCCGCTTTACACCCACTTGACTCACTTACAGAGTGATATCAATACATAGGTTTTAACATTCTTATTAGTCAGATATATTCTTGGGTGGTGAATAGGGGGTGTTGAGTCCAGTTCACTGAGCAAGGAGTAGGTCGTGTCTGTTACATATTGGGTTTATGGAACGGTCTCTGAGCTAATTTGAAACCCTTCTTTTATGCATCACCCCACCTCACCTTTCCCGTTAAGCAGCCATAGTGTGTTTTCTAAACGTGTGACTCTGTTCTGTTTTGTAATTCAGTTCAAGGGTAGCAATTTTTACATTCCCTCTATAAGTGATATCTTATGATAAGTGTCTTTTTCTGTGTGACTTATTTCACTTAGAATCGTCGTACCTAAATCCACTCATCATGCTGCTACTAGCCTTATGACGTTGATTTCATGGCTGAGTGATATTCCATTGTACATAAGGACCACAACTTCTTTATCCATTTTTCTCTTTCCTGGGATATTTAGGGTGTAACGAAGTGGAGGTTCTTGTCAACAGAGCAGCCCTAAACTTTGGGGTGCCTGTGTCTTGCTGATTTTTAGTTTTCCCAATTTATACGCCCATGAGTGGAAGTGCCCTATGCTCTCTAAGCTGAGTTTTTTCGATGTTTCAGGACACACCGTACACTTCTCCAGAGTGGCTGTTGGCAATTTACATCCCGCCCATCAGCGTAGCAAGGCTCCCGTTTCTCCATGGCCTGTCCTGCATTTCTGGTTTTGACACTTTATTCAGCATGGCCCTTTTGACCGACGGGAAAGGAGCCTTCTTTGTAGCGCTGATTTGCCTTTCCAGGTTGCTTGGTTGGCCAAAAAGGGCGTATGCGTTTTTTCCTGAATATATTCAGGAAAAAACGCATACGCCCTTTTTGGCCAAGGGCATCATGGTCGAGGTTTTGCCGCTTTTCCTGTGCTTTAAAGGCGATTCGAATCTACCTCCTGAAATCTGTTTCCTGCAATTCTGCCTTGCTTTCAAATCCTCTTCGTTGCCTTCCCTCAATATATTTGTGGACGAGAGTTATCATTTATAACTCTGCAGGTTTGTGAATTGCAGTGCCCCTGAGCTCCATTTTTCAACTCGCTTTCTTGGGAGCTGGCTGCAAAAGGGCAGGATTGCTTCAGGCTCTATTCTGGTCCCGAGCGGCAGGCTGAGCCTGTGGTTAATTCTTCTTCCTGATGGGAAAATAGAGTGACCTGTTCCTGTCCCAACACCTAGAGCTAGTGTCTCATTGGTTCCCCCTCTTCCCGTTCATCCTCAGGACAAATTGCAACCTGTACGGAACAGGAGGTTAAAGGTGCTGATTCTCCAAGGAGGGAGATTGCTAGTAAAGCGGCTGGAATGGAGAACCCGAGCACAAGGAGTTGAGAAATGAGGTGCGATTTAGAAACCTTTCCAGATCACACGGTGCACCATCTTCTGGGTTTCTCATGCATGTTTTCGAAGTGGGAAGATGCCCTTGAACCTGGAGATTTGGGACCCATGGGATGGGAACCACGCAGTATTACTTTAAAGGGTCTGCGTTTGCTCACCCAACCTCACGAAACCTCTCAGCCCCAAGAGTGTCCACCCTTATGTCTCAATCAGCTGTGGGTCTAGATATGGTCAATCCAGGTGGCATCACAGCCCCTGAACGAATTTAGTAAGAATTTCTCTCTCTTTCACTGTCTTTGTTTCACGGGTTTTTAAAAGTGATTGATTTTTATAAAGGGGTTTAGCTGCTTTTCACTGCTGTGTTTATGCCACTTTACACCCACTTGACTCACTTACAGAGTGATATCAATACATAGGTTTTAACATTCTTATTAGTCAGATATATTCTTGGGTGGTGAATAGGGGGTGTTGAGTCCAGTTCACTGAGCAAGGAGTAGGTCGTGTCTGTTACATATTGGGTTTATGGAACGGTCTCTGAGCTAATTTGAAACCCTTCTTTTATGCATCACCCCACCTCACCTTTCCCGTTAAGCAGCCATAGTGTGTTTTCTAAACGTGTGACTCTGTTCTGTTTTGTAATTCAGTTCAAGGGTAGCAATTTTTACATTCCCTCTATAAGTGATATCTTATGATAAGTGTCTTTTTCTGTGTGACTTATTTCACTTAGAATCGTCGTACCTAAATCCACTCATCATGCTGCTACTAGCCTTATGACGTTGATTTCATGGCTGAGTGATATTCCATTGTACATAAGGACCACAACTTCTTTATCCATTTTTCTCTTTCCTGGGATATTTAGGGTGTAACGAAGTGGAGGTTCTTGTCAACAGAGCAGCCCTAAACTTTGGGGTGCCTGTGTCTTGCTGATTTTTAGTTTTCCCAATTTATACGCCCATGAGTGGAAGTGCCCTATGCTCTCTAAGCTGAGTTTTTTCGATGTTTCAGGACACACCGTACACTTCTCCAGAGTGGCTGTTGGCAATTTACATCCCGCCCATCAGCGTAGCAAGGCTCCCGTTTCTCCATGGCCTGTCCTGCATTTCTGGTTTTGACACTTTATTCAGCATGGCCCTTTTGACCGATGGGAAGCGAGACTTCATTGTAGCGCTGATTTGCCTTTCCAGGTTGCTTGGTTGGCCAAAAAGGGCGTATGCGTTTTTTCCTGAATATATTCAGGAAAAAACGCATACGCCCTTTTTGGCCAAGGGCATCATTGTCGAGGTTTTGCCGCTTTTCCCGTGCTTTAAAGGCGATTTGAATCTACCTCCTGAAATCTGTTTCCTGCAATTCTGCCTTGCTTTCAAATCCTCTTCGTTGCCTTCCCTCAATATATTTGAGGACGAGAGTTATCATTTATAACTCTGCAGGTTTGTGAATTGCAGTGCCCCTGAGCTCCATTTTAAAACTCCCTTTCTTGGGAGCTGGCCGCAAAAGCGCAGGATTGCTTCAGCGGCTATTCTGTTTCCGGGCGGAAGGCTGAGCCTGTGGTTAATTCTTCTTCCTGATGGGAAAATAGAGTGACCTGTGCCTGTCCCAACACCTAGAGCTAGTGTCTCATTGGTTCCCCGTCTTCCCGTTCATCCTCAGGACAAATTGCAACCTGTACGGAACAGGAGGTTAAAGGTGCTGATTCTCCAAGGAGGGAGATTGCTAGTAAAGCGGCTGGAATGGCGAACCCGAGCACAAGGAGATGAGAAATGAGGTGCGTTTTAGAAACCTTTCCCGATCACACGGTGCACCATCTTCTGGGTTTCTCATGCATGTTTTCGAAGTAGGAAGATGCCCTTGAACCTGGAGATTTGGGACCCATGGGATGGGAACCACGCAGTATTACTTTAAAGGGTCTGCGTTTGCTCACCCAACCTCACCAAACCTCTCAGCCCCAAGAGTGTCCACCCTTATGTCTCAATCAGCTGTGGGTCTAGATATGGTCAATCCAGGTGGCATCACAGCCCCTGAACGAATTTAGTAAGAATTTCTCTCTCTTTCACTGTCTTTGTTTCACGGGTTTTTAAAAGTGATTGATTTTTATAAAGGGGTTTAGCTGCTTTTCACTGCTGTGTTTATGCCTCTTTACACCCACTTGACTCACTTACAGAGTGATATCAATACATAGGTTTTAACATTCTTATTAGTCAGATATATTCTTGGGTGGTGAATAGGGGGTGTTGAGTCCAGTTCACTGAGCAAGGAGTAGGTCGTGTCTGTTACATATTGGGTTTATGGAACGGTCTCTGAGCTAATTTGAAACCCTTCTTTTATGCATCACCCCACCTCACCTTTCCCGTTAAGCAGCCATAGTGTGTTTTCTAAACGTGTGACTCTGTTCTGTTTTGTAATTCAGTTCAAGGGTAGCAATTTTTACATTCCCTCTATAAGTGATATCTTATGATAAGTGTCTTTTTCTGTGTGACTTATTTCACTTAGAATCGTCGTACCTAAATCCACTCATCATGCTGCTACTAGCCTTATGACGTTGATTTCATGGCTGAGTGATATTCCATTGTACATAAGGACCACAACTTCTTTATCCATTTTTCTCTTTCCTGGGATATTTAGGGTGTAACGAAGTGGAGGTTCTTGTCAACAGAGCAGCCCGAAACTTTGGGGTGCCTGTGTCTTGCTGATTTTTAGTTTTCCCAATTTATACGCCCATGAGTGGAAGTGCCCTATGCTCTCTAAGCTGAGTTTTTTCGATGTTTCAGGACACACCGTACACTTCTCCAGAGTGGCTGTTGGCAATTTACATCCCGCCCATCAGCGTAGCAAGGCTCCCGTTTCTCCATGGCCTGTCCTGCATTTCTGGTTTTGACACTTTATTCAGCATGGCCCTTTTGACCGATGGGAAGCGAGACTTCATTGTAGCGCTGATTTGCCTTTCCAGGTTGCTTGGTTGGCCAAAAAGGGCGTATGCGTTTTTTCCTGAATATATTCAGGAAAAAACGCATACGCCCTTTTTGGCCAAGGGCATCATTGTCGAGGTTTTGCCGCTTTTCCCGTGCTTTAAAGGCGATTTGAATCTACCTCCTGAAATCTGTTTCCTGCAATTCTGCCTTGCTTTCAAATCCTCTTCGTTGCCTTCCCTCAATATATTTGAGGACGAGAGTTATCATTTATAACTCTGCAGGTTTGTGAATTGCAGTGCCGCTGAGCTCCATTTTAAAACTCCCTTTCTTGGGAGCTGGCCGCAAAAGCGCAGGATTGCTTCAGCGGCTATTCTGTTTCCGGGCGGAAGGCTGAGCCTGTGGTTAATTCTTCTTCCTGATGGGAAAATAGAGTGACCTGTGCCTGTCCCAACACCTAGAGCTAGTGTCTCATTGGTTCCCCCTCTTCCCGTTCATCCTCAGGACAAATTGCAACCTGTACGGAACAGGAGGTTAAAGGTGCTGATTCTCCAAGGAGGGAGATTGCTAGTAAAGCGGCTGGAATGGCGAACCCGAGCACAAGGAGATGAGAAATGAGGTGCGTTTTAGAAACCTTTCCCGATCACACGGTGCACCATCTTCTGGGTTTCTCATGCATGTTTTCGAAGTAGGAAGATGCCCTTGAACCTGGAGATTTGGGACCCATGGGATGGGAACCACGCAGTATTACTTTAAAGGGTCTGCGTTTGCTCACCCAACCTCACCAAACCTCTCAGCCCCAAGAGTGTCCACCCTTATGTCTCAATCAACTGTGGGTCTAGATATGGTCAATCCAGGTGGCATCACAGCCCCTGAACGAATTTAGTAAGAATTTCTCTCTCTTTCACTGTCTTTGTTTCACGGGTTTTTAAAAGTGATTGATTTTTATAAAGGGGTTTAGCTGCTTTTCACTGCTGTGTTTATGCCGCTTTACACCCACTTGACTCACTTACAGAGTGATATCAATACATAGGTTTTAACATTCTTATTAGTCAGATATATTCTTGGGTGGTGAATAGGGGGTGTTGAATCCAGTTCACTGAGCAAGGAGTAGGTCGTGTCTGTTACATATTGGGTTTATGGAACGGTCTCTGAGCTAATTTGAAACCCTTCTTTTATGCATCACCCCACCTCACCTTTCCCGTTAAGCAGCCATAGTGTGTTTTCTAAACGTGTGACTCTGTTCTGTTTTGTAATTCAGTTCAAGGGTAGCAATTTTTACATTCCCTCTATAAGTGATATCTTATGATAAGTGTCTTTTTCTGTGTGACTTATTTCACTTAGAATCGTCGTACCTAAATCCACTCATCATGCTGCTACTAGCCTTATGACGTTGATTTCATGGATGAGTGATATTCCATTGTACATAAGGACCACAACTTCTTTATCCAGTTTTCTCTTTCCTGGGATATTTAGGGTGTAACGAAGTGGAGGTTCTTGTCAACAGAGCAGCCCTAAACTTTGGGGTGCCTGTGTCTTGCTGATTTTTAGTTTTCCCAGTTTATACGCCCATGAGTGGAAGTGCCCTATGCTCTCTAAGCTGAGTTTTTTCGATGTTTCAGGACACACCGTACACTTCTCCAGAGTGGCTGTTGGCAATTTACATCCCGCCCATCAGCGTAGCAAGGCTCCCGTTTCTCCATGGCCTGTCCTGCATTTCTGGTTTTGACACTTTATTCAGCATGGCCCTTTTGACCGATGGGCAGCGAGACTTCTTTGTAGCGCTGATTTGCCTTTCCAGGTTGCTTGGTTGGCCAAAAAGGGCGTATGCGTTTTTTCCTGAATATATTCAGGAAAAAACGCATACGCCCTTTTTGGCCAAGGGCATCATGGTCGAGGTTTTGCCGCTTTTCCTGTGCTTTAAAGGCGATTTGAATCTACCTCCTGAAATCTGTTTCCTGCAATTCTGCCTTGCTTTCAAATCCTCTTCGTTGCCTTCCCTCAATATATTTGAGGACGAGAGTTATCATTTATAACTCTGCAGGTTTGTGAATTGCAGTGCCCCTGAGCTCCATTTTAAAACTCCCTTTCTTGGGAGCTGGCCGCAAAAGCGCAGGATTGCTTCAGCGGCTATTCTGTTTCCGGGCGGAAGGCTGAGCCTGTGGTTAATTCTTCTTCCTGATGGGAAAATAGAGTGACCTGTGCCTGTCCCAACACCTAGAGCTAGTGTCTCATTGGTTCCCCCTCTTCCCGTTCATCCTCAGGACAAATTGCAACCTGGACGGAACAGGAGGTTAAAGGTGCTGATTCTCCAAGGAGGGAGATTGCTAGTAAAGCGGCTGGAATGGCGAACCCGAGCACAAGGAGATGAGAAATGAGGTGCGTTTTAGAAACCTTTCCCGATCACACGGTGCACCATCTTCTGGGTTTCTCATGCATGTTTTCGAAGTAGGAAGATGCCCTTGAACCTGGAGATTTGGGACCCATGGGATGGGAACCACGCAGTATTACTTTAAAGGGTCTGCGTTTGCTCACCCAACCTCACCAAACCTCTCAGCCCCAAGAGTGTCCACCCTTATGTCTCAATCAACTGTGGGTCTAGATATGGTCAATCCAGGTGGCATCACAGCCCCTGAACGAATTTAGTAAGAATTTCTCTCTCTTTCACTGTCTTTGTTTCACGGGTTTTTAAAAGTGATTGATTTTTATAAAGGGGTTAAGCTGCTTTTCACTGCTGTGTTTATGCCGCTTTACACCCACTTGACTCACTTACAGAGTGATATCAATACATAGGTTTTAACATTCTTATTAGTCAGATATATTCTTGGGTGGTGAATAGGGGGTGTTGAGTCCAGTTCACTGAGCAAGGAGTAGGTCGTGTCTGTTACATATTGGGTTTATGGAACGGTCTCTGAGCTAATTTGAAACCCTTCTTTTATGCATCACCCCACCTCACCTTTCCCGTTAAGCAGCCATAGTGTGTTTTCTAAACGTGTGACTCTGTTCTGTTTTGTAATTCAGTTCAAGGGTAGCAATTTTTACATTCCCTCTATAAGTCATATCTTATGATAAGTGTCTTTTTCTGTGTGACTTATTTCACTTAGAATCGTCGTACCTAAATCCACTCATCATGCTGCTACTAGCCTTATGACGTTGATTTCATGGATGAGTGATATTCCATTGTACATAAGGACCACAACTTCTTTATCCAGTTTTCTCTTTCCTGGGATATTTAGGGTGTAACGAAGTGGAGGTTCTTGTCAACAGAGCAGCCCTAAACTTTGGGGTGCCTGTGTCTTGCTGATTTTTAGTTTTCCCAGTTTATACGCCCATGAGTGGAAGTGCCCTATGCTCTCTAAGCTGAGTTTTTTCGATGTTTCAGGACACACCGTACACTTCTCCAGAGTGGCTGTTGGCAATTTACATCCCGCCCATCAGCGTAGCAAGGTTCCCATTTCTCCATGGCCTGTCCTGCATTTCTGGTTTTGACACTTTATTCAGCATGGCCCTTTTGACCGATGGGAAGCGAGACTTCTTTGTAGCGCTGATTTGCCTTTCCAGGTTGCTTGGTTGGCCAAAAAGGGCGTATGCGTTTTTTCCTGAATATATTCAGGAAAAAACGCATACGCCCTTTTTGACCAAGGGCATCATGGTCGAGGTTTTGCCGCTTTTCCTGTGCTTTAAAGGCGATTCGAATCTACCTCCTGAAATCTGTTTCCTGCAATTCTGCCTTGCTTTCAAATCCTCTTCGTTGCCTTCCCTCAATATATTTGTGGACGAGAGTTATCATTTATAACTCTGCAGGTTTGTGAATTGCAGTGCCCCTGAGCTCCATTTTTCAACTCGCTTTCTTGGGAGCTGGCCGCAAAAGCGCAGGATTGCTTCAGGCTCTAATCTGGTCCCGAGCGGCAGGCTGAGCCTGTGGTTAATTCTTCTTCCTGATGGGAAAATAGAGTGACCTGTGCCTGTCCCAACACCTAGAGCTAGTCTCTCATTGGTTCCCCCTCTTCCCGTTCATCCTCAGGACAAATTGCAACCTGTACGGAACAGGAGGTTAAAGGTGCTGATTCTCCAAGGAGGGAGATTGCTAGTAAAGCGGCTGGAATGGAGAACCCGAGCACAAGGAGTTGAGAAATGAGGTGCGTTTTAGAAACCTTTCCTGATCACACGGTGCACCATCTTCTGGGTTTCTCATGCATGTTTTCGAAGTGGGAAGATGCCCTTGAACCTGGAGATTTGGGACCCATGGGATGGGAACCACGCAGTATTACTTTAAAGGGTCTGCGTTTGCTCACCCAACCTCACCAAACCTCTCAGCCCCAAGAGTGTCCACCCTTATGTCTCAATCAGCTGTGGGTCTATATATGGTCAATCCAGGTGGCATCACAGCCCTTAATCCAATTTTGTAAGAATTTCTCTCTCTTTCACTATCTTTGTTTCACGGGTTTTAAAAAGTGATTGATTTTTATAAAGGGGTTTAGCTGTTTTTTACTGCTGTGTTTATGCCGCTTTACACCCACTTGACTCACATACAGAGAGATATCAATACATAGGTTTTAAGATTCTTACTAGTCAGATATATTCTTGGGCGGTGAATAGGGGGTGTTGAGTCCAGTTCACTGAGCAAGGAGTAGGTCGTGTCTATTACATATTGGGTTTATGGAACGGTCTCTGAGCTAATTTGAAACCCTTCTTTTATGCATCACCCCACCTCACCTTTCCCGTTAAGCAGCCATAGTGTGTTTTCTAAACGTGTGACTCTGTTCTGTTTTGTAATTCAATTCAAGGGTAGTGGTTTTTACATTCCCTCTATAAGTGATATTTTAAGATAAGTGTCTTTTTCTGTGTGACTTATTTCACTTAGAATCGTCGTACCTAAATCCACTCATGATGCTGCTACTAGCCTTATGACGTTGATTTCATGGCTGAGTGATATTCCATTGTACATAAGGACCACAACTTCTTTATCCATTTTTCTCTTTCCTGGGATATTTAAGGTGTAACGAAGTGGAGGTTCTTGTCAACAGAGCAGCCCTAAACTTTGGGGTGCCTGTGTCTTGCTGATTTTTAGTTTTCCCAATTTATACGCCCATGAGTGGAAGTGCCCTATGCTCTCTAAGCTGAGTTTTTTCGATGTTTCAGGACACACCGTACACTTCCCCAGAGTGGCTGATGGCAATTTACATTCCGCCCATCAGCGTAGCAAGGCTCCCGTTTCTCCATGGCCTGTCTTGCATTTCTGGTTTTGACACTTTATTCAGCATGGCCCTTTTGACCGATGGGAAGCGAGACTTCTTTGTAGCGCTGATTTGCCTTTCCAGGTTGCTTGGTTGGCCAAAAAGGGCGTATGCGTTTTTTCCTGAATATATTCAGGAAAAAACGCATACGCCCTTTTTGGCCAAGGGCATCATTGTCGAGGTTTTGCCGCTTTTCCCGTGCTTTAAAGGCGATTCGAATCTACCTCCTGAAATCTGTTTCCTGCAATTCTGCCTTGCTTTCAAATCCTCTTCGTTGCCTTCCCTCAATATATTTGTGGATGAGAGTTATCATTTATAACTCTGCAGGTTTGTGAATTGCAGTGCCCCTGAGCTCCATTTTTCAACTCGCTTTCTTGGGAGCTGGCCGCAAAAGCGCAGGATTTCTTCACGCCCTATTCTGGTCCCGGGAGGCAGGCTGAGCCTGTGGTGAATTCTTATTCCTGATGGGAAAATAGAGTGACCTGTGCCTGTCCCAACACCTAGAGCTAGTCTCTCATTTGTTCCCCCTCTTCCCGTTCATCCTCAGGACAAATTGCAACCTGTACGGAACAGGAGGTTAAAGGTGCTGATTCTCCAAGGAGGGAGATTGCTAGTAAAGCGGCTGGAATGGCGAACCCGAGCACAAGGAGATGAGAAATGAGGTGCGTTTTAGAAACCTTTCCCGATCACACGGTGTACCGTCTCCTGGGTTTCTCATGCATGTTTTCGAAGTAGGAAGATGCACTTTAACCTGGAGATTTGGGACCCATGGGATGGGTACCACGCAGTATTACTCTAAAGGGTCTGCGTTTGCTCACCCAACCTCACCAAACCTCTCAGCCCCAAGAGTGTCCACCCTTATGTCTCAATCAGCTGTGGGTCTAGATATGGTCAATCCAGGTGGCATCACAGCCCTTGAACCAATTTTGTAAGAATTTCTCTCTCTTTCACTGTCTTTGTTTCACGGGTTTTTAAAAGTGATTGATTTTTATAAAGGGGTTTAGCTGCTTTTCACTGCTGTGTTTATGCCGCTTTACACCCACTTGACTCACTTACAGAGAGATATCAATACATAGGTTTTAAGATTCTTACTAGTCAGATATATTCTTGGGTGGTGAATAGGTGGTTTTCAGTCCAGATCACTGAGCAAGGAGTAGGTCTTGTCTATTACATATTGGGTTTATGGAACGGTCTCTGAGCTAATTTGAAACCCTTGTTTTATGCATCACCCCACCTCACCTTTCCCGTTAAGCAGCCATAGTGTGTTTTCTAAACGTGTGACTCTGTTCTGTTTTGTAATTCAGTTCAAGGGTAGCGGTTTTCACATTCCCTCTATAAGTGATATCTTATGATAAGTGTCTTTTTCTGTGTGACTTATTTCACTTAGAATCGTCGTACCTAAATCCACTCATGATGCTGCTACTAGCCTTATGACGTTGATTTCATGGCTGAGTGATATTCCATTGTACATAAGGACCACAACTTCTTTATCCATTTTTCTCTTTCCTGGGATATTTAAGGTGTAACGAAGTGGAGGTTCTTGTCAACAGAGCAGCCCTAAACTTTGGGGTGCCTGTGTCTTGCTGATTTGTAGTTTTCCCAATTTATACGCCCATGAGTGGAAGTGCCCTATGCTCTCTAAGCTGAGTTTTTTCGATGTTTCAGAACACACCGTACACTTCCCCAGAGTGGCTGATGGCAATTTACATTCCGCCCATCAGCGTAGCAAGGCTCCCGTTTCTCCAAGGCCTGTCTTGCATTTCTGGTTTTGACACTTTATTCAGCATGGCCCTTTTGACCGATGGGAAGCGAGACTTCTTTGTAGCGCTGATTTGCCTTTCCAGGTTGCTTGGTTGGCCAAAAAGGGCGTATGCGTTTTTTCCTGAATATATTCAGGAAAAAACGCATACGCCCTTTTTGGCCAAGGGCATCATTGTCGAGGTTTTGCCGCTTTTCCCGTGCTTTAAAGGCGATTCGAATCTACCTCCTGAAATCTGTTTCCTGCAATTCTGCCTTGCTTTCAAATCCTCTTCGTTGCCTTCCCTCAATATATTTGTGGACGAGAGTTATCATTTATAACTCTGCAGGTTTGTGGATTGCAGTGCCCCTGAGCTCCATTTTTCAACTCGCTTTCCTGGGACCTGGAGGCAAAAGCGCAGGATTTCTTCACGCCCTATTCTGGTTCCGGGCGGCAGGCTGAGCCTGTGGTTAATTCTTCTTCCTCATGGGAAAATAGAGTGACCTGTGCCTGTCCCAACACCTAGAGCTAGTGTCTCATTGGTTCCCCCTCTTCCCGTTCATCCTCAGGACAAATTGCAACCTGTACGGAACAGGAGGTTAAAGGTGCTGATTCTCCAAGGAGGGAGATTGCTAGTAAAGCGGCTGGAATGGAGAACCCGAGCACAAGGAGTTGAGAAATGAGGTGCGATTTAGAAACCTTTCCAGATCACACGGTGCACCATCTTCTGAGTTTCTCATGTATGTTTTCGAAGTGGGAAGATGCCCTTGAACCTGGAGATTTGGGACCCATGGGATGGGAACCACGCAGTATTACTTTAAAGAGTCTGCGTTTGCTCACCCAACCTCACGAAACCTCTCAGCCCCAAGAGTGTCCACCCTTATGTCTCAATCAGCTGTGGGTCTATATATGGTCAATCCAGGTGGCATCACAGCCCTTAATCCAATTTTGTAAGAATTTCTCTCTCTTTCACTATCTTTGTTTCACGGGTTTTAAAAAGTGATTGATTTTTATAAAGGGGTTTAGCTGTTTTTTACTGCTGTGTTTATGCCGCTTTACACCCACTTGACTCACATACAGAGAGATATCAATACATAGGTTTTAAGATTGTTACTAGTCAGATATATTCTTGGGCGGTGAATAGGGGGTGTTGAGTCCAGTTCACTGAGCAAGGAGTAGGTCGTGTCTATTACATATTGGGTTTATGGAACGGTCTCTGAGCTAATTTGAAACCCTTCTTTTATGCATCACCCCACCTCACCTTTCCCGTTAAGCAGCCATAGTGTGTTTTCTAAACGTGTGACTCTGTTCTGTTTTGTAATTCAATTCAAGGGTAGTGGTTTTTACATTCCCTCTATAAGTGATATTTTAAGATAAGTGTCTTTTTCTGTGTGACTTATTTCACTTAGAATCGTCGTACCTAAATCCACTCATGATGCTGCTACTAGCCTTATGACGTTGATTTCATGGCTGAGTGATATTCCATTGTACATAAGGACCACAACTTCTTTATCCATTTTTCTCTTTCCTGGGATATTTAAGGTGTAACGAAGTGGAGGTTCTTGTCAACAGAGCAGCCCTAAACTTTGGGGTGCCTGTGTCTTGCTGATTTTTAGTTTTCCCAATTTATACGCCCATGAGTGGAAGTGCCCTATGCTCTCTAAGCTGAGTTTTTTCGATGTTTCAGGACACACCGTACACTTCCCCAGAGTGGCTGTTGGCAATTTACATTCCGCCCATCAGCGTAGCAAGGCTCCCGTTTCTCCATGGCCTGTCTTGCATTTCTGGTTTTGACACTTTATTCAGCATGGCCCTTTTGACCGATGGGAAGCGAGACTTCTTTGTAGCGCTGATTTGCCTTTCCAGGTTGCTTGGTTGGCCAAAAAGGGCGTATGCGTTTTTTCCTGATTATATTCAGGAAAAAACGCATACGCCCTTTTTGGCCAAGGGCATCATTGTCGAGATTTTGCCGCTTTTCCCGTGCTTTAAAGGCGATTCGAATCTACCTCCTGAAATCTGTTTCCTGCAATTCTGCCTTGCTTTCAAATCCTCTTCGTTGCCTTCCCTCAATATATTTGTGGATGAGAGTTATCATTTATAACTCTGCCGGTTTGTGAATTGCAGTGCCCCTGAGCTCCATTTTTCAACTCGCTTTCTTGGGAGCTGGCCGCAAAAGCGCAGGATTTCTTCACGCCCTATTCTGGTCCCGGGAGGCAGGCTGAGCCTGTGGTGAATTCTTATTCCTGATGGGAAAATAGAGTGACCTGTGCCTGTCCCAACACCTAGAGCTAGTCTCTCATTTGTTCCCCCTCTTCCCGTTCATCCTCAGGACAAATTGCAACCTGTACAGAACAGGAGGTTAAAGGTGCTGATTCTCCAAGGAGGGAGATTGCTAGTAAAGCGGCTGGAATGGCGAACCCGAGCACAAGGAGATGAGAAATGAGGTGCGTTTTAGAAACCTTTCCCGATCACACGGTGTACCGTCTCCTGGGTTTCTCATGCATGTTTTCGAAGTAGGAAGATGCACTTTAACCTGGAGATTTGGGATCCATGGGATGGGTACCACGCAGTATTACTCTAAAGGGTCTGCGTTTGCTCACCCAACCTCACCAAACCTCTCAGCCCCAAGAGTGTCCACCCTTATGTCTCAATCAGCTGTGGGTCTAGATATGGTCAATCCAGGTGGCATCACAGCCCTTGAACCAATTTTGTAAGAATTTCTCTCTCTTTCACTGTCTTTGTTTCACGGGTTTTTAAAAGTGATTGATTTTTATAAAGGGGTTTAGCTGCTTTTCACTGCTGTGTTTATACCGCTTTACACCCACTTGACTCACTTACAGAGAGATATCAATACATAGGTTTTAAGATTCTTACTAGTCAGATATATTCTTGGGTGGTGAATAGGTGGTTTTCAGTCCAGATCACTGAGCAAGGAGTAGGTCTTGTCTATTACATATTGGGTTTATGGAACGGTCTCTGAGCTAATTTGAAACCCTTGTTTTATGCATCACCCCACCTCACCTTTCCCGTTAAGCAGCCATAGTGTGTTTTCTAAACGTGTGACTCTGTTCTGTTTTGTAATTCAGTTCAAGGGTAGCGGTTTTTACATTCCCTCTATAAGTGATATCTTATGATAAGTGTCTTTTTCTGTGTGACTTATTTCACTTAGAATCGTCGTACCTAAATCCACTCATCATGCTGCTACTAGCCTTATGACGTTGATTTCATGGCTGAGTGATATTCCATTGTACATAAGGACCACAACTTCTTTATCCATTTTTCTCTTTCCTGGGATATTTAAGGTGTAACGAAGTGGAGGTTCTTGTCAACAGAGCAGCCCTAAACTTTGGGGTGCCTGTGTCTTGCTGATTTGTAGTTTTCCCAATTTATACGCCCATGAGTGGAAGTGCCCTATGCTCTCTAAGCTGAGTTTTTTCGATGTTTCAGAACACACCGTACACTTCCCCAGAGTGGCTGTTGGCAATTTACATTCCGCCCATCAGCGTAGCAAGGCTCCCGTTTCTCCAAGGCCTGTCTTGCATTTCTGGTTTTGACACTTTATTCAGCATGGCCCTTTTGACCGATGGGAAGCGAGACTTCTTTGTAGCGCTGATTTGCCTTTCCAGGTTGCTTGGTTGGCCAAAAAGGGCGTATGCGTTTTTTCCTGAATATATTCAGGAAAAAACGCATACGCCCTTTTTGGCCAAGGGCATCATTGTCGAGGTTTTGCCGCTTTTCCCGTGCTTTAAAGGCGATTCGAATCTACCTCCTGAAATCTGTTTCCTGCAATTCTGCCTTGCTTTCAAATCCTCTTCGTTGCCTTCCCTCAATATATTTGTGGACGAGAGTTATCATTTATAACTCTGCAGGTTTGTGGATTGCAGTGCCCCTGAGCTCCATTTTTCAACTCGCTTTCCTGGGACCTGGAGGCAAAAGCGCAGGATTTCTTCACGCCCTATTCTGGTTCCGGGCGGCAGGCTGAGCCTGTGGTGAATTCTTATTCCTGATGGGAAAATAGAGTGACCTGTGCCTGTCCCAACACCTAGAGCTAGTCTCTCATTTGTTCCCCCTCTTCCCGTTCATCCTCAGGACAAATTGCAACCTGTACGGAACAGGAGGTTAAAGGTGCTGATTCTCCAAGGAGGGAGATTGCTAGTAAAGCGGCTGGAATGGCGAACCCGAGCACAAGGAGATGAGAAATGAGGTGCGTTTTAGAAACCTTTCCCGATCACACGGTGTACCGTCTCCTGGGTTTCTCATGCATGTTTTCGAAGTAGGAAGATGCACTTTAACCTGGAGATTTGGGACCCATGGGATGGGTACCACGCAGTATTACTCTAAAGGGTCTGCGTTTGCTCACCCAACCTCACCAAACCTCTCAGCCCCAAGAGTGTCCACCCTTATGTCTCAATCAGCTGTGGGTCTAGATATGGTCAATCCAGGTGGCATCACAGCCCTTGAACCAATTTTGTAAGAATTTCTCTCTCTTTCACTGTCTTTGTTTCACGGGTTTTTAAAAGTGATTGATTTTTATAAAGGGGTTTAGCTGCTTTTCACTGCTGTGTTTATACCGCTTTACACCCACTTGACTCACTTACAGAGAGATATCAATACATAGGTTTTAAGATTCTTACTAGTCAGATATATTCTTGGGTGGTGAATAGGTGGTTTTCAGTCCAGATCACTGAGCAAGGAGTAGGTCTTGTCTATTACATATTGGGTTTATGGAACGGTCTCTGAGCTAATTTGAAACCCTTGTTTTATGCATCACCCCACCTCACCTTTCCCGTTAAGCAGCCATAGTGTGTTTTCTAAACGTGTGACTCTGTTCTGTTTTGTAATTCAGTTCAAGGGTAGCGGTTTTTACATTCCCTCTATAAGTGATATCTTATGATAAGTGTCTTTTTCTGTGTGACTTATTTCACTTAGAATCGTCGTACCTAAATCCACTCATGATGCTGCTACTAGCCTTATGACGTTGATTTCATGGATGAGTGATATTCCATTGTACATAAGGACCACAACTTCTTTATCCATTTTTCTCTTTCCTGGGATATTTAAGGTGTAACGAAGTGGAGGTTCTTGTCAACAGAGCAGCCCTAAACTTTGGGGTGCCTGTGTCTTGCTGATTTTTAGTTTTCCCAATTTATACGCCCATGAGTGGAAGTGCCCTATGCTCTCTAAGCTGAGTTTTTTCGATGTTTCAGGACACACCGTACACTTCTCCAGAGTGGCTGTTGGCAATTTACATCCCGCCCATCAGCGTAGCAAGGCTCCCGTTTCTCCATGGCCTGTCCTGCATTTCTGGTTTTGACACTTTATTCAGCATGGCCCTTTTGACCGATGGGAAGCGAGACTTCATTGTAGCGCTGATTTGCCTTTCCAGGTTGCTTGGTTGGCCAAAAAGGGCGTATGCGTTTTTTCCTGAATATATTCAGGAAAAAACGCATACGCCCTTTTTGGCCAAGGGCATCATTGTCGAGGTTTTGCCGCTTTTCCCGTGCTTTAAAGGCGATTTGAATCTACCTCCTGAAATCTGTTTCCTGCAATTCTGCCTTGCTTTCAAATCCTCTTCGTTGCCTTCCCTCAATATATTTGAGGACGAGAGTTATCATTTATAACTCTGCAGGTTTGTGAATTGCAGTGCCGCTGAGCTCCATTTTAAAACTCCCTTTCTTGGGAGCTGGCCGCAAAAGCACAGGATTGCTTCAGCGGCTATTCTGTTTCCGGGCGGAAGGCTGAGCCTGTGGTTAATTCTTCTTCCTGATGGGAAAATAGAGTGACCTGTGCCTGTCCCAACACCTAGAGATAGTGTCTCATTGGTTCCCCCTCTTCCCGTTCATCCTCAGGACAAATTGCAACCTGTACGGAACAGGAGGTTAAAGGTGCTGATTCTCCAAGGAGGGAGATTGCTAGTAAAGCGGCTGGAATGGCGAACCCGAGCACAAGGAGATGAGAAATGAGGTGCGTTTTAGAAACCTTTCCCGATCACACGGTGCACCATCTTCTGGGTTTCTCATGCATGTTTTCGAAGTAGGAAGATGCCCTTGAACCTGGAGATTTGGGACCCATGGGATGGGAACCACGCAGTATTACTTTAAAGGGTCTGCGTTTGCTCACCCAACCTCACCAAACCTCTCAGCCCCAAGAGTGTCCACCCTTATGTCTCAATCAACTGTGGGTCTAGATATGGTCAATCCAGGTGGCATCACAGCCCCTGAACGAATTTAGTAAGAATTTCTCTCTCTTTCACTGTCTTTGTTTCACGGGTTTTTAAAAGTGATTGATTTTTATAAAGGGGTTTAGCTGCTTTTCACTGCTGTGTTTATGCCGCTTTACACCCACTTGACTCACTTACAGAGTGATATCAATACATAGGTTTTAACATTCTTATTAGTCAGATATATTCTTAGGTGGTGAATAGGGGGTGTTGAGTCCAGTTCACTGAGCAAGGAGTAGGTCGTGTCTGTTACATATTGGGTTTATGGAACGGTCTCTGAGCTAATTTGAAACCCTTCTTTTATGCATCACCCCACCTCACCTTTCCCGTTAAGCAGCCATAGTGTGTTTTCTAAACGTGTGACTCTGTTCTGTTTTGTAATTCAGTTCAAGGGTAGCAATTTTTACATTCCCTCTATAAGTGATATCTTATGATAAGTGTCTTTTTCTGTGTGACTTATTTCACTTAGAATCGTCGTACCTAAATCCACTCATCATGCTGCTACTAGCCTTATGACGTTGATTTCATGGATGAGTGATATTCCATTGTACATAAGGACCACAACTTCTTTATCCAGTTTTCTCTTTCCTGGGATATTTAGGGTGTAACGAAGTGGAGGTTCTTGTCAACAGAGCAGCCCTAAACTTTGGGGTGCCTGTGTCTTGCTGATTTTTAGTTTTCCCAGTTTATACGCCCATGAGTGGAAGTGCCCTATGCTCTCTAAGCTGAGTTTTTTCGATGTTTCAGGACACACCGTACACTTCTCCAGAGTGGCTGTTGGCAATTTACATCCCGCCCATCAGCGTAGCAAGGCTCCCGTTTCTCCATGGCCTGTCCTGCATTTCTGGTTTTGACACTTTATTCAGCATGGCCCTTTTGACCGATGGGCAGCGAGACTTCTTTGTAGCGCTGATTTGCCTTTCCAGGTTGCTTGGTTGGCCAAAAAGGGCGTATGCGTTTTTTCCTGAATATATTCAGGAAAAAACGCATACGCCCTTTTTGGCCAAGGGCATCATTGTCGAGGTTTTGCCGCTTTTCCCGTGCTTTAAAGGCGATTTGAATCTACCTCCTGAAATCTGTTTCCTGCAATTCTGCCTTGCTTTCAAATCCTCTTCGTTGCCTTCCCTCAATATATTTGAGGACGAGAGTTATCATTTATAACTCTGCAGGTTTGTGAATTGCAGTGCCCCTGAGCTCCATTTTAAAACTCCCTTTCTTGGGAGCTGGCCGCAAAAGCGCAGGATTGCTTCAGCGGCTATTCTGTTTCCGGGCGGAAGGCTGAGCCTGTGGTTAATTCTTCTTCCTGATGGGAAAATAGAGTGACCTGTGCCTGTCCCAACACCTAGAGCTAGTGTCTCATTGGTTCCCCCTCTTCCCGTTCATCCTCAGGACAAATTGCAACCTGGACGGAACAGGAGGTTAAAGGTGCTGATTCTCCAAGGAGGGAGATTGCTAGTAAAGCGGCTGGAATGGCGAACCCGAGCACAAGGAGATGAGAAATGAGGTGCGTTTTAGAAACCTTTCCCGATCACACGGTGCACCATCTTCTGGGTTTCTCATGCATGTTTTCGAAGTAGGAAGATGCCCTTGAACCTGGAGATTTGGGACCCATGGGATGGGAACCACGCAGTATTACTTTAAAGGGTCTGCGTTTGCTCACCCAACCTCACCAAACCTCTCAGCCCCAAGAGTGTCCACCCTTATGTCTCAATCAACTGTGGGTCTAGATATGGTCAATCCAGGTGGCATCACAGCCCCTGAACGAATTTAGTAAGAATTTCTCTCTCTTTCACTGTCTTTGTTTCACGGGTTTTTAAAAGTGATTGATTTTTATAAAGGGGTTAAGCTGCTTTTCACTGCTGTGTTTATGCCGCTTTACACCCACTTGACTCACTTACAGAGTGATATCAATACATAGGTTTTAACATTCTTATTAGTCAGATATATTCTTGGGTGGTGAATAGGGGGTGTTGAGTCCAGTTCACTGAGCAAGGAGTAGGTCGTGTCTGTTACATATTGGGTTTATGGAACGGTCTCTGAGCTAATTTGAAACCCTTCTTTTATGCATCACCCCACCTCACCTTTCCCGTTAAGCAGCCATAGTGTGTTTTCTAAACGTGTGACTCTGTTCTGTTTTGTAATTCAGTTCAAGGGTAGCAATTTTTACATTCCCTCTATAAGTGATATCTTATGATAAGTGTCTTTTTCTGTGTGACTTATTTCACTTAGAATCGTCGTACCTAAATCCACTCATCATGCTGCTACTAGCCTTATGACGTTGATTTCATGGATGAGTGATATTCCATTGTACATAAGGACCACAACTTCTTTATCCAGTTTTCTCTTTCCTGGGATATTTAGGGTGTAACGAAGTGGAGGTTCTTGTCAACAGAGCAGCCCTAAACTTTGGGGTGCCTGTGTCTTGCTGATTTTTAGTTTTCCCAGTTTATACGCCCATGAGTGGAAGTGCCCTATGCTCTCTAAGCTGAGTTTTTTCGATGTTTCAGGACACACCGTACACTTCTCCAGAGTGGCTGTTGGCAATTTACATCCCGCCCATCAGCGTAGCAAGGTTCCCGTTTCTCCATGGCCTGTCCTGCATTTCTGGTTTTGACACTTTATTCAGCATGGCCCTTTTGACCGATGGGAAGCGAGACTTCTTTGTAGCGCTGATTTGCCTTTCCAGGTTGCTTGGTTGGCCAAAAAGGGCGTATGCGTTTTTTCCTGAATATATTCAGGAAAAAACGCATACGCCCTTTTTGGCCAAGGGCATCATGGTCGAGGTTTTGCCGCTTTTCCTGTGCTTTAAAGGCGATTCGAATCTACCTCCTGAAATCTGTTTCCTGCAATTCTGCCTTGCTTTCAAATCCTCTTCGTTGCCTTCCCTCAATATATTTGTGGACGAGAGTTATCATTTATAACTCTGCAGGTTTGTGAATTGCAGTGCCCCTGAGCTCCATTTTTCAACTCGCTTTCTTGGGAGCTGGCCGCAAAAGCGCAGGATTGCTTCAGGCTCTAATCTGGTCCCGAGCGGCAGGCTGAGCCTGTGGTTAATTCTTCTTCCTGATGGGAAAATAGAGTGACCTGTGCCTGTCCCAACACCTAGAGCTAGTCTCTCATTGGTTCCCCCTCTTCCCGTTCATCCTCAGGACAAATTGCAACCTCTACGGAACAGGAGGTTAAAGGTGCTGATTCTCCAAGGAGGGAGATTGCTAGTAAAGCGGCTGGAATGGAGAACCCGAGCACAAGGAGTTGAGAAATGAGGTGCGTTTTAGAAACCTTTCCTGATCACACGGTGCACCATCTTCTGGGTTTCTCATGCATGTTTTCTAAGTGGGAAGATGCCCTTGAACCTGGAGATTTGGGACCCATGGGATGGGAACCACGCAGTATTACTTTAAAGGGTCTGCGTTTGCTCACCCAACCTCACCAAACCTCTCAGCCCCAAGAGTGTCCACCCTTATGTCTCAATCAGCTGTGGGTCTATATATGGTCAATCCAGGTGGCATCACAGCCCTTAATCCAATTTTGTAAGAATTTCTCTCTCTTTCACTATCTTTGTTTCACGGGTTTTAAAAAGTGATTGATTTTTATAAAGGGGTTTAGCTGTTTTTTACTGCTGTGTTTATGCCGCTTTACACCCACTTGACTCACATACAGAGAGATATCAATACATAGGTTTTAAGATTTTTACTAGTCAGATATATTCTTGGGCGGTGAATAGGGGGTGTTGAGTCCAGTTCACTGAGCAAGGAGTAGGTCGTGTCTATTACATATTGGGTTTATGGAACGGTCTCTGAGCTAATTTGAAACCCTTCTTTTATGCATCACCCCACCTCACCTTTCCCGTTAAGCAGCCATAGTGTGTTTTCTAAACGTGTGACTCTGTTCTGTTTTGTAATTCAATTCAAGGGTAGTGGTTTTTACATTCCCTCTATAAGTGATATTTTAAGATAAGTGTCTTTTTCTGTGTGACTTATTTCACTTAGAATCGTCGTACCTAAATCCACTCATGATGCTGCTACTAGCCTTATGACGTTGATTTCATGGCTGAGTGATATTCCATTGTACATAAGGACCACAACTTCTTTATCCATTTTTCTCTTTCCTGGGATATTTAAGGTGTAACGAAGTGGAGGTTCTTGTCAACAGAGCAGCCCTAAACTTTGGGGTGCCTGTGTCTTGCTGATTTTTAGTTTTCCCAATTTATACGCCCATGAGTGGAAGTGCCCTATGCTCTCTAAGCTGAGTTTTTTCGATGTTTCAGGACACACCGTACACTTCCCCAGAGTGGCTGATGGCAATTTACATTCCGCCCATCAGCGTAGCAAGGCTCCCGTTTCTCCATGGCCTGTCTTGCATTTCTGGTTTTGACACTTTATTCAGCATGGCCCTTTTGACCGATGGGAAGCGAGACTTCTTTGTAGCGCTGATTTGCCTTTCCAGGTTGCTTGGTTGGCCAAAAAGGGCGTATGCGTTTTTTCCTGAATATATTCAGGAAAAAACGCATACGCCCTTTTTGGCCAAGGGCATCATTGTCGAGGTTTTGCCGCTTTTCCCGTGCTTTAAAGGCGATTCGAATCTACCTCCTGAAATCTGTTTCCTGCAATTCTGCCTTGCTTTCAAATCCTCTTCGTTGCCTTCCCTCAATATATTTGTGGATGAGAGTTATCATTTATAACTCTGCAGGTTTGTGAATTGCAGTGCCCCTGAGCTCCATTTTTCAACTCGCTTTCTTGGGAGCTGGCCGCAAAAGCGCAGGATTTCTTCACGCCCTATTCTGGTCCCGGGAGGCAGGCTGAGCCTGTGGTGAATTCTTATTCCTGATGGGAAAATAGAGTGACCTGTGCCTGTCCCAACACCTAGAGCTAGTCTCTCATTTGTTCCCCCTCTTCCCGTTCATCCTCAGGACAAATTGCAACCTGTACGGAACAGGAGGTTAAAGGTGCTGATTCTCCAAGGAGGGAGATTGCTAGTAAAGCGGCTGGAATGGCGAACCCGAGCACAAGGAGATGAGAAATGAGGTGCGTTTTAGAAACCTTTCCCGATCACACGGTGTACCGTCTCCTGGGTTTCTCATGCATGTTTTCGAAGTAGGAAGATGCACTTTAACCTGGAGATTTGGGACCCATGGGATGGGTACCACGCAGTATTACTCTAAAGGGTCTGCGTTTGCTCACCCAACCTCACCAAACCTCTCAGCCCCAAGAGTGTCCACCCTTATGTCTCAATCAGCTGTGGGTCTAGATATGGTCAATCCAGGTGGCATCACAGCCCTTGAACCAATTTTGTAAGAATTTCTCTCTCTTTCACTGTCTTTGTTTCACGGGTTTTTAAAAGTGATTGATTTTTATAAAGGGGTTTAGCTGCTTTTCACTGCTGTGTTTATGCCGCTTTACACCCACTTGACTCACTTACAGAGAGATATCAATACATAGGTTTTAAGATTCTTACTAGTCAGATATATTCTTGGGTGGTGAATAGGTGGTTTTCAGTCCAGATCACTGAGCAAGGAGTAGGTCTTGTCTATTACATATTGGGTTTATGGAACGGTCTCTGAGCTAATTTGAAACCCTTGTTTTATGCATCACCCCACCTCACCTTTCCCGTTAAGCAGCCATAGTGTGTTTTCTAAACGTGTGACTCTGTTCTGTTTTGTAATTCAGTTCAAGGGTAGCGGTTTTCACATTCCCTCTATAAGTGATATCTTATGATAAGTGTCTTTTTCTGTGTGACTTATTTCACTTAGAATCGTCGTACCTAAATCCACTCATCATGCTGCTACTAGCCTTATGACGTTGATTTCATGGCTGAGTGATATTCCATTGTACATAAGGACCACAACTTCTTTATCCATTTTTCTCTTTCCTGGGATATTTAAGGTGTAACGAAGTGGAGGTTCTTGTCAACAGAGCAGCCCTAAACTTTGGGGTGCCTGTGTCTTGCTGATTTGTAGTTTTCCCAATTTATACGCCCATGAGTGGAAGTGCCCTATGCTCTCTAAGCTGAGTTTTTTCGATGTTTCAGAACACACCGTACACTTCCCCAGAGTGGCTGTTGGCAATTTACATTCCGCCCATCAGCGTAGCAAGGCTCCCGTTTCTCCAAGGCCTGTCTTGCATTTCTGGTTTTGACACTTTATTCAGCATGGCCCTTTTGACCGATGGGAAGCGAGACTTCTTTGTAGCGCTGATTTGCCTTTCCAGGTTGCTTGGTTGGCCAAAAAGGGCGTATGCGTTTTTTCCTGAATATATTCAGGAAAAAACGCATACGCCCTTTTTGGCCAAGGGCATCATTGTCGAGGTTTTGCCGCTTTTCCCGTGCTTTAAAGGCGATTCGAATCTACCTCCTGAAATCTGTTTCCTGCAATTCTGCCTTGCTTTCAAATCCTCTTCGTTGCCTTCCCTCAATATATTTGTGGACGAGAGTTATCATTTATAACTCTGCAGGTTTGTGGATTGCAGTGCCCCTGAGCTCCATTTTTCAACTCGCTTTCCTGGGACCTGGAGGCAAAAGCGCAGGATTTCTTCACGCCCTATTCTGGTTCCGGGCGGCAGGCTGAGCCTGTGGTTAATTCTTCTTCCTCATGGGAAAATAGAGTGACCTGTGCCTGTCCCAACACCTAGAGCTAGTGTCTCATTGGTTCCCCCTCTTCCCGTTCATCCTCAGGACAAATTGCAACCTGTACGGAACAGGAGGTTAAAGGTGCTGATTCTCCAAGGAGGGAGATTGCTAGTAAAGCGGCTGGAATGGAGAACCCGAGCACAAGGAGTTGAGAAATGAGGTGCGATTTAGAAACCTTTCCAGATCACACGGTGCACCATCTTCTGAGTTTCTCATGTATGTTTTCGAAGTGGGAAGATGCCCTTGAACCTGGAGATTTGGGACCCATGGGATGGGTACCACGCAGTATTACTCTAAAGGGTCTGCGTTTGCTCACCCAACCTCACCAAACCTCTCAGCCCCAAGAGTGTCCACCCTTATGTCTCAATCAGCTGTGGGTCTAGATATGGTCAATCCAGGTGGCATCACAGCCCTTGAACCAATTTTGTAAGAATTTCTCTCTCTTTCACTGTCTTTGTTTCACGGGTTTTTAAAAGTGATTGATTTTTATAAAGGGGTTTAGCTGCTTTTCACTGCTGTGTTTATACCGCTTTACACCCACTTGACTCACTTACAGAGAGATATCAATACATAGGTTTTAAGATTCTTACTAGTCAGATATATTCTTGGGTGGTGAATAGGTGGTTTTCAGTCCAGATCACTGAGCAAGGAGTAGGTCTTGTCTATTACATATTGGGTTTATGGAACGGTCTCTGAGCTAATTTGAAACCCTTGTTTTATGCATCACCCCACCTCACCTTTCCCGTTAAGCAGCCATAGTGTGTTTTCTAAACGTGTGACTCTGTTCTGTTTTGTAATTCAGTTCAAGGGTAGCGGTTTTTACATTCCCTCTATAAGTGATATCTTATGATAAGTGTCTTTTTCTGTGTGACTTATTTCACTTAGAATCGTCGTACCTAAATCCACTCATCATGCTGCTACTAGCCTTATGACGTTGATTTCATGGCTGAGTGATATTCCATTGTACATAAGGACCACAACTTCTTTATCCATTTTTCTCTTTCCTGGGATATTTAAGGTGTAACGAAGTGGAGGTTCTTGTCAACAGAGCAGCCCTAAACTTTGGGGTGCCTGTGTCTTGCTGATTTGTAGTTTTCCCAATTTATACGCCCATGAGTGGAAGTGCCCTATGCTCTCTAAGCTGAGTTTTTTCGATGTTTCAGAACACACCGTACACTTCCCCAGAGTGGCTGTTGGCAATTTACATTCCGCCCATCAGCGTAGCAAGGCTCCCGTTTCTCCAAGGCCTGTCTTGCATTTCTGGTTTTGACACTTTATTCAGCATGGCCCTTTTGACCGATGGGAAGCGAGACTTCTTTGTAGCGCTGATTTGCCTTTCCAGGTTGCTTGGTTGGCCAAAAAGGGCGTATGCGTTTTTTCCTGAATATATTCAGGAAAAAACGCATACGCCCTTTTTGGCCAAGGGCATCATTGTCGAGGTTTTGCCGCTTTTCCCGTGCTTTAAAGGCGATTCGAATCTACCTCCTGAAATCTGTTTCCTGCAATTCTGCCTTGCTTTCAAATCCTCTTCGTTGCCTTCCCTCAATATATTTGTGGACGAGAGTTATCATTTATAACTCTGCAGGTTTGTGGATTGCAGTGCCCCTGAGCTCCATTTTTCAACTCGCTTTCCTGGGACCTGGAGGCAAAAGCGCAGGATTTCTTCACGCCCTATTCTGGTTCCGGGCGGCAGGCTGAGCCTGTGGTTAATTCTTCTTCCTCATGGGAAAATAGAGTGACCTGTGCCTGTCCCAACACCTAGAGCTAGTGTCTCATTGGTTCCCCCTCTTCCCGTTCATCCTCAGGACAAATTGCAACCTGTACGGAACAGGAGGTTAAAGGTGCTGATTCTCCAAGGAGGGAGATTGCTAGTAAAGCGGCTGGAATGGAGAACCCGAGCACAAGGAGTTGAGAAATGAGGTGCGATTTAGAAACCTTTCCAGATCACACGGTGCACCATCTTCTGAGTTTCTCATGTATGTTTTCGAAGTGGGAAGATGCCCTTGAACCTGGAGATTTGGGACCCATGGGATGGGTACCACGCAGTATTACTCTAAAGGGTCTGCGTTTGCTCACCCAACCTCACCAAACCTCTCAGCCCCAAGAGTGTCCACCCTTATGTCTCAATCAGCTGTGGGTCTAGATATGGTCAATCCAGGTGGCATCACAGCCCTTGAACCAATTTTGTAAGAATTTCTCTCTCTTTCACTGTCTTTGTTTCACGGGTTTTTAAAAGTGATTGATTTTTATAAAGGGGTTTAGCTGCTTTTCACTGCTGTGTTTATACCGCTTTACACCCACTTGACTCACTTACAGAGAGATATCAATACATAGGTTTTAAGATTCTTACTAGTCAGATATATTCTTGGGTGGTGAATAGGTGGTTTTCAGTCCAGATCACTGAGCAAGGAGTAGGTCTTGTCTATTACATATTGGGTTTATGGAACGGTCTCTGAGCTAATTTGAAACCCTTGTTTTATGCATCACCCCACCTCACCTTTCCCGTTAAGCAGCCATAGTGTGTTTTCTAAACGTGTGACTCTGTTCTGTTTTGTAATTCAGTTCAAGGGTAGCGGTTTTTACATTCCCTCTATAAGTGATATCTTATGATAAGTGTCTTTTTCTGTGTGACTTATTTCACTTAGAATCGTCGTACCTAAATCCACTCATCATGCTGCTACTAGCCTTATGACGTTGATTTCATGGCTGAGTGATATTCCATTGTACATAAGGACCACAACTTCTTTATCCATTTTTCTCTTTCCTGGGATATTTAAGGTGTAACGAAGTGGAGGTTCTTGTCAACAGAGCAGCCCTAAACTTTGGGGTGCCTGTGTCTTGCTGATTTGTAGTTTTCCCAATTTATACGCCCATGAGTGGAAGTGCCCTATGCTCTCTAAGCTGAGTTTTTTCGATGTTTCAGAACACACCGTACACTTCCCCAGAGTGGCTGTTGGCAATTTACATTCCGCCCATCAGCGTAGCAAGGCTCCCGTTTCTCCAAGGCCTGTCTTGCATTTCTGGTTTTGACACTTTATTCAGCATGGCCCTTTTGACCGATGGGAAGCGAGACTTCTTTGTAGCGCTGATTTGCCTTTCCAGGTTGCTTGGTTGGCCAAAAAGGGCGTATGCGTTTTTTCCTGAATATATTCAGGAAAAAACGCATACGCCCTTTTTGGCCAAGGGCATCATTGTCGAGGTTTTGCCGCTTTTCCCGTGCTTTAAAGGCGATTCGAATCTACCTCCTGAAATCTGTTTCCTGCAATTCTGCCTTGCTTTCAAATCCTCTTCGTTGCCTTCCCTCAATATATTTGTGGACGAGAGTTATCATTTATAACTCTGCAGGTTTGTGGATTGCAGTGCCCCTGAGCTCCATTTTTCAACTCGCTTTCCTGGGACCTGGAGGCAAAAGCGCAGGATTTCTTCACGCCCTATTCTGGTTCCGGGCGGCAGGCTGAGCCTGTGGTGAATTCTTATTCCTGATGGGAAAATAGAGTGACCTGTGCCTGTCCCAACACCTAGAGCTAGTCTCTCATTTGTTCCCCCTCTTCCCGTTCATCCTCAGGACAAATTGCAACCTGTACGGAACAGGAGGTTAAAGGTGCTGATTCTCCAAGGAGGGAGATTGCTAGTAAAGCGGCTGGAATGGCGAACCCGAGCACAAGGAGATGAGAAATGAGGTGCGTTTTAGAAACCTTTCCCGATCACACGGTGTACCGTCTCCTGGGTTTCTCATGCATGTTTTCGAAGTAGGAAGATGCACTTTAACCTGGAGATTTGGGACCCATGGGATGGGTACCACGCAGTATTACTCTAAAGGGTCTGCGTTTGCTCACCCAACCTCACCAAACCTCTCAGCCCCAAGAGTGTCCACCCTTATGTCTCAATCAGCTGTGGGTCTAGATATGGTCAATCCAGGTGGCATCACAGCCCTTGAACCAATTTTGTAAGAATTTCTCTCTCTTTCACTGTCTTTGTTTCACGGGTTTTTAAAAGTGATTGATTTTTATAAAGGGGTTTAGCTGCTTTTCACTGCTGTGTTTATGCCACTTTACACCCACTTGACTCACTTACAGAGAGATATCAATACATAGGTTTTAAGATTCTTACTAGTCAGATATATTCTTGGGTGGTGAATAGGTGGTTTTCAGTCCAGATCACTGAGCAAGGAGTAGGTCTTGTCTATTACATATTGGGTTTATGGAACGGTCTCTGAGCTAATTTGAAACCCTTGTTTTATGCATCACCCCACCTCACCTTTCCCGTTAAGCAGCCATAGTGTGTTTTCTAAACGTGTGACTCTGTTCTGTTTTGTAATTCAGTTCAAGGGTAGCGGTTTTTACATTCCCTCTATAAGTGATATCTTATGATAAGTGTCTTTTTCTGTGTGACTTATTTCACTTAGAATCGTCGTACCTAAATCCACTCATGATGCTGCTACTAGCCTTATGACGTTGATTTCATGGCTGAGTGATATTCCATTGTACATAAGGACCACAACTTCTTTATCCATTTTTCTCTTTCCTGGGATATTTAAGGTGTAACAAAGTGGAGGTTCTTGTCAACAGAGCAGCCCTAAACTTTGGGGTGCCTGTGTCTTGCTGATTTGTAGTTTTCCCAATTTATACGCCCATGAGTGGAAGTGCCCTATGCTCTCTAAGCTGAGTTTTTTCGATGTTTCAGAACACACCGTACACTTCCCCAGAGTGGCTGTTGGCAATTTACATTCCGCCCATCAGCGTAGCAAGGCTCCCATTTCTCCAAGGCCTGTCTTGCATTTCTGGTTTTGACACTTTATTCAGCATGGCCCTTTTGACCGATGGGAAGCGAGACTTCTTTGTAGCGCTGATTTGCCTTTCCAGGTTGCTTGGTTGGCCAAAAAGGGCGTATGCGTTTTTTCCTGAATATATTCAGGAAAAAACGCATACGCCCTTTTTGGCCAAGGGCATCATTGTCGAGGTTTTGCCGCTTTTCCCGTGCTTTAAAGGCGATTCGAATCTACCTCCTGAAATCTGTTTCCTGCAATTCTGCCTTGCTTTCAAATCCTCTTCGTTGCCTTCCCTCAATATATTTGTGGACGAGAGTTATCATTTATAACTCTGCAGGTTTGTGGATTGCAGTGCCCCTGAGCTCCATTTTTCAACTCGCTTTCCTGGGACCTGGAGGCAAAAGCGCAGGATTTCTTCACGCCCTATTCTGGTTCCGGGCGGCAGGCTGAGCCTGTGGTTAATTCTTCTTCCTCATGGGAAAATAGAGTGACCTGTGCCTGTCCCAACACCTAGAGCTAGTGTCTCATTGGTTCCCCCTCTTCCCGTTCATCCTCAGGACAAATTGCAACCTGTACGGAACAGGAGGTTAAAGGTGCTGATTCTCCAAGGAGGGAGATTGCTAGTAAAGCGGCTGGAATGGAGAACCCGAGCACAAGGAGTTGAGAAATGAGGTGCGATTTAGAAACCTTTCCAGATCACACGGTGCACCATCTTCTGAGTTTCTCATGTATGTTTTCGAAGTGGGAAGATGCCCTTGAACCTGGAGATTTGGGACCCATGGGATGGGAACCACGCAGTATTACTTTAAAGAGTCTGCGTTTGCTCACCCAACCTCACGAAACCTCTCAGCCCCAAGAGTGTCCACCCTTATGTCTCAATCAGCTGTGGGTCTATATATGGTCAATCCAGGTGGCATCACAGCCCTTAATCCAATTTTGTAAGAATTTCTCTCTCTTTCACTATCTTTGTTTCACGGGTTTTAAAAAGTGATTGATTTTTATAAAGGGGTTTAGCTGTTTTTTACTGCTGTGTTTATGCCGCTTTACACCCACTTGACTCACATACAGAGAGATATCAATACATAGGTTTTAAGATTGTTACTAGTCAGATATATTCTTGGGCGGTGAATAGGGGGTGTTGAGTCCAGTTCACTGAGCAAGGAGTAGGTCGTGTCTATTACATATTGGGTTTATGGAACGGTCTCTGAGCTAATTTGAAACCCTTCTTTTATGCATCACCCCACCTCACCTTTCCCGTTAAGCAGCCATAGTGTGTTTTCTAAACGTGTGACTCTGTTCTGTTTTGTAATTCAATTCAAGGGTAGTGGTTTTTACATTCCCTCTATAAGTGATATTTTAAGATAAGTGTCTTTTTCTGTGTGACTTATTTCACTTAGAATCGTCGTACCTAAATCCACTCATGATGCTGCTACTAGCCTTATGACGTTGATTTCATGGCTGAGTGATATTCCATTGTACATAAGGACCACAACTTCTTTATCCATTTTTCTCTTTCCTGGGATATTTAAGGTGTAACGAAGTGGAGGTTCTTGTCAACAGAGCAGCCCTAAACTTTGGGGTGCCTGTGTCTTGCTGATTTTTAGTTTTCCCAATTTATACGCCCATGAGTGGAAGTGCCCTATGCTCTCTAAGCTGAGTTTTTTCGATGTTTCAGGACACACCGTACACTTCCCCAGAGTGGCTGTTGGCAATTTACATTCCGCCCATCAGCGTAGCAAGGCTCCCGTTTCTCCATGGCCTGTCTTGCATTTCTGGTTTTGACACTTTATTCAGCATGGCCCTTTTGACCGATGGGAAGCGAGACTTCTTTGTAGCGCTGATTTGCCTTTCCAGGTTGCTTGGTTGGCCAAAAAGGGCGTATGCGTTTTTTCCTGATTATATTCAGGAAAAAACGCATACGCCCTTTTTGGCCAAGGGCATCATTGTCGAGATTTTGCCGCTTTTCCCGTGCTTTAAAGGCGATTCGAATCTACCTCCTGAAATCTGTTTCCTGCAATTCTGCCTTGCTTTCAAATCCTCTTCGTTGCCTTCCCTCAATATATTTGTGGATGAGAGTTATCATTTATAACTCTGCAGGTTTGTGAATTGCAGTGCCCCTGAGCTCCATTTTTCAACTCGCTTTCTTGGGAGCTGGCCGCAAAAGCGCAGGATTTCTTCACGCCCTATTCTGGTCCCGGGAGGCAGGCTGAGCCTGTGGTGAATTCTTATTCCTGATGGGAAAATAGAGTGACCTGTGCCTGTCCCAACACCTAGAGCTAGTCTCTCATTTGTTCCCCCTCTTCCCGTTCATCCTCAGGACAAATTGCAACCTGTACGGAACAGGAGGTTAAAGGTGCTGATTCTCCAAGGAGGGAGATTGCTAGTAAAGCGGCTGGAATGGCGAACCCGAGCACAAGGAGATGAGAAATGAGGTGCGTTTTAGAAACCTTTCCCGATCACACGGTGTACCGTCTCCTGGGTTTCTCATGCATGTTTTCGAAGTAGGAAGATGCACTTTAACCTGGAGATTTGGGACCCATGGGATGGGTACCACGCAGTATTACTCTAAAGGGTCTGCGTTTGCTCACCCAACCTCACCAAACCTCTCAGCCCCAAGAGTGTCCACCCTTATGTCTCAATCAGCTGTGGATCTAGATATGGTCAATCCAGGTGGCATCAAAGCCCTTGAACCAATTTTGTAAGAATTTCTCTCTCTTTCACTGTCTTTGTTTCACGGGTTTTTAAAAGTGATTGATTTTTATAAAGGGGTTTAGCTGCTTTTCACTGCTGTGTTTATACCGCTTTACACCCACTTGACTCACTTACAGAGAGATATCAATACATAGGTTTTAAGATTCTTACTAGTCAGATATATTCTTGGGTGGTGAATAGGTGGTTTTCAGTCCAGATCACTGAGCAAGGAGTAGGTCTTGTCTATTACATATTGGGTTTATGGAACGGTCTCTGAGCTAATTTGAAACCCTTGTTTTATGCATCACCCCACCTCACCTTTCCCGTTAAGCAGCCATAGTGTGTTTTCTAAACGTGTGACTCTGTTCTGTTTTGTAATTCAGTTCAAGGGTAGCGGTTTTTACATTCCCTCTATAAGTGATATCTTATGATAAGTGTCTTTTTCTGTGTGACTTATTTCACTTAGAATCGTCGTACCTAAATCCACTCATCATGCTGCTACTAGCCTTATGACGTTGATTTCATGGCTGAGTGATATTCCATTGTACATAAGGACCACAACTTCTTTATCCATTTTTCTCTTTCCTGGGATATTTAAGGTGTAACGAAGTGGAGGTTCTTGTCAACAGAGCAGCCCTAAACTTTGGGGTGCCTGTGTCTTGCTGATTTGTAGTTTTCCCAATTTATACGCCCATGAGTGGAAGTGCCCTATGCTCTCTAAGCTGAGTTTTTTCGATGTTTCAGAACACACCGTACACTTCCCCAGAGTGGCTGTTGGCAATTTACATTCCGCCCATCAGCGTAGCAAGGCTCCCGTTTCTCCAAGGCCTGTCTTGCATTTCTGGTTTTGACACTTTATTCAGCATGGCCCTTTTGACCGATGGGAAGCGAGACTTCTTTGTAGCGCTGATTTGCCTTTCCAGGTTGCTTGGTTGGCCAAAAAGGGCGTATGCGTTTTTTCCTGAATATATTCAGGAAAAAACGCATACGCCCTTTTTGGCCAAGGGCATCATTGTCGAGGTTTTGCCGCTTTTCCCGTGCTTTAAAGGCGATTCGAATCTACCTCCTGAAATCTGTTTCCTGCAATTCTGCCTTGCTTTCAAATCCTCTTCGTTGCCTTCCCTCAATATATTTGTGGACGAGAGTTATCATTTATAACTCTGCAGGTTTGTGGATTGCAGTGCCCCTGAGCTCCATTTTTCAACTCGCTTTCCTGGGACCTGGAGGCAAAAGCGCAGGATTTCTTCACGCCCTATTCTGGTTCCGGGCGGCAGGCTGAGCCTGTGGTGAATTCTTATTCCTGATGGGAAAATAGAGTGACCTGTGCCTGTCCCAACACCTAGAGCTAGTCTCTCATTTGTTCCCCCTCTTCCCGTTCATCCTCAGGACAAATTGCAACCTGTACGGAACAGGAGGTTAAAGGTGCTGATTCTCCAAGGAGGGAGATTGCTAGTAAAGCGGCTGGAATGGAGAACCCGAGCACAAGGAGTTGAGAAATGAGGTGCGATTTAGAAACCTTTCCAGATCACACGGTGCACCATCTTCTGAGTTTCTCATGTATGTTTTCGAAGTGGGAAGATGCCCTTGAACCTGGAGATTTGGGACCCATGGGATGGGAACCACGCAGTATTACTTTAAAGAGTCTGCGTTTGCTCACCCAACCTCACGAAACCTCTCAGCCCCAAGAGTGTCCACCCTTATGTCTCAATCAGCTGTGGGTCTATATATGGTCAATCCAGGTGGCATCACAGCCCTTAATCCAATTTTGTAAGAATTTCTCTCTCTTTCACTATCTTTGTTTCACGGGTTTTAAAAAGTGATTGATTTTTATAAAGGGGTTTAGCTGTTTTTTACTGCTGTGTTTATGCCGCTTTACACCCACTTGACTCACATACAGAGAGATATCAATACATAGGTTTTAAGATTGTTACTAGTCAGATATATTCTTGGGCGGTGAATAGGGGGTGTTGAGTCCAGTTCACTGAGCAAGGAGTAGGTCGTGTCTATTACATATTGGGTTTATGGAACGGTCTCTGAGCTAATTTGAAACCCTTCTTTTATGCATCACCCCACCTCACCTTTCCCGTTAAGCAGCCATAGTGTGTTTTCTAAACGTGTGACTCTGTTCTGTTTTGTAATTCAATTCAAGGGTAGTGGTTTTTACATTCCCTCTATAAGTGATATTTTAAGATAAGTGTCTTTTTCTGTGTGACTTATTTCACTTAGAATCGTCGTACCTAAATCCACTCATGATGCTGCTACTAGCCTTATGACGTTGATTTCATGGCTGAGTGATATTCCATTGTACATAAGGACCACAACTTCTTTATCCATTTTTCTCTTTCCTGGGATATTTAAGGTGTAACGAAGTGGAGGTTCTTGTCAACAGAGCAGCCCTAAACTTTGGGGTGCCTGTGTCTTGCTGATTTTTAGTTTTCCCAATTTATACGCCCATGAGTGGAAGTGCCCTATGCTCTCTAAGCTGAGTTTTTTCGATGTTTCAGGACACACCGTACACTTCCCCAGAGTGGCTGTTGGCAATTTACATTCCGCCCATCAGCGTAGCAAGGCTCCCGTTTCTCCATGGCCTGTCTTGCATTTCTGGTTTTGACACTTTATTCAGCATGGCCCTTTTGACCGATGGGAAGCGAGACTTCTTTGTAGCGCTGATTTGCCTTTCCAGGTTGCTTGGTTGGCCAAAAAGGGCGTATGCGTTTTTTCCTGAATATATTCAGGAAAAAACGCATACGCCCTTTTTGGCCAAGGGCATCATTGTCGAGGTTTTGCCGCTTTTCCCGTGCTTTAAAGGCGATTCGAATCTACCTCCTGAAATCTGTTTCCTGCAATTCTGCCTTGCTTTCAAATCCTCTTCGTTGCCTTCCCTCAATATATTTGTGGACGAGAGTTATCATTTATAACTCTGCAGGTTTGTGGATTGCAGTGCCCCTGAGCTCCATTTTTCAACTCGCTTTCCTGGGACCTGGAGGCAAAAGCGCAGGATTTCTTCACGCCCTATTCTGGTTCCGGGCGGCAGGCTGAGCCTGTGGTGAATTCTTATTCCTGATGGGAAAATAGAGTGACCTGTGCCTGTCCCAACACCTAGAGCTAGTCTCTCATTTGTTCCCCCTCTTCCCGTTCATCCTCAGGACAAATTGCAACCTGTACGGAACAGGAGGTTAAAGGTGCTGATTCTCCAAGGAGGGAGATTGCTAGTAAAGCGGCTGGAATGGCGAACCCGAGCACAAGGAGATGAGAAATGAGGTGCGTTTTAGAAACCTTTCCCGATCACACGGTGTACCGTCTCCTGGGTTTCTCATGCATGTTTTCGAAGTAGGAAGATGCACTTTAACCTGGAGATTTGGGACCCATGGGATGGGTACCACGCAGTATTACTCTAAAGGGTCTGCGTTTGCTCACCCAACCTCACCAAACCTCTCAGCCCCAAGAGTGTCCACCCTTATGTCTCAATCAGCTGTGGGTCTAGATATGGTCAATCCAGGTGGCATCAAAGCCCTTGAACCAATTTTGTAAGAATTTCTCTCTCTTTCACTGTCTTTGTTTCACGGGTTTTTAAAAGTGATTGATTTTTATAAAGGGGTTTAGCTGCTTTTCACTGCTGTGTTTATACCGCTTTACACCCACTTGACTCACTTACAGAGAGATATCAATACATAGGTTTTAAGATTCTTACTAGTCAGATATATTCTTGGGTGGTGAATAGGTGGTTTTCAGTCCAGATCACTGAGCAAGGAGTAGGTCTTGTCTATTACATATTGGGTTTATGGAACGGTCTCTGAGCTAATTTGAAACCCTTGTTTTATGCATCACCCCACCTCACCTTTCCCGTTAAGCAGCCATAGTGTGTTTTCTAAACGTGTGACTCTGTTCTGTTTTGTAATTCAGTTCAAGGGTAGCGGTTTTTACATTCCCTCTATAAGTGATATCTTATGATAAGTGTCTTTTTCTGTGTGACTTATTTCACTTAGAATCGTCGTACCTAAATCCACTCATGATGCTGCTACTAGCCTTATGACGTTGATTTCATGGATGAGTGATATTCCATTGTACATAAGGACCACAACTTCTTTATCCATTTTTCTCTTTCCTGGGATATTTAAGGTGTAACGAAGTGGAGGTTCTTGTCAACAGAGCAGCCCTAAACTTTGGGGTGCCTGTGTCTTGCTGATTTTTAGTTTTCCCAATTTATACGCCCATGAGTGGAAGTGCCCTATGCTCTCTAAGCTGAGTTTTTTCGATGTTTCAGGACACACCGTACACTTCTCCAGAGTGGCTGTTGGCAATTTACATCCCGCCCATCAGCGTAGCAAGGCTCCCGTTTCTCCATGGCCTGTCCTGCATTTCTGGTTTTGACACTTTATTCAGCATGGCCCTTTTGACCGATGGGAAGCGAGACTTCATTGTAGCGCTGATTTGCCTTTCCAGGTTGCTTGGTTGGCCAAAAAGGGCGTATGCGTTTTTTCCTGAATATATTCAGGAAAAAACGCATACGCCCTTTTTGGCCAAGGGCATCATTGTCGAGGTTTTGCCGCTTTTCCCGTGCTTTAAAGGCGATTTGAATCTACCTCCTGAAATCTGTTTCCTGCAATTCTGCCTTGCTTTCAAATCCTCTTCGTTGCCTTCCCTCAATATATTTGAGGACGAGAGTTATCATTTATAACTCTGCAGGTTTGTGAATTGCAGTGCCGCTGAGCTCCATTTTAAAACTCCCTTTCTTGGGAGCTGGCCGCAAAAGCGCAGGATTGCTTCAGCGGCTATTCTGTTTCCGGGCGGAAGGCTGAGCCTGTGGTTAATTCTTCTTCCTGATGGGAAAATAGAGTGACCTGTGCCTGTCCCAACACCTAGAGATAGTGTCTCATTGGTTCCCCCTCTTCCCGTTCATCCTCAGGACAAATTGCAACCTGTACGGAACAGGAGGTTAAAGGTGCTGATTCTCCAAGGAGGGAGATTGCTAGTAAAGCGGCTGGAATGGCGAACCCGAGCACAAGGAGATGAGAAATGAGGTGCGTTTTAGAAACCTTTCCCGATCACACGGTGCACCATCTTCTGGGTTTCTCATGCATGTTTTCGAAGTAGGAAGATGCCCTTGAACCTGGAGATTTGGGACCCATGGGATGGGAACCACGCAGTATTACTTTAAAGGGTCTGCGTTTGCTCACCCAACCTCACCAAACCTCTCAGCCCCAAGAGTGTCCACCCTTATGTCTCAATCAACTGTGGGTCTAGATATGGTCAATCCAGGTGGCATCACAGCCCCTGAACGAATTTAGTAAGAATTTCTCTCTCTTTCACTGTCTTTGTTTCACGGGTTTTTAAAAGTGATTGATTTTTATAAAGGGGTTTAGCTGCTTTTCACTGCTGTGTTTATGCCGCTTTACACCCACTTGACTCACTTACAGAGTGATATCAATACATAGGTTTTAACATTCTTATTAGTCAGATATATTCTTAGGTGGTGAATAGGGGGTTTTGAGTCCAGTTCACTGAGCAAGGAGTAGGTCGTGTCTGTTACATATTGGGTTTATGGAACGGTCTCTGAGCTAATTTGAAACCCTTCTTTTATGCATCACCCCACCTCACCTTTCCCGTTAAGCAGCCATAGTGTGTTTTCTAAACGTGTGACTCTGTTCTGTTTTGTAATTCAGTTCAAGGGTAGCAATTTTTACATTCCCTCTATAAGTGATATCTTATGATAAGTGTCTTTTTCTGTGTGACTTATTTCACTTAGAATCGTCGTACCTAAATCCACTCATCATGCTGCTACTAGCCTTATGACGTTGATTTCATGGATGAGTGATATTCCATTGTACATAAGGACCACAACTTCTTTATCCAGTTTTCTCTTTCCTGGGATATTTAGGGTGTAACGAAGTGGAGGTTCTTGTCAACAGAGCAGCCCTAAACTTTGGGGTGCCTGTGTCTTGCTGATTTTTAGTTTTCCCAGTTTATACGCCCATGAGTGGAAGTGCCCTATGCTCTCTAAGCTGAGTTTTTTCGATGTTTCAGGACACACCGTACACTTCTCCAGAGTGGCTGTTGGCAATTTACATCCCGCCCATCAGCGTAGCAAGGCTCCCGTTTCTCCATGGCCTGTCCTGCATTTCTGGTTTTGACACTTTATTCAGCATGGCCCTTTTGACCGATGGGCAGCGAGACTTCTTTGTAGCGCTGATTTGCCTTTCCAGGTTGCTTGGTTGGCCAAAAAGGGCGTATGCGTTTTTTCCTGAATATATTCAGGAAAAAACGCATACGCCCTTTTTGGCCAAGGGCATCATTGTCGAGGTTTTGCCGCTTTTCCCGTGCTTTAAAGGCGATTTGAATCTACCTCCTGAAATCTGTTTCCTGCAATTCTGCCTTGCTTTCAAATCCTCTTCGTTGCCTTCCCTCAATATATTTGAGGACGAGAGTTATCATTTATAACTCTGCAGGTTTGTGAATTGCAGTGCCCCTGAGCTCCATTTTAAAACTCCCTTTCTTGGGAGCTGGCCGCAAAAGCGCAGGATTGCTTCAGCGGCTATTCTGTTTCCGGGCGGAAGGCTGAGCCTGTGGTTAATTCTTCTTCCTGATGGGAAAATAGAGTGACCTGTGCCTGTCCCAACACCTAGAGCTAGTGTCTCATTGGTTCCCCCTCTTCCCGTTCATCCTCAGGACAAATTGCAACCTGGACGGAACAGGAGGTTAAAGGTGCTGATTCTCCAAGGAGGGAGATTGCTAGTAAAGCGGCTGGAATGGCGAACCCGAGCACAAGGAGATGAGAAATGAGGTGCGTTTTAGAAACCTTTCCCGATCACACGGTGCACCATCTTCTGGGTTTCTCATGCATGTTTTCGAAGTAGGAAGATGCCCTTGAACCTGGAGATTTGGGACCCATGGGATGGGAACCACGCAGTATTACTTTAAAGGGTCTGCGTTTGCTCACCCAACCTCACCAAACCTCTCAGCCCCAAGAGTGTCCACCCTTATGTCTCAATCAACTGTGGGTCTAGATATGGTCAATCCAGGTGGCATCACAGCCCCTGAACGAATTTAGTAAGAATTTCTCTCTCTTTCACTGTCTTTGTTTCACGGGTTTTTAAAAGTGATTGATTTTTATAAAGGGGTTAAGCTGCTTTTCACTGCTGTGTTTATGCCGCTTTACACCCACTTGACTCACTTACAGAGTGATATCAATACATAGGTTTTAACATTCTTATTAGTCAGATATATTCTTGGGTGGTGAATAGGGGGTGTTGAGTCCAGTTCACTGAGCAAGGAGTAGGTCGTGTCTGTTACATATTGGGTTTATGGAACGGTCTCTGAGCTAATTTGAAACCCTTCTTTTATGCATCACCCCACCTCACCTTTCCCGTTAAGCAGCCATAGTGTGTTTTCTAAACGTGTGACTCTGTTCTGTTTTGTAATTCAGTTCAAGGGTAGCAATTTTTACATTCCCTCTATAAGTGATATCTTATGATAAGTGTCTTTTTCTGTGTGACTTATTTCACTTAGAATCGTCGTACCTAAATCCACTCATCATGCTGCTACTAGCCTTATGACGTTGATTTCATGGATGAGTGATATTCCATTGTACATAAGGACCACAACTTCTTTATCCAGTTTTCTCTTTCCTGGGATATTTAGGGTGTAACGAAGTGGAGGTTCTTGTCAACAGAGCAGCCCTAAACTTTGGGGTGCCTGTGTCTTGCTGATTTTTAGTTTTCCCAGTTTATACGCCCATGAGTGGAAGTGCCCTATGCTCTCTAAGCTGAGTTTTTTCGATGTTTCAGGACACACCGTACACTTCTCCAGAGTGGCTGTTGGCAATTTACATCCCGCCCATCAGCGTAGCAAGGTTCCCGTTTCTCCATGGCCTGTCCTGCATTTCTGGTTTTGACACTTTATTCAGCATGGCCCTTTTGACCGATGGGAAGCGAGACTTCTTTGTAGCGCTGATTTGCCTTTCCAGGTTGCTTGGTTGGCCAAAAAGGGCGTATGCGTTTTTTCCTGAATATATTCAGGAAAAAACGCATACGCCCTTTTTGGCCAAGGGCATCATGGTCGAGGTTTTGCCGCTTTTCCTGTGCTTTAAAGGCGATTCGAATCTACCTCCTGAAATCTGTTTCCTGCAATTCTGCCTTGCTTTCAAATCCTCTTCGTTGCCTTCCCTCAATATATTTGTGGACGAGAGTTATCATTTATAACTCTGCAGGTTTGTGAATTGCAGTGCCCCTGAGCTCCATTTTTCAACTCGCTTTCTTGGGAGCTGGCCGCAAAAGCGCAGGATTGCTTCAGGCTCTAATCTGGTCCCGAGCGGCAGGCTGAGCCTGTGGTTAATTCTTCTTCCTGATGGGAAAATAGAGTGACCTGTGCCTGTCCCAACACCTAGAGCTAGTCTCTCATTGGTTCCCCCTCTTCCCGTTCATCCTCAGGACAAATTGCAACCTCTACGGAACAGGAGGTTAAAGGTGCTGATTCTCCAAGGAGGGAGATTGCTAGTAAAGCGGCTGGAATGGAGAACCCGAGCACAAGGAGTTGAGAAATGAGGTGCGTTTTAGAAACCTTTCCTGATCACACGGTGCACCATCTTCTGGGTTTCTCATGCATGTTTTCTAAGTGGGAAGATGCCCTTGAACCTGGAGATTTGGGACCCATGGGATGGGAACCACGCAGTATTACTTTAAAGGGTCTGCGTTTGCTCACCCAACCTCACCAAACCTCTCAGCCCCAAGAGTGTCCACCCTTATGTCTCAATCAGCTGTGGGTCTATATATGGTCAATCCAGGTGGCATCACAGCCCTTAATCCAATTTTGTAAGAATTTCTCTCTCTTTCACTATCTTTGTTTCACGGGTTTTAAAAAGTGATTGATTTTTATAAAGGGGTTTAGCTGTTTTTTACTGCTGTGTTTATGCCGCTTTACACCCACTTGACTCACATACAGAGAGATATCAATACATAGGTTTTAAGATTTTTACTAGTCAGATATATTCTTGGGCGGTGAATAGGGGGTGTTGAGTCCAGTTCACTGAGCAAGGAGTAGGTCGTGTCTATTACATATTGGGTTTATGGAACGGTCTCTGAGCTAATTTGAAACCCTTCTTTTATGCATCACCCCACCTCACCTTTCCCGTTAAGCAGCCATAGTGTGTTTTCTAAACGTGTGACTCTGTTCTGTTTTGTAATTCAATTCAAGGGTAGTGGTTTTTACATTCCCTCTATAAGTGATATTTTAAGATAAGTGTCTTTTTCTGTGTGACTTATTTCACTTAGAATCGTCGTACCTAAATCCACTCATGATGCTGCTACTAGCCTTATGACGTTGATTTCATGGCTGAGTGATATTCCATTGTACATAAGGACCACAACTTCTTTATCCATTTTTCTCTTTCCTGGGATATTTAAGGTGTAACGAAGTGGAGGTTCTTGTCAACAGAGCAGCCCTAAACTTTGGGGTGCCTGTGTCTTGCTGATTTTTAGTTTTCCCAATTTATACGCCCATGAGTGGAAGTGCCCTATGCTCTCTAAGCTGAGTTTTTTCGATGTTTCAGGACACACCGTACACTTCCCCAGAGTGGCTGATGGCAATTTACATTCCGCCCATCAGCGTAGCAAGGCTCCCGTTTCTCCATGGCCTGTCTTGCATTTCTGGTTTTGACACTTTATTCAGCATGGCCCTTTTGACCGATGGGAAGCGAGACTTCTTTGTAGCGCTGATTTGCCTTTCCAGGTTGCTTGGTTGGCCAAAAAGGGCGTATGCGTTTTTTCCTGAATATATTCAGGAAAAAACGCATACGCCCTTTTTGGCCAAGGGCATCATTGTCGAGGTTTTGCCGCTTTTCCCGTGCTTTAAAGGCGATTCGAATCTACCTCCTGAAATCTGTTTCCTGCAATTCTGCCTTGCTTTCAAATCCTCTTCGTTGCCTTCCCTCAATATATTTGTGGATGAGAGTTATCATTTATAACTCTGCAGGTTTGTGAATTGCAGTGCCCCTGAGCTCCATTTTTCAACTCGCTTTCTTGGGAGCTGGCCGCAAAAGCGCAGGATTTCTTCACGCCCTATTCTGGTCCCGGGAGGCAGGCTGAGCCTGTGGTGAATTCTTATTCCTGATGGGAAAATAGAGTGACCTGTGCCTGTCCCAACACCTAGAGCTAGTCTCTCATTTGTTCCCCCTCTTCCCGTTCATCCTCAGGACAAATTGCAACCTGTACGGAACAGGAGGTTAAAGGTGCTGATTCTCCAAGGAGGGAGATTGCTAGTAAAGCGGCTGGAATGGCGAACCCGAGCACAAGGAGATGAGAAATGAGGTGCGTTTTAGAAACCTTTCCCGATCACACGGTGTACCGTCTCCTGGGTTTCTCATGCATGTTTTCGAAGTAGGAAGATGCACTTTAACCTGGAGATTTGGGACCCATGGGATGGGTACCACGCAGTATTACTCTAAAGGGTCTGCGTTTGCTCACCCAACCTCACCAAACCTCTCAGCCCCAAGAGTGTCCACCCTTATGTCTCAATCAGCTGTGGGTCTAGATATGGTCAATCCAGGTGGCATCACAGCCCTTGAACCAATTTTGTAAGAATTTCTCTCTCTTTCACTGTCTTTGTTTCACGGGTTTTTAAAAGTGATTGATTTTTATAAAGGGGTTTAGCTGCTTTTCACTGCTGTGTTTATGCCGCTTTACACCCACTTGACTCACTTACAGAGAGATATCAATACATAGGTTTTAAGATTCTTACTAGTCAGATATATTATTGGGTGGTGAATAGGTGGTTTTCAGTCCAGATCACTGAGCAAGGAGTAGGTCTTGTCTATTACATATTGGGTTTATGGAACGGTCTCTGAGCTAATTTGAAACCCTTGTTTTATGCATCACCCCACCTCACCTTTCCCGTTAAGCAGCCATAGTGTGTTTTCTAAACGTGTGACTCTGTTCTGTTTTGTAATTCAGTTCAAGGGTAGCGGTTTTCACATTCCCTCTATAAGTGATATCTTATGATAAGTGTCTTTTTGTGTGTGACTTATTTCACTTAGAATCGTCGTACCTAAATCCACTCATGATGCTGCTACTAGCCTTATGACGTTGATTTCATGGCTGAGTGATATTCCATTGTACATAAGGACCACAACTTCTTTATCCATTTTTCTCTTTCCTGGGATATTTAAGGTGTAACGAAGTGGAGGTTCTTGTCAACAGAGCAGCCCTAAACTTTGGGGTGCCTGTGTCTTGCTGATTTGTAGTTTTCCCAATTTATACGCCCATGAGTGGAAGTGCCCTATGCTCTCTAAGCTGAGTTTTTTCGATGTTTCAGAACACACCGTACACTTCCCCAGAGTGGCTGTTGGCAATTTACATTCCGCCCATCAGCGTAGCAAGGCTCCCGTTTCTCCAAGGCCTGTCTTGCATTTCTGGTTTTGACACTTTATTCAGCATGGCCCTTTTGACCGATGGGAAGCGAGACTTCTTTGTAGCGCTGATTTGCCTTTCCAGGTTGCTTGGTTGGCCAAAAAGGGCGTATGCGTTTTTTCCTGAATATATTCAGGAAAAAACGCATACGCCCTTTTTGGCCAAGGGCATCATTGTCGAGGTTTTGCCGCTTTTCCCGTGCTTTAAAGGCGATTCGAATCTACCTCCTGAAATCTGTTTCCTGCAATTCTGCCTTGCTTTCAAATCCTCTTCGTTGCCTTCCCTCAATATATTTGTGGACGAGAGTTATCATTTATAACTCTGCAGGTTTGTGGATTGCAGTGCCCCTGAGCTCCATTTTTCAACTCGCTTTCCTGGGACCTGGAGGCAAAAGCGCAGGATTTCTTCACGCCCTATTCTGGTTCCGGGCGGCAGGCTGAGCCTGTGGTTAATTCTTCTTCCTCATGGGAAAATAGAGTGACCTGTGCCTGTCCCAACACCTAGAGCTAGTGTCTCATTGGTTCCCCCTCTTCCCGTTCATCCTCAGGACAAATTGCAACCTGTACGGAACAGGAGGTTAAAGGTGCTGATTCTCCAAGGAGGGAGATTGCTAGTAAAGCGGCTGGAATGGAGAACCCGAGCACAAGGAGTTGAGAAATGAGGTGCGATTTAGAAACCTTTCCAGATCACACGGTGCACCATCTTCTGAGTTTCTCATGTATGTTTTCGAAGTGGGAAGATGCCCTTGAACCTGGAGATTTGGGACCCATGGGATGGGTACCACGCAGTATTACTCTAAAGGGTCTGCGTTTGCTCACCCAACCTCACCAAACCTCTCAGCCCCAAGAGTGTCCACCCTTATGTCTCAATCAGCTGTGGGTCTAGATATGGTCAATCCAGGTGGCATCACAGCCCTTGAACCAATTTTGTAAGAATTTCTCTCTCTTTCACTGTCTTTGTTTCACGGGTTTTTAAAAGTGATTGATTTTTATAAAGGGGTTTAGCTGCTTTTCACTGCTGTGTTTATACCGCTTTACACCCACTTGACTCACTTACAGAGAGATATCAATACATAGGTTTTAAGATTCTTACTAGTCAGATATATTCTTGGGTGGTGAATAGGTGGTTTTCAGTCCAGATCACTGAGCAAGGAGTAGGTCTTGTCTATTACATATTGGGTTTATGGAACGGTCTCTGAGCTAATTTGAAACCCTTGTTTTATGCATCACCCCACCTCACCTTTCCCGTTAAGCAGCCATAGTGTGTTTTCTAAACGTGTGACTCTGTTCTGTTTTGTAATTCAGTTCAAGGGTAGCGGTTTTTACATTCCCTCTATAAGTGATATCTTATGATAAGTGTCTTTTTCTGTGTGACTTATTTCACTTAGAATCGTCGTACCTAAATCCACTCATGATGCTGCTACTAGCCTTATGACGTTGATTTCATGGCTGAGTGATATTCCATTGTACATAAGGACCACAACTTCTTTATCCATTTTTCTCTTTCCTGGGATATTTAAGGTGTAACGAAGTGGAGGTTCTTGTCAACAGAGCAGCCCTAAACTTTGGGGTGCCTGTGTCTTGCTGATTTGTAGTTTTCCCAATTTATACGCCCATGAGTGGAAGTGCCCTATGCTCTCTAAGCTGAGTTTTTTCGATGTTTCAGAACACACCGTACACTTCCCCAGAGTGGCTGTTGGCAATTTACATTCCGCCCATCAGCGTAGCAAGGCTCCCGTTTCTCCAAGGCCTGTCTTGCATTTCTGGTTTTGACACTTTATTCAGCATGGCCCTTTTGACCGATGGGAAGCGAGACTTCTTTGTAGCGCTGATTTGCCTTTCCAGGTTGCTTGGTTGGCCAAAAAGGGCGTATGCGTTTTTTCCTGAATATATTCAGGAAAAAACGCATACGCCCTTTTTGGCCAAGGGCATCATTGTCGAGGTTTTGCCGCTTTTCCCGTGCTTTAAAGGCGATTCGAATCTACCTCCTGAAATCTGTTTCCTGCAATTCTGCCTTGCTTTCAAATCCTCTTCGTTGCCTTCCCTCAATATATTTGTGGACGAGAGTTATCATTTATAACTCTGCAGGTTTGTGGATTGCAGTGCCCCTGAGCTCCATTTTTCAACTCGCTTTCCTGGGACCTGGAGGCAAAAGCGCAGGATTTCTTCACGCCCTATTCTGGTTCCGGGCGGCAGGCTGAGCCTGTGGTGAATTCTTATTCCTGATGGGAAAATAGAGTGACCTGTGCCTGTCCCAACACCTAGAGCTAGTCTCTCATTTGTTCCCCCTCTTCCCGTTCATCCTCAGGACAAATTGCAACCTGTACGGAACAGGAGGTTAAAGGTGCTGATTCTCCAAGGAGGGAGATTGCTAGTAAAGCGGCTGGAATGGCGAACCCGAGCACAAGGAGATGAGAAATGAGGTGCGTTTTAGAAACCTTTCCCGATCACACGGTGTACCGTCTCCTGGGTTTCTCATGCATGTTTTCGAAGTAGGAAGATGCACTTTAACCTGGAGATTTGGGACCCATGGGATGGGTACCACGCAGTATTACTCTAAAGGGTCTGCGTTTGCTCACCCAACCTCACCAAACCTCTCAGCCCCAAGAGTGTCCACCCTTATGTCTCAATCAGCTGTGGGTCTAGATATGGTCAATCCAGGTGGCATCACAGCCCTTGAACCAATTTTGTAAGAATTTCTCTCTCTTTCACTGTCTTTGTTTCACGGGTTTTTAAAAGTGATTGATTTTTATAAAGGGGTTTAGCTGCTTTTCACTGCTGTGTTTATACCGCTTTACACCCACTTGACTCACTTACAGAGAGATATCAATACATAGGTTTTAAGATTCTTACTAGTCAGATATATTCTTGGGTGGTGAATAGGTGGTTTTCAGTCCAGATCACTGAGCAAGGAGTAGGTCTTGTCTATTACATATTGGGTTTATGGAACGGTCTCTGAGCTAATTTGAAACCCTTGTTTTATGCATCACCCCACCTCACCTTTCCCGTTAAGCAGCCATAGTGTGTTTTCTAAACGTGTGACTCTGTTCTGTTTTGTAATTCAGTTCAAGGGTAGCGGTTTTTACATTCCCTCTATAAGTGATATCTTATGATAAGTGTCTTTTTCTGTGTGACTTATTTCACTTAGAATCGTCGTACCTAAATCCACTCATGATGCTGCTACTAGCCTTATGACGTTGATTTCATGGCTGAGTGATATTCCATTGTACATAAGGACCACAACTTCTTTATCCATTTTTCTCTTTCCTGGGATATTTAAGGTGTAACGAAGTGGAGGTTCTTGTCAACAGAGCAGCCCTAAACTTTGGGGTGCCTGTGTCTTGCTGATTTGTAGTTTTCCCAATTTATACGCCCATGAGTGGAAGTGCCCTATGCTCTCTAAGCTGAGTTTTTTCGATGTTTCAGAACACACCGTACACTTCCCCAGAGTGGCTGTTGGCAATTTACATTCCGCCCATCAGCGTAGCAAGGCTCCCATTTCTCCAAGGCCTGTCTTGCATTTCTGGTTTTGACACTTTATTCAGCATGGCCCTTTTGACCGATGGGAAGCGAGACTTCTTTGTAGCGCTGATTTGCCTTTCCAGGTTGCTTGGTTGGCCAAAAAGGGCGTATGCGTTTTTTCCTGAATATATTCAGGAAAAAACGCATACGCCCTTTTTGGCCAAGGGCATCATTGTCGAGGTTTTGCCGCTTTTCCCGTGCTTTAAAGGCGATTCGAATCTACCTCCTGAAATCTGTTTCCTGCAATTCTGCCTTGCTTTCAAATCCTCTTCGTTGCCTTCCCTCAATATATTTGTGGACGAGAGTTATCATTTATAACTCTGCAGGTTTGTGGATTGCAGTGCCCCTGAGCTCCATTTTTCAACTCGCTTTCCTGGGACCTGGAGGCAAAAGCGCAGGATTTCTTCACGCCCTATTCTGGTTCCGGGCGGCAGGCTGAGCCTGTGGTTAATTCTTCTTCCTCATGGGAAAATAGAGTGACCTGTGCCTGTCCCAACACCTAGAGCTAGTGTCTCATTGGTTCCCCCTCTTCCCGTTCATCCTCAGGACAAATTGCAACCTGTACGGAACAGGAGGTTAAAGGTGCTGATTCTCCAAGGAGGGAGATTGCTAGTAAAGCGGCTGGAATGGAGAACCCGAGCACAAGGAGTTGAGAAATGAGGTGCGATTTAGAAACCTTTCCAGATCACACGGTGCACCATCTTCTGAGTTTCTCATGTATGTTTTCGAAGTGGGAAGATGCCCTTGAACCTGGAGATTTGGGACCCATGGGATGGGAACCACGCAGTATTACTTTAAAGAGTCTGCGTTTGCTCACCCAACCTCACGAAACCTCTCAGCCCCAAGAGTGTCCACCCTTATGTCTCAATCAGCTGTGGGTCTATATATGGTCAATCCAGGTGGCATCACAGCCCTTAATCCAATTTTGTAAGAATTTCTCTCTCTTTCACTATCTTTGTTTCACGGGTTTTAAAAAGTGATTGATTTTTATAAAGGGGTTTAGCTGTTTTTTACTGCTGTGTTTATGCCGCTTTACACCCACTTGACTCACATACAGAGAGATATCAATACATAGGTTTTAAGATTGTTACTAGTCAGATATATTCTTGGGCGGTGAATAGGGGGTGTTGAGTCCAGTTCACTGAGCAAGGAGTAGGTCGTGTCTATTACATATTGGGTTTATGGAACGGTCTCTGAGCTAATTTGAAACCCTTCTTTTATGCATCACCCCACCTCACCTTTCCCGTTAAGCAGCCATAGTGTGTTTTCTAAACGTGTGACTCTGTTCTGTTTTGTAATTCAATTCAAGGGTAGTGGTTTTTACATTCCCTCTATAAGTGATATTTTAAGATAAGTGTCTTTTTCTGTGTGACTTATTTCACTTAGAATCGTCGTACCTAAATCCACTCATGATGCTGCTACTAGCCTTATGACGTTGATTTCATGGCTGAGTGATATTCCATTGTACATAAGGACCACAACTTCTTTATCCATTTTTCTCTTTCCTGGGATATTTAAGGTGTAACGAAGTGGAGGTTCTTGTCAACAGAGCAGCCCTAAACTTTGGGGTGCCTGTGTCTTGCTGATTTTTAGTTTTCCCAATTTATACGCCCATGAGTGGAAGTGCCCTATGCTCTCTAAGCTGAGTTTTTTCGATGTTTCAGGACACACCGTACACTTCCCCAGAGTGGCTGTTGGCAATTTACATTCCGCCCATCAGCGTAGCAAGGCTCCCGTTTCTCCATGGCCTGTCTTGCATTTCTGGTTTTGACACTTTATTCAGCATGGCCCTTTTGACCGATGGGAAGCGAGACTTCTTTGTAGCGCTGATTTGCCTTTCCAGGTTGCTTGGTTGGCCAAAAAGGGCGTATGCGTTTTTTCCTGATTATATTCAGGAAAAAACGCATACGCCCTTTTTGGCCAAGGGCATCATTGTCGAGATTTTGCCGCTTTTCCCGTGCTTTAAAGGCGATTCGAATCTACCTCCTGAAATCTGTTTCCTGCAATTCTGCCTTGCTTTCAAATCCTCTTCGTTGCCTTCCCTCAATATATTTGTGGATGAGAGTTATCATTTATAACTCTGCAGGTTTGTGAATTGCAGTGCCCCTGAGCTCCATTTTTCAACTCGCTTTCTTGGGAGCTGGCCGCAAAAGCGCAGGATTTCTTCACGCCCTATTCTGGTCCCGGGAGGCAGGCTGAGCCTGTGGTGAATTCTTATTCCTGATGGGAAAATAGAGTGACCTGTGCCTGTCCCAACACCTAGAGCTAGTCTCTCATTTGTTCCCCCTCTTCCCGTTCATCCTCAGGACAAATTGCAACCTGTACGGAACAGGAGGTTAAAGGTGCTGATTCTCCAAGGAGGGAGATTGCTAGTAAAGCGGCTGGAATGGCGAACCCGAGCACAAGGAGATGAGAAATGAGGTGCGTTTTAGAAACCTTTCCCGATCACACGGTGTACCGTCTCCTGGGTTTCTCATGCATGTTTTCGAAGTAGGAAGATGCACTTTAACCTGGAGATTTGGGACCCATGGGATGGGTACCACGCAGTATTACTCTAAAGGGTCTGCGTTTGCTCACCCAACCTCACCAAACCTCTCAGCCCCAAGAGTGTCCACCCTTATGTCTCAATCAGCTGTGGATCTAGATATGGTCAATCCAGGTGGCATCAAAGCCCTTGAACCAATTTTGTAAGAATTTCTCTCTCTTTCACTGTCTTTGTTTCACGGGTTTTTAAAAGTGATTGATTTTTATAAAGGGGTTTAGCTGCTTTTCACTGCTGTGTTTATACCGCTTTACACCCACTTGACTCACTTACAGAGAGATATCAATACATAGGTTTTAAGATTCTTACTAGTCAGATATATTCTTGGGTGGTGAATAGGTGGTTTTCAGTCCAGATCACTGAGCAAGGAGTAGGTCTTGTCTATTACATATTGGGTTTATGGAACGGTCTCTGAGCTAATTTGAAACCCTTGTTTTATGCATCACCCCACCTCACCTTTCCCGTTAAGCAGCCATAGTGTGTTTTCTAAACGTGTGACTCTGTTCTGTTTTGTAATTCAGTTCAAGGGTAGCGGTTTTTACATTCCCTCTATAAGTGATATCTTATGATAAGTGTCTTTTTCTGTGTGACTTATTTCACTTAGAATCGTCGTACCTAAATCCACTCATCATGCTGCTACTAGCCTTATGACGTTGATTTCATGGCTGAGTGATATTCCATTGTACATAAGGACCACAACTTCTTTATCCATTTTTCTCTTTCCTGGGATATTTAAGGTGTAACGAAGTGGAGGTTCTTGTCAACAGAGCAGCCCTAAACTTTGGGGTGCCTGTGTCTTGCTGATTTGTAGTTTTCCCAATTTATACGCCCATGAGTGGAAGTGCCCTATGCTCTCTAAGCTGAGTTTTTTCGATGTTTCAGAACACACCGTACACTTCCCCAGAGTGGCTGTTGGCAATTTACATTCCGCCCATCAGCGTAGCAAGGCTCCCGTTTCTCCAAGGCCTGTCTTGCATTTCTGGTTTTGACACTTTATTCAGCATGGCCCTTTTGACCGATGGGAAGCGAGACTTCTTTGTAGCGCTGATTTGCCTTTCCAGGTTGCTTGGTTGGCCAAAAAGGGCGTATGCGTTTTTTCCTGAATATATTCAGGAAAAAACGCATACGCCCTTTTTGGCCAAGGGCATCATTGTCGAGGTTTTGCCGCTTTTCCCGTGCTTTAAAGGCGATTCGAATCTACCTCCTGAAATCTGTTTCCTGCAATTCTGCCTTGCTTTCAAATCCTCTTCGTTGCCTTCCCTCAATATATTTGTGGACGAGAGTTATCATTTATAACTCTGCAGGTTTGTGGATTGCAGTGCCCCTGAGCTCCATTTTTCAACTCGCTTTCCTGGGACCTGGAGGCAAAAGCGCAGGATTTCTTCACGCCCTATTCTGGTTCCGGGCGGCAGGCTGAGCCTGTGGTGAATTCTTATTCCTGATGGGAAAATAGAGTGACCTGTGCCTGTCCCAACACCTAGAGCTAGTCTCTCATTTGTTCCCCCTCTTCCCGTTCATCCTCAGGACAAATTGCAACCTGTACGGAACAGGAGGTTAAAGGTGCTGATTCTCCAAGGAGGGAGATTGCTAGTAAAGCGGCTGGAATGGCGAACCCGAGCACAAGGAGATGAGAAATGAGGTGCGTTTTAGAAACCTTTCCCGATCACACGGTGTACCGTCTCCTGGGTTTCTCATGCATGTTTTCGAAGTAGGAAGATGCACTTTAACCTGGAGATTTGGGACCCATGGGATGGGTACCACGCAGTATTACTCTAAAGGGTCTGCGTTTGCTCACCCAACCTCACCAAACCTCTCAGCCCCAAGAGTGTCCACCCTTATGTCTCAATCAGCTGTGGGTCTAGATATGGTCAATCCAGGTGGCATCACAGCCCTTGAACCAATTTTGTAAGAATTTCTCTCTCTTTCACTGTCTTTGTTTCACGGGTTTTTAAAAGTGATTGATTTTTATAAAGGGGTTTAGCTGCTTTTCACTGCTGTGTTTATGCCGCTTTACACCCACTTGACTCACTTACAGAGAGATATCAATACATAGGTTTTAAGATTCTTACTAGTCAGATATATTCTTGGGTGGTGAATAGGTGGTTTTCAGTCCAGATCACTGAGCAAGGAGTAGGTCTTGTCTATTACATATTGGGTTTATGGAACGGTCTCTGAGCTAATTTGAAACCCTTGTTTTATGCATCACCCCACCTCACCTTTCCCGTTAAGCAGCCATAGTGTGTTTTCTAAACGTGTGACTCTGTTCTGTTTTGTAATTCAGTTCAAGGGTAGCGGTTTTCACATTCCCTCTATAAGTGATATCTTATGATAAGTGTCTTTTTCTGTGTGACTTATTTCACTTAGAATCGTCGTACCTAAATCCACTCATCATGCTGCTACTAGCCTTATGACGTTGATTTCATGGCTGAGTGATATTCCATTGTACATAAGGACCACAACTTCTTTATCCATTTTTCTCTTTCCTGGGATATTTAAGGTGTAACGAAGTGGAGGTTCTTGTCAACAGAGCAGCCCTAAACTTTGGGGTGCCTGTGTCTTGCTGATTTGTAGTTTTCCCAATTTATACGCCCATGAGTGGAAGTGCCCTATGCTCTCTAAGCTGAGTTTTTTCGATGTTTCAGAACACACCGTACACTTCCCCAGAGTGGCTGTTGGCAATTTACATTCCGCCCATCAGCGTAGCAAGGCTCCCGTTTCTCCAAGGCCTGTCTTGCATTTCTGGTTTTGACACTTTATTCAGCATGGCCCTTTTGACCGATGGGAAGCGAGACTTCTTTGTAGCGCTGATTTGCCTTTCCAGGTTGCTTGGTTGGCCAAAAAGGGCGTATGCGTTTTTTCCTGAATATATTCAGGAAAAAACGCATACGCCCTTTTTGGCCAAGGGCATCATTGTCGAGGTTTTGCCGCTTTTCCCGTGCTTTAAAGGCGATTCGAATCTACCTCCTGAAATCTGTTTCCTGCAATTCTGCCTTGCTTTCAAATCCTCTTCGTTGCCTTCCCTCAATATATTTGTGGACGAGAGTTATCATTTATAACTCTGCAGGTTTGTGGATTGCAGTGCCCCTGAGCTCCATTTTTCAACTCGCTTTCCTGGGACCTGGAGGCAAAAGCGCAGGATTTCTTCACGCCCTATTCTGGTTCCGGGCGGCAGGCTGAGCCTGTGGTTAATTCTTCTTCCTCATGGGAAAATAGAGTGACCTGTGCCTGTCCCAACACCTAGAGCTAGTGTCTCATTGGTTCCCCCTCTTCCCGTTCATCCTCAGGACAAATTGCAACCTGTACGGAACAGGAGGTTAAAGGTGCTGATTCTCCAAGGAGGGAGATTGCTAGTAAAGCGGCTGGAATGGAGAACCCGAGCACAAGGAGTTGAGAAATGAGGTGCGATTTAGAAACCTTTCCAGATCACACGGTGCACCATCTTCTGAGTTTCTCATGTATGTTTTCGAAGTGGGAAGATGCCCTTGAACCTGGAGATTTGGGACCCATGGGATGGGAACCACGCAGTATTACTTTAAAGAGTCTGCGTTTGCTCACCCAACCTCACGAAACCTCTCAGCCCCAAGAGTGTCCACCCTTATGTCTCAATCAGCTGTGGGTCTATATATGGTCAATCCAGGTGGCATCACAGCCCTTAATCCAATTTTGTAAGAATTTCTCTCTCTTTCACTATCTTTGTTTCACGGGTTTTAAAAAGTGATTGATTTTTATAAAGGGGTTTAGCTGTTTTTTACTGCTGTGTTTATGCCGCTTTACACCCACTTGACTCACATACAGAGAGATATCAATACATAGGTTTTAAGATTGTTACTAGTCAGATATATTCTTGGGCGGTGAATAGGGGGTGTTGAGTCCAGTTCACTGAGCAAGGAGTAGGTCGTGTCTATTACATATTGGGTTTATGGAACGGTCTCTGAGCTAATTTGAAACCCTTCTTTTATGCATCACCCCACCTCACCTTTCCCGTTAAGCAGCCATAGTGTGTTTTCTAAACGTGTGACTCTGTTCTGTTTTGTAATTCAATTCAAGGGTAGTGGTTTTTACATTCCCTCTATAAGTGATATTTTAAGATAAGTGTCTTTTTCTGTGTGACTTATTTCACTTAGAATCGTCGTACCTAAATCCACTCATGATGCTGCTACTAGCCTTATGACGTTGATTTCATGGCTGAGTGATATTCCATTGTACATAAGGACCACAACTTCTTTATCCATTTTTCTCTTTCCTGGGATATTTAAGGTGTAACGAAGTGGAGGTTCTTGTCAACAGAGCAGCCCTAAACTTTGGGGTGCCTGTGTCTTGCTGATTTTTAGTTTTCCCAATTTATACGCCCATGAGTGGAAGTGCCCTATGCTCTCTAAGCTGAGTTTTTTCGATGTTTCAGGACACACCGTACACTTCCCCAGAGTGGCTGTTGGCAATTTACATTCCGCCCATCAGCGTAGCAAGGCTCCCGTTTCTCCATGGCCTGTCTTGCATTTCTGGTTTTGACACTTTATTCAGCATGGCCCTTTTGACCGATGGGAAGCGAGACTTCTTTGTAGCGCTGATTTGCCTTTCCAGGTTGCTTGGTTGGCCAAAAAGGGCGTATGCGTTTTTTCCTGAATATATTCAGGAAAAAACGCATACGCCCTTTTTGGCCAAGGGCATCATTGTCGAGGTTTTGCCGCTTTTCCCGTGCTTTAAAGGCGATTCGAATCTACCTCCTGAAATCTGTTTCCTGCAATTCTGCCTTGCTTTCAAATCCTCTTCGTTGCCTTCCCTCAATATATTTGTGGACGAGAGTTATCATTTATAACTCTGCAGGTTTGTGGATTGCAGTGCCCCTGAGCTCCATTTTTCAACTCGCTTTCTTGGGAGCTGGCCGCAAAAGCGCAGGATTTCTTCACGCCCTATTCTGGTTCCGGGCGGCAGGCTGAGCCTGTGGTGAATTCTTATTCCTGATGGGAAAATAGAGTGACCTGTGCCTGTCCCAACACCTAGAGCTAGTCTCTCATTTGTTCCCCCTCTTCCCGTTCATCCTCAGGACAAATTGCAACCTGTACGGAACAGGAGGTTAAAGGTGCTGATTCTCCAAGGAGGGAGATTGCTAGTAAAGCGGCTGGAATGGCGAACCCGAGCACAAGGAGATGAGAAATGAGGTGCGTTTTAGAAACCTTTCCCGATCACACGGTGTACCGTCTCCTGGGTTTCTCATGCATGTTTTCGAAGTAGGAAGATGCACTTTAACCTGGAGATTTGGGACCCATGGGATGGGTACCACGCAGTATTACTCTAAAGGGTCTGCGTTTGCTCACCCAACCTCACCAAACCTCTCAGCCCCAAGAGTGTCCACCCTTATGTCTCAATCAGCTGTGGGTCTAGATATGGTCAATCCAGGTGGCATCACAGCCCTTGAACCAATTTTGTAAGAATTTCTCTCTCTTTCACTGTCTTTGTTTCACGGGTTTTTAAAAGTGATTGATTTTTATAAAGGGGTTTAGCTGCTTTTCACTGCTGTGTTTATACCGCTTTACACCCACTTGACTCACTTACAGAGAGATATCAATACATAGGTTTTAAGATTCTTACTAGTCAGATATATTCTTGGGTGGTGAATAGGTGGTTTTCAGTCCAGATCACTGAGCAAGGAGTAGGTCTTGTCTATTACATATTGGGTTTATGGAACGGTCTCTGAGCTAATTTGAAACCCTTGTTTTATGCATCACCCCACCTCACCTTTCCCGTTAAGCAGCCATAGTGTGTTTTCTAAACGTGTGACTCTGTTCTGTTTTGTAATTCAGTTCAAGGGTAGCGGTTTTTACATTCCCTCTATAAGTGATATCTTATGATAAGTGTCTTTTTCTGTGTGACTTATTTCACTTAGAATCGTCGTACCTAAATCCACTCATGATGCTGCTACTAGCCTTATGACGTTGATTTCATGGCTGAGTGATATTCCATTGTACATAAGGACCACAACTTCTTTATCCATTTTTCTCTTTCCTGGGATATTTAAGGTGTAACGAAGTGGAGGTTCTTGTCAACAGAGCAGCCCTAAACTTTGGGGTGCCTGTGTCTTGCTGATTTGTAGTTTTCCCAATTTATACGCCCATGAGTGGAAGTGCCCTATGCTCTCTAAGCTGAGTTTTTTCGATGTTTCAGAACACACCGTACACTTCCCCAGAGTGGCTGTTGGCAATTTACATTCCGCCCATCAGCGTAGCAAGGCTCCCATTTCTCCAAGGCCTGTCTTGCATTTCTGGTTTTGACACTTTATTCAGCATGGCCCTTTTGACCGATGGGAAGCGAGACTTCTTTGTAGCGCTGATTTGCCTTTCCAGGTTGCTTGGTTGGCCAAAAAGGGCGTATGCGTTTTTTCCTGAATATATTCAGGAAAAAACGCATACGCCCTTTTTGGCCAAGGGCATCATTGTCGAGGTTTTGCCGCTTTTCCCGTGCTTTAAAGGCGATTCGAATCTACCTCCTGAAATCTGTTTCCTGCAATTCTGCCTTGCTTTCAAATCCTCTTCGTTGCCTTCCCTCAATATATTTGTGGACGAGAGTTATCATTTATAACTCTGCAGGTTTGTGGATTGCAGTGCCCCTGAGCTCCATTTTTCAACTCGCTTTCCTGGGACCTGGAGGCAAAAGCGCAGGATTTCTTCACGCCCTATTCTGGTTCCGGGCGGCAGGCTGAGCCTGTGGTTAATTCTTCTTCCTCATGGGAAAATAGAGTGACCTGTGCCTGTCCCAACACCTAGAGCTAGTGTCTCATTGGTTCCCCCTCTTCCCGTTCATCCTCAGGACAAATTGCAACCTGTACGGAACAGGAGGTTAAAGGTGCTGATTCTCCAAGGAGGGAGATTGCTAGTAAAGCGGCTGGAATGGAGAACCCGAGCACAAGGAGTTGAGAAATGAGGTGCGATTTAGAAACCTTTCCAGATCACACGGTGCACCATCTTCTGAGTTTCTCATGTATGTTTTCGAAGTGGGAAGATGCCCTTGAACCTGGAGATTTGGGACCCATGGGATGGGAACCACGCAGTATTACTTTAAAGAGTCTGCGTTTGCTCACCCAACCTCACGAAACCTCTCAGCCCCAAGAGTGTCCACCCTTATGTCTCAATCAGCTGTGGGTCTATATATGGTCAATCCAGGTGGCATCACAGCCCTTAATCCAATTTTGTAAGAATTTCTCTCTCTTTCACTATCTTTGTTTCACGGGTTTTAAAAAGTGATTGATTTTTATAAAGGGGTTTAGCTGTTTTTTACTGCTGTGTTTATGCCGCTTTACACCCACTTGACTCACATACAGAGAGATATCAATACATAGGTTTTAAGATTGTTACTAGTCAGATATATTCTTGGGCGGTGAATAGGGGGTGTTGAGTCCAGTTCACTGAGCAAGGAGTAGGTCGTGTCTATTACATATTGGGTTTATGGAACGGTCTCTGAGCTAATTTGAAACCCTTCTTTTATGCATCACCCCACCTCACCTTTCCCGTTAAGCAGCCATAGTGTGTTTTCTAAACGTGTGACTCTGTTCTGTTTTGTAATTCAATTCAAGGGTAGTGGTTTTTACATTCCCTCTATAAGTGATATTTTAAGATAAGTGTCTTTTTCTGTGTGACTTATTTCACTTAGAATCGTCGTACCTAAATCCACTCATGATGCTGCTACTAGCCTTATGACGTTGATTTCATGGCTGAGTGATATTCCATTGTACATAAGGACCACAACTTCTTTATCCATTTTTCTCTTTCCTGGGATATTTAAGGTGTAACGAAGTGGAGGTTCTTGTCAACAGAGCAGCCCTAAACTTTGGGGTGCCTGTGTCTTGCTGATTTTTAGTTTTCCCAATTTATACGCCCATGAGTGGAAGTGCCCTATGCTCTCTAAGCTGAGTTTTTTCGATGTTTCAGGACACACCGTACACTTCCCCAGAGTGGCTGTTGGCAATTTACATTCCGCCCATCAGCGTAGCAAGGCTCCCGTTTCTCCATGGCCTGTCTTGCATTTCTGGTTTTGACACTTTATTCAGCATGGCCCTTTTGACCGATGGGAAGCGAGACTTCTTTGTAGCGCTGATTTGCCTTTCCAGGTTGCTTGGTTGGCCAAAAAGGGCGTATGCGTTTTTTCCTGATTATATTCAGGAAAAAACGCATACGCCCTTTTTGGCCAAGGGCATCATTGTCGAGATTTTGCCGCTTTTCCCGTGCTTTAAAGGCGATTCGAATCTACCTCCTGAAATCTGTTTCCTGCAATTCTGCCTTGCTTTCAAATCCTCTTCGTTGCCTTCCCTCAATATATTTGTGGATGAGAGTTATCATTTATAACTCTGCAGGTTTGTGAATTGCAGTGCCCCTGAGCTCCATTTTTCAACTCGCTTTCTTGGGAGCTGGCCGCAAAAGCGCAGGATTTCTTCACGCCCTATTCTGGTCCCGGGAGGCAGGCTGAGCCTGTGGTGAATTCTTATTCCTGATGGGAAAATAGAGTGACCTGTGCCTGTCCCAACACCTAGAGCTAGTCTCTCATTTGTTCCCCCTCTTCCCGTTCATCCTCAGGACAAATTGCAACCTGTACGGAACAGGAGGTTAAAGGTGCTGATTCTCCAAGGAGGGAGATTGCTAGTAAAGCGGCTGGAATGGCGAACCCGAGCACAAGGAGATGAGAAATGAGGTGCGTTTTAGAAACCTTTCCCGATCACACGGTGTACCGTCTCCTGGGTTTCTCATGCATGTTTTCGAAGTAGGAAGATGCACTTTAACCTGGAGATTTGGGACCCATGGGATGGGTACCACGCAGTATTACTCTAAAGGGTCTGCGTTTGCTCACCCAACCTCACCAAACCTCTCAGCCCCAAGAGTGTCCACCCTTATGTCTCAATCAGCTGTGGATCTAGATATGGTCAATCCAGGTGGCATCAAAGCCCTTGAACCAATTTTGTAAGAATTTCTCTCTCTTTCACTGTCTTTGTTTCACGGGTTTTTAAAAGTGATTGATTTTTATAAAGGGGTTTAGCTGCTTTTCACTGCTGTGTTTATACCGCTTTACACCCACTTGACTCACTTACAGAGAGATATCAATACATAGGTTTTAAGATTCTTACTAGTCAGATATATTCTTGGGTGGTGAATAGGTGGTTTTCAGTCCAGATCACTGAGCAAGGAGTAGGTCTTGTCTATTACATATTGGGTTTATGGAACGGTCTCTGAGCTAATTTGAAACCCTTGTTTTATGCATCACCCCACCTCACCTTTCCCGTTAAGCAGCCATAGTGTGTTTTCTAAACGTGTGACTCTGTTCTGTTTTGTAATTCAGTTCAAGGGTAGCGGTTTTTACATTCCCTCTATAAGTGATATCTTATGATAAGTGTCTTTTTCTGTGTGACTTATTTCACTTAGAATCGTCGTACCTAAATCCACTCATCATGCTGCTACTAGCCTTATGACGTTGATTTCATGGCTGAGTGATATTCCATTGTACATAAGGACCACAACTTCTTTATCCATTTTTCTCTTTCCTGGGATATTTAAGGTGTAACGAAGTGGAGGTTCTTGTCAACAGAGCAGCCCTAAACTTTGGGGTGCCTGTGTCTTGCTGATTTGTAGTTTTCCCAATTTATACGCCCATGAGTGGAAGTGCCCTATGCTCTCTAAGCTGAGTTTTTTCGATGTTTCAGAACACACCGTACACTTCCCCAGAGTGGCTGTTGGCAATTTACATTCCGCCCATCAGCGTAGCAAGGCTCCCGTTTCTCCAAGGCCTGTCTTGCATTTCTGGTTTTGACACTTTATTCAGCATGGCCCTTTTGACCGATGGGAAGCGAGACTTCTTTGTAGCGCTGATTTGCCTTTCCAGGTTGCTTGGTTGGCCAAAAAGGGCGTATGCGTTTTTTCCTGAATATATTCAGGAAAAAACGCATACGCCCTTTTTGGCCAAGGGCATCATTGTCGAGGTTTTGCCGCTTTTCCCGTGCTTTAAAGGCGATTCGAATCTACCTCCTGAAATCTGTTTCCTGCAATTCTGCCTTGCTTTCAAATCCTCTTCGTTGCCTTCCCTCAATATATTTGTGGACGAGAGTTATCATTTATAACTCTGCAGGTTTGTGGATTGCAGTGCCCCTGAGCTCCATTTTTCAACTCGCTTTCCTGGGACCTGGAGGCAAAAGCGCAGGATTTCTTCACGCCCTATTCTGGTTCCGGGCGGCAGGCTGAGCCTGTGGTGAATTCTTATTCCTGATGGGAAAATAGAGTGACCTGTGCCTGTCCCAACACCTAGAGCTAGTCTCTCATTTGTTCCCCCTCTTCCCGTTCATCCTCAGGACAAATTGCAACCTGTACGGAACAGGAGGTTAAAGGTGCTGATTCTCCAAGGAGGGAGATTGCTAGTAAAGCGGCTGGAATGGCGAACCCGAGCACAAGGAGATGAGAAATGAGGTGCGTTTTAGAAACCTTTCCCGATCACACGGTGTACCGTCTCCTGGGTTTCTCATGCATGTTTTCGAAGTAGGAAGATGCACTTTAACCTGGAGATTTGGGACCCATGGGATGGGTACCACGCAGTATTACTCTAAAGGGTCTGCGTTTGCTCACCCAACCTCACCAAACCTCTCAGCCCCAAGAGTGTCCACCCTTATGTCTCAATCAGCTGTGGGTCTAGATATGGTCAATCCAGGTGGCATCACAGCCCTTGAACCAATTTTGTAAGAATTTCTCTCTCTTTCACTGTCTTTGTTTCACGGGTTTTTAAAAGTGATTGATTTTTATAAAGGGGTTTAGCTGCTTTTCACTGCTGTGTTTATGCCGCTTTACACCCACTTGACTCACTTACAGAGAGATATCAATACATAGGTTTTAAGATTCTTACTAGTCAGATATATTCTTGGGTGGTGAATAGGTGGTTTTCAGTCCAGATCACTGAGCAAGGAGTAGGTCTTGTCTATTACATATTGGGTTTATGGAACGGTCTCTGAGCTAATTTGAAACCCTTGTTTTATGCATCACCCCACCTCACCTTTCCCGTTAAGCAGCCATAGTGTGTTTTCTAAACGTGTGACTCTGTTCTGTTTTGTAATTCAGTTCAAGGGTAGCGGTTTTCACATTCCCTCTATAAGTGATATCTTATGATAAGTGTCTTTTTCTGTGTGACTTATTTCACTTAGAATCGTCGTACCTAAATCCACTCATCATGCTGCTACTAGCCTTATGACGTTGATTTCATGGCTGAGTGATATTCCATTGTACATAAGGACCACAACTTCTTTATCCATTTTTCTCTTTCCTGGGATATTTAAGGTGTAACGAAGTGGAGGTTCTTGTCAACAGAGCAGCCCTAAACTTTGGGGTGCCTGTGTCTTGCTGATTTGTAGTTTTCCCAATTTATACGCCCATGAGTGGAAGTGCCCTATGCTCTCTAAGCTGAGTTTTTTCGATGTTTCAGAACACACCGTACACTTCCCCAGAGTGGCTGTTGGCAATTTACATTCCGCCCATCAGCGTAGCAAGGCTCCCGTTTCTCCAAGGCCTGTCTTGCATTTCTGGTTTTGACACTTTATTCAGCATGGCCCTTTTGACCGATGGGAAGCGAGACTTCTTTGTAGCGCTGATTTGCCTTTCCAGGTTGCTTGGTTGGCCAAAAAGGGCGTATGCGTTTTTTCCTGAATATATTCAGGAAAAAACGCATACGCCCTTTTTGGCCAAGGGCATCATTGTCGAGGTTTTGCCGCTTTTCCCGTGCTTTAAAGGCGATTCGAATCTACCTCCTGAAATCTGTTTCCTGCAATTCTGCCTTGCTTTCAAATCCTCTTCGTTGCCTTCCCTCAATATATTTGTGGACGAGAGTTATCATTTATAACTCTGCAGGTTTGTGGATTGCAGTGCCCCTGAGCTCCATTTTTCAACTCGCTTTCCTGGGACCTGGAGGCAAAAGCGCAGGATTTCTTCACGCCCTATTCTGGTTCCGGGCGGCAGGCTGAGCCTGTGGTTAATTCTTCTTCCTCATGGGAAAATAGAGTGACCTGTGCCTGTCCCAACACCTAGAGCTAGTGTCTCATTGGTTCCCCCTCTTCCCGTTCATCCTCAGGACAAATTGCAACCTGTACGGAACAGGAGGTTAAAGGTGCTGATTCTCCAAGGAGGGAGATTGCTAGTAAAGCGGCTGGAATGGAGAACCCGAGCACAAGGAGTTGAGAAATGAGGTGCGATTTAGAAACCTTTCCAGATCACACGGTGCACCATCTTCTGAGTTTCTCATGTATGTTTTCGAAGTGGGAAGATGCCCTTGAACCTGGAGATTTGGGACCCATGGGATGGGAACCACGCAGTATTACTTTAAAGAGTCTGCGTTTGCTCACCCAACCTCACGAAACCTCTCAGCCCCAAGAGTGTCCACCCTTATGTCTCAATCAGCTGTGGGTCTATATATGGTCAATCCAGGTGGCATCACAGCCCTTAATCCAATTTTGTAAGAATTTCTCTCTCTTTCACTATCTTTGTTTCACGGGTTTTAAAAAGTGATTGATTTTTATAAAGGGGTTTAGCTGTTTTTTACTGCTGTGTTTATGCCGCTTTACACCCACTTGACTCACATACAGAGAGATATCAATACATAGGTTTTAAGATTGTTACTAGTCAGATATATTCTTGGGCGGTGAATAGGGGGTGTTGAGTCCAGTTCACTGAGCAAGGAGTAGGTCGTGTCTATTACATATTGGGTTTATGGAACGGTCTCTGAGCTAATTTGAAACCCTTCTTTTATGCATCACCCCACCTCACCTTTCCCGTTAAGCAGCCATAGTGTGTTTTCTAAACGTGTGACTCTGTTCTGTTTTGTAATTCAATTCAAGGGTAGTGGTTTTTACATTCCCTCTATAAGTGATATTTTAAGATAAGTGTCTTTTTCTGTGTGACTTATTTCACTTAGAATCGTCGTACCTAAATCCACTCATGATGCTGCTACTAGCCTTATGACGTTGATTTCATGGCTGAGTGATATTCCATTGTACATAAGGACCACAACTTCTTTATCCATTTTTCTCTTTCCTGGGATATTTAAGGTGTAACGAAGTGGAGGTTCTTGTCAACAGAGCAGCCCTAAACTTTGGGGTGCCTGTGTCTTGCTGATTTTTAGTTTTCCCAATTTATACGCCCATGAGTGGAAGTGCCCTATGCTCTCTAAGCTGAGTTTTTTCGATGTTTCAGGACACACCGTACACTTCCCCAGAGTGGCTGTTGGCAATTTACATTCCGCCCATCAGCGTAGCAAGGCTCCCGTTTCTCCATGGCCTGTCTTGCATTTCTGGTTTTGACACTTTATTCAGCATGGCCCTTTTGACCGATGGGAAGCGAGACTTCTTTGTAGCGCTGATTTGCCTTTCCAGGTTGCTTGGTTGGCCAAAAAGGGCGTATGCGTTTTTTCCTGATTATATTCAGGAAAAAACGCATACGCCCTTTTTGGCCAAGGGCATCATTGTCGAGATTTTGCCGCTTTTCCCGTGCTTTAAAGGCGATTCGAATCTACCTCCTGAAATCTGTTTCCTGCAATTCTGCCTTGCTTTCAAATCCTCTTCGTTGCCTTCCCTCAATATATTTGTGGATGAGAGTTATCATTTATAACTCTGCAGGTTTGTGAATTGCAGTGCCCCTGAGCTCCATTTTTCAACTCGCTTTCTTGGGAGCTGGCCGCAAAAGCGCAGGATTTCTTCACGCCCTATTCTGGTCCCGGGAGGCAGGCTGAGCCTGTGGTGAATTCTTATTCCTGATGGGAAAATAGAGTGACCTGTGCCTGTCCCAACACCTAGAGCTAGTCTCTCATTTGTTCCCCCTCTTCCCGTTCATCCTCAGGACAAATTGCAACCTGTACGGAACAGGAGGTTAAAGGTGCTGATTCTCCAAGGAGGGAGATTGCTAGTAAAGCGGCTGGAATGGCGAACCCGAGCACAAGGAGATGAGAAATGAGGTGCGTTTTAGAAACCTTTCCCGATCACACGGTGTACCGTCTCCTGGGTTTCTCATGCATGTTTTCGAAGTAGGAAGATGCACTTTAACCTGGAGATTTGGGACCCATGGGATGGGTACCACGCAGTATTACTCTAAAGGGTCTGCGTTTGCTCACCCAACCTCACCAAACCTCTCAGCCCCAAGAGTGTCCACCCTTATGTCTCAATCAGCTGTGGGTCTAGATATGGTCAATCCAGGTGGCATCACAGCCCTTGAACCAATTTTGTAAGAATTTCTCTCTCTTTCACTGTCTTTGTTTCACGGGTTTTTAAAAGTGATTGATTTTTATAAAGGGGTTTAGCTGCTTTTCACTGCTGTGTTTATACCGCTTTACACCCACTTGACTCACTTACAGAGAGATATCAATACATAGGTTTTAAGATTCTTACTAGTCAGATATATTCTTGGGTGGTGAATAGGTGGTTTTCAGTCCAGATCACTGAGCAAGGAGTAGGTCTTGTCTATTACATATTGGGTTTATGGAACGGTCTCTGAGCTAATTTGAAACCCTTGTTTTATGCATCACCCCACCTCACCTTTCCCGTTAAGCAGCCATAGTGTGTTTTCTAAACGTGTGACTCTGTTCTGTTTTGTAATTCAGTTCAAGGGTAGCGGTTTTTACATTCCCTCTATAAGTGATATCTTATGATAAGTGTCTTTTTCTGTGTGACTTATTTCACTTAGAATCGTCGTACCTAAATCCACTCATCATGCTGCTACTAGCCTTATGACGTTGATTTCATGGCTGAGTGATATTCCATTGTACATAAGGACCACAACTTCTTTATCCATTTTTCTCTTTCCTGGGATATTTAAGGTGTAACGAAGTGGAGGTTCTTGTCAACAGAGCAGCCCTAAACTTTGGGGTGCCTGTGTCTTGCTGATTTGTAGTTTTCCCAATTTATACGCCCATGAGTGGAAGTGCCCTATGCTCTCTAAGCTGAGTTTTTTCGATGTTTCAGAACACACCGTACACTTCCCCAGAGTGGCTGTTGGCAATTTACATTCCGCCCATCAGCGTAGCAAGGCTCCCATTTCTCCAAGGCCTGTCTTGCATTTCTGGTTTTGACACTTTATTCAGCATGGCCCTTTTGACCGATGGGAAGCGAGACTTCTTTGTAGCGCTGATTTGCCTTTCCAGGTTGCTTGGTTGGCCAAAAAGGGCGTATGCGTTTTTTCCTGAATATATTCAGGAAAAAACGCATACGCCCTTTTTGGCCAAGGGCATCATTGTCGAGGTTTTGCCGCTTTTCCCGTGCTTTAAAGGCGATTCGAATCTACCTCCTGAAATCTGTTTCCTGCAATTCTGCCTTGCTTTCAAATCCTCTTCGTTGCCTTCCCTCAATATATTTGTGGACGAGAGTTATCATTTATAACTCTGCAGGTTTGTGGATTGCAGTGCCCCTGAGCTCCATTTTTCAACTCGCTTTCCTGGGACCTGGAGGCAAAAGCGCAGGATTTCTTCACGCCCTATTCTGGTTCCGGGCGGCAGGCTGAGCCTGTGGTTAATTCTTCTTCCTCATGGGAAAATAGAGTGACCTGTGCCTGTCCCAACACCTAGAGCTAGTGTCTCATTGGTTCCCCCTCTTCCCGTTCATCCTCAGGACAAATTGCAACCTGTACGGAACAGGAGGTTAAAGGTGCTGATTCTCCAAGGAGGGAGATTGCTAGTAAAGCGGCTGGAATGGAGAACCCGAGCACAAGGAGTTGAGAAATGAGGTGCGATTTAGAAACCTTTCCAGATCACACGGTGCACCATCTTCTGAGTTTCTCATGTATGTTTTCGAAGTGGGAAGATGCCCTTGAACCTGGAGATTTGGGACCCATGGGATGGGAACCACGCAGTATTACTTTAAAGAGTCTGCGTTTGCTCACCCAACCTCACGAAACCTCTCAGCCCCAAGAGTGTCCACCCTTATGTCTCAATCAGCTGTGGGTCTATATATGGTCAATCCAGGTGGCATCACAGCCCTTAATCCAATTTTGTAAGAATTTCTCTCTCTTTCACTATCTTTGTTTCACGGGTTTTAAAAAGTGATTGATTTTTATAAAGGGGTTTAGCTGTTTTTTACTGCTGTGTTTATGCCGCTTTACACCCACTTGACTCACATACAGAGAGATATCAATACATAGGTTTTAAGATTGTTACTAGTCAGATATATTCTTGGGCGGTGAATAGGGGGTGTTGAGTCCAGTTCACTGAGCAAGGAGTAGGTCGTGTCTATTACATATTGGGTTTATGGAACGGTCTCTGAGCTAATTTGAAACCCTTCTTTTATGCATCACCCCACCTCACCTTTCCCGTTAAGCAGCCATAGTGTGTTTTCTAAACGTGTGACTCTGTTCTGTTTTGTAATTCAATTCAAGGGTAGTGGTTTTTACATTCCCTCTATAAGTGATATTTTAAGATAAGTGTCTTTTTCTGTGTGACTTATTTCACTTAGAATCGTCGTACCTAAATCCACTCATGATGCTGCTACTAGCCTTATGACGTTGATTTCATGGCTGAGTGATATTCCATTGTACATAAGGACCACAACTTCTTTATCCATTTTTCTCTTTCCTGGGATATTTAAGGTGTAACGAAGTGGAGGTTCTTGTCAACAGAGCAGCCCTAAACTTTGGGGTGCCTGTGTCTTGCTGATTTTTAGTTTTCCCAATTTATACGCCCATGAGTGGAAGTGCCCTATGCTCTCTAAGCTGAGTTTTTTCGATGTTTCAGGACACACCGTACACTTCCCCAGAGTGGCTGTTGGCAATTTACATTCCGCCCATCAGCGTAGCAAGGCTCCCGTTTCTCCATGGCCTGTCTTGCATTTCTGGTTTTGACACTTTATTCAGCATGGCCCTTTTGACCGATGGGAAGCGAGACTTCTTTGTAGCGCTGATTTGCCTTTCCAGGTTGCTTGGTTGGCCAAAAAGGGCGTATGCGTTTTTTCCTGATTATATTCAGGAAAAAACGCATACGCCCTTTTTGGCCAAGGGCATCATTGTCGAGATTTTGCCGCTTTTCCCGTGCTTTAAAGGCGATTCGAATCTACCTCCTGAAATCTGTTTCCTGCAATTCTGCCTTGCTTTCAAATCCTCTTCGTTGCCTTCCCTCAATATATTTGTGGATGAGAGTTATCATTTATAACTCTGCAGGTTTGTGAATTGCAGTGCCCCTGAGCTCCATTTTTCAACTCGCTTTCTTGGGAGCTGGCCGCAAAAGCGCAGGATTTCTTCACGCCCTATTCTGGTCCCGGGAGGCAGGCTGAGCCTGTGGTGAATTCTTATTCCTGATGGGAAAATAGAGTGACCTGTGCCTGTCCCAACACCTAGAGCTAGTCTCTCATTTGTTCCCCCTCTTCCCGTTCATCCTCAGGACAAATTGCAACCTGTACGGAACAGGAGGTTAAAGGTGCTGATTCTCCAAGGAGGGAGATTGCTAGTAAAGCGGCTGGAATGGCGAACCCGAGCACAAGGAGATGAGAAATGAGGTGCGTTTTAGAAACCTTTCCCGATCACACGGTGTACCGTCTCCTGGGTTTCTCATGCATGTTTTCGAAGTAGGAAGATGCACTTTAACCTGGAGATTTGGGACCCATGGGATGGGTACCACGCAGTATTACTCTAAAGGGTCTGCGTTTGCTCACCCAACCTCACCAAACCTCTCAGCCCCAAGAGTGTCCACCCTTATGTCTCAATCAGCTGTGGATCTAGATATGGTCAATCCAGGTGGCATCAAAGCCCTTGAACCAATTTTGTAAGAATTTCTCTCTCTTTCACTGTCTTTGTTTCACGGGTTTTTAAAAGTGATTGATTTTTATAAAGGGGTTTAGCTGCTTTTCACTGCTGTGTTTATACCGCTTTACACCCACTTGACTCACTTACAGAGAGATATCAATACATAGGTTTTAAGATTCTTACTAGTCAGATATATTCTTGGGTGGTGAATAGGTGGTTTTCAGTCCAGATCACTGAGCAAGGAGTAGGTCTTGTCTATTACATATTGGGTTTATGGAACGGTCTCTGAGCTAATTTGAAACCCTTCTTTTATGCATCACCCCACCTCACCTTTCCCGTTAAGCAGCCATAGTGTGTTTTCTAAACGTGTGACTCTGTTCTGTTTTGTAATTCAGTTCAAGGGTAGCGGTTTTTACATTCCCTCTATAAGTGATATCTTATGATAAGTGTCTTTTTCTGTGTGACTTATTTCACTTAGAATCGTCGTACCTAAATCCACTCATCATGCTGCTACTAGCCTTATGACGTTGATTTCATGGCTGAGTGATATTCCATTGTACATAAGGACCACAACTTCTTTATCCATTTTTCTCTTTCCTGGGATATTTAAGGTGTAACGAAGTGGAGGTTCTTGTCAACAGAGCAGCCCTAAACTTTGGGGTGCCTGTGTCTTGCTGATTTGTAGTTTTCCCAATTTATACGCCCATGAGTGGAAGTGCCCTATGCTCTCTAAGCTGAGTTTTTTCGATGTTTCAGAACACACCGTACACTTCCCCAGAGTGGCTGTTGGCAATTTACATTCCGCCCATCAGCGTAGCAAGGCTCCCGTTTCTCCAAGGCCTGTCTTGCATTTCTGGTTTTGACACTTTATTCAGCATGGCCCTTTTGACCGATGGGAAGCGAGACTTCTTTGTAGCGCTGATTTGCCTTTCCAGGTTGCTTGGTTGGCCAAAAAGGGCGTATGCGTTTTTTCCTGAATATATTCAGGAAAAAACGCATACGCCCTTTTTGGCCAAGGGCATCATTGTCGAGGTTTTGCCGCTTTTCCCGTGCTTTAAAGGCGATTCGAATCTACCTCCTGAAATCTGTTTCCTGCAATTCTGCCTTGCTTTCAAATCCTCTTCGTTGCCTTCCCTCAATATATTTGTGGACGAGAGTTATCATTTATAACTCTGCAGGTTTGTGGATTGCAGTGCCCCTGAGCTCCATTTTTCAACTCGCTTTCCTGGGACCTGGAGGCAAAAGCGCAGGATTTCTTCACGCCCTATTCTGGTTCCGGGCGGCAGGCTGAGCCTGTGGTGAATTCTTATTCCTGATGGGAAAATAGAGTGACCTGTGCCTGTCCCAACACCTAGAGCTAGTCTCTCATTTGTTCCCCCTCTTCCCGTTCATCCTCAGGACAAATTGCAACCTGTACGGAACAGGAGGTTAAAGGTGCTGATTCTCCAAGGAGGGAGATTGCTAGTAAAGCGGCTGGAATGGAGAACCCGAGCACAAGGAGTTGAGAAATGAGGTGCGTTTTAGAAACCTTTCCCGATCACACGGTTCACCATCTTCTGGGTTTCTCATGCATGTTTTCGAAGTGGGAAGATGCCCTTGAACCTGGAGATTTGGGACCCATGGGATGGGAACCACGCAGTATTACTTTAAAGAGTCTGCGTTTGCTCACCCAACCTCACGAAACCTCTCAGCCCCAAGAGTGTCCACCCTTATGTCTCAATCAGCTGTGGGTCTATATATGGTCAATCCAGGTGGCATCACAGCCCTTAATCCAATTTTGTAAGAATTTCTCTCTCTTTCACTATCTTTGTTTCACGGGTTTTAAAAAGTGATTGATTTTTATAAAGGGGTTTAGCTGTTTTTTACTGCTGTGTTTATGCCGCTTTACACCCACTTGACTCACATACAGAGAGATATCAATACATAGGTTTTAAGATTTTTACTAGTCAGATATATTCTTGGGCGGTGAATAGGGGGTGTTGAGTCCAGTTCACTGAGCAAGGAGTAGGTCGTGTCTATTACATATTGGGTTTATGGAACGGTCTCTGAGCTAATTTGAAACCCTTCTTTTATGCATCACCCCACCTCACCTTTCCCGTTAAGCAGCCATAGTGTGTTTTCTAAACGTGTGACTCTGTTCTGTTTTTTAATTCAATTCAAGGGTAGTGGTTTTTACATTCCCTCTATAAGTGATATTTTAAGATAAGTGTCTTTTTCTGTGTGACTTATTTCACTTAGAATCGTCGTACCTAAATCCACTCATGATGCTGCTACTAGCCTTATGACGTTGATTTCATGGCTGAGTGATATTCCATTGTACATAAGGACCACAACTTCTTTATCCATTTTTCTCTTTCCTGGGATATTTAAGGTGTAACGAAGTGGAGGTTCTTGTCAACAGAGCAGCCCTAAACTTTGGGGTGCCTGTGTCTTGCTGATTTTTAGTTTTCCCAATTTATACGCCCATGAGTGGAAGTGCCCTATGCTCTCTAAGCTGAGTTTTTTCGATGTTTCAGGACACACCGTACACTTCCCCAGAGTGGCTGATGGCAATTTACATTCCACCCATCAGCGTAGCAAGGCTCCCGTTTCTCCATGGCCTGTCTTGCATTTCTGGTTTTGACACTTTATTCAGCATGGCCCTTTTGACCGATGGGAAGCGAGACTTCTTTGTAGCGCTGATTTGCCTTTCCAGGTTGCTTGGTTGGCCAAAAAGGGCGTATGCGTTTTTTCCTGAATATATTCAGGAAAAAACGCATACGCCCTTTTTGGCCAAGGGCATCATTGTCGAGGTTTTGCCGCTTTTCCCGTGCTTTAAAGGCGATTCGAATCTACCTCCTGAAATCTGTTTCCTGCAATTCTGCCTTGCTTTCAAATCCTCTTCGTTGCCTTCCCTCAATATATTTGTGGATGAGAGTTATCATTTATAACTCTGCAGGTTTGTGAATTGCAGTGCCCCTGAGCTCCATTTTTCAACTCGCTTTCTTGGGAGCTGGCCGCAAAAGCGCAGGATTTCTTCACGCCCTATTCTGGTCCCGGGAGGCAGGCTGAGCCTGTGGTGAATTCTTATTCCTGATGGGAAAATAGAGTGACCTGTGCCTGTCCCAACACCTAGAGCTAGTCTCTCATTTGTTCCCCCTCTTCCCGTTCATCCTCAGGACAAATTGCAACCTGTACGGAACAGGAGGTTAAAGGTGCTGATTCTCCAAGGAGGGAGATTGCTAGTAAAGCGGCTGGAATGGCGAACCCGAGCACAAGGAGATGAGAAATGAGGTGCGTTTTAGAAACCTTTCCCGATCACACGGTGTACCGTCTCCTGGGTTTCTCATGCATGTTTTCGAAGTAGGAAGATGCACTTTAACCTGGAGATTTGGGACCCATGGGATGGGTACCACGCAGTATTACTCTAAAGGGTCTGCGTTTGCTCACCCAACCTCACCAAACCTCTCAGCCCCAAGAGTGTCCACCCTTATGTCTCAATCAGCTGTGGGTCTAGATATGGTCAATCCAGGTGGCATCACAGCCCTTGAACCAATTTTGTAAGAATTTCTCTCTCTTTCACTGTCTTTGTTTCACGGGTTTTTAAAAGTGATTGATTTTTATAAAGGGGTTTAGCTGCTTTTCACTGCTGTGTTTATGCCGCTTTACACCCACTTGACTCACTTACAGAGAGATATCAATACATAGGTTTTAAGATTCTTACTAGTCAGATATATTCTTGGGTGGTGAATAGGTGGTTTTCAGTCCAGATCACTGAGCAAGGAGTAGGTCTTGTCTATTACATATTGGGTTTATGGAACGGTCTCTGAGCTAATTTGAAACCCTTGTTTTATGCATCACCCCACCTCACCTTTCCCGTTAAGCAGCCATAGTGTGTTTTCTAAACGTGTGACTCTGTTCTGTTTTGTAATTCAGTTCAAGGGTAGCGGTTTTCACATTCCCTCTATAAGTGATATCTTATGATAAGTGTCTTTTTCTGTGTGACTTATTTCACTTAGAATCGTCGTACCTAAATCCACTCATCATGCTGCTACTAGCCTTATGACGTTGATTTCATGGCTGAGTGATATTCCATTGTACATAAGGACCACAACTTCTTTATCCATTTTTCTCTTTCCTGGGATATTTAAGGTGTAACGAAGTGGAGGTTCTTGTCAACAGAGCAGCCCTAAACTTTGGGGTGCCTGTGTCTTGCTGATTTGTAGTTTTCCCAATTTATACGCCCATGAGTGGAAGTGCCCTATGCTCTCTAAGCTGAGTTTTTTCGATGTTTCAGAACACACCGTACACTTCCCCAGAGTGGCTGTTGGCAATTTACATTCCGCCCATCAGCGTAGCAAGGCTCCCGTTTCTCCAAGGCCTGTCTTGCATTTCTGGTTTTGACACTTTATTCAGCATGGCCCTTTTGACCGATGGGAAGCGAGACTTCTTTGTAGCGCTGATTTGCCTTTCCAGGTTGCTTGGTTGGCCAAAAAGGGCGTATGCGTTTTTTCCTGAATATATTCAGGAAAAAACGCATACGCCCTTTTTGGCCAAGGGCATAATTGTCGAGGTTTTGCCGCTTTTCCCGTGCTTTAAAGGCGATTCGAATCTACCTCCTGAAATCTGTTTCCTGCAATTCTGCCTTGCTTTCAAATCCTCTTCGTTGCCTTCCCTCAATATATTTGTGGACGAGAGTTATCATTTATAACTCTGCAGGTTTGTGGATTGCAGTGCCCCTGAGCTCCATTTTTCAACTCGCTTTCCTGGGACCTGGAGGCAAAAGCGCAGGATTTCTTCACGCCCTATTCTGGTTCCGGGCGGCAGGCTGAGCCTGTGGTTAATTCTTCTTCCTCATGGGAAAATAGAGTGACCTGTGCCTGTCCCAACACCTAGAGCTAGTGTCTCATTGGTTCCCCCTCTTCCCGTTCATCCTCAGGACAAATTGCAACCTGTACGGAACAGGAGGTTAAAGGTGCTGATTCTCCAAGGAGGGAGATTGCTAGTAAAGCGGCTGGAATGGAGAACCCGAGCACAAGGAGTTGAGAAATGAGGTGCGATTTAGAAACCTTTCCAGATCACACGGTGCACCATCTTCTGAGTTTCTCATGTATGTTTTCGAAGTGGGAAGATGCCCTTGAACCTGGAGATTTGGGACCCATGGGATGGGAACCACGCAGTATTACTTTAAAGAGTCTGCGTTTGCTCACCCAACCTCACGAAACCTCTCAGCCCCAAGAGTGTCCACCCTTATGTCTCAATCAGCTGTGGGTCTATATATGGTCAATCCAGGTGGCATCACAGCCCTTAATCCAATTTTGTAAGAATTTCTCTCTCTTTCACTATCTTTGTTTCACGGGTTTTAAAAAGTGATTGATTTTTATAAAGGGGTTTAGCTGTTTTTTACTGCTGTGTTTATGCCGCTTTACACCCACTTGACTCACATACAGAGAGATATCAATACATAGGTTTTAAGATTGTTACTAGTCAGATATATTCTTGGGCGGTGAATAGGGGGTGTTGAGTCCAGTTCACTGAGCAAGGAGTAGGTCGTGTCTATTACATATTGGGTTTATGGAACGGTCTCTGAGCTAATTTGAAACCCTTCTTTTATGCATCACCCCACCTCACCTTTCCCGTTAAGCAGCCATAGTGTGTTTTCTAAACGTGTGACTCTGTTCTGTTTTGTAATTCAATTCAAGGGTAGTGGTTTTTACATTCCCTCTATAAGTGATATTTTAAGATAAGTGTCTTTTTCTGTGTGACTTATTTCACTTAGAATCGTCGTACCTAAATCCACTCATGATGCTGCTACTAGCCTTATGACGTTGATTTCATGGCTGAGTGATATTCCATTGTACATAAGGACCACAACTTCTTTATCCATTTTTCTCTTTCCTGGGATATTTAAGGTGTAACGAAGTGGAGGTTCTTGTCAACAGAGCAGCCCTAAACTTTGGGGTGCCTGTGTCTTGCTGATTTTTAGTTTTCCCAATTTATACGCCCATGAGTGGAAGTGCCCTATGCTCTCTAAGCTGAGTTTTTTCGATGTTTCAGGACACACCGTACACTTCCCCAGAGTGGCTGTTGGCAATTTACATTCCGCCCATCAGCGTAGCAAGGCTCCCGTTTCTCCATGGCCTGTCTTGCATTTCTGGTTTTGACACTTTATTCAGCATGGCCCTTTTGACCGATGGGAAGCGAGACTTCTTTGTAGCGCTGATTTGCCTTTCCAGGTTGCTTGGTTGGCCAAAAAGGGCGTATGCGTTTTTTCCTGATTATATTCAGGAAAAAACGCATACGCCCTTTTTGGCCAAGGGCATCATTGTCGAGATTTTGCCGCTTTTCCCGTGCTTTAAAGGCGATTCGAATCTACCTCCTGAAATCTGTTTCCTGCAATTCTGCCTTGCTTTCAAATCCTCTTCGTTGCCTTCCCTCAATATATTTGTGGATGAGAGTTATCATTTATAACTCTGCAGGTTTGTGAATTGCAGTGCCCCTGAGCTCCATTTTTCAACTCGCTTTCTTGGGAGCTGGCCGCAAAAGCGCAGGATTTCTTCACGCCCTATTCTGGTCCCGGGAGGCAGGCTGAGCCTGTGGTGAATTCTTATTCCTGATGGGAAAATAGAGTGACCTGTGCCTGTCCCAACACCTAGAGCTAGTCTCTCATTTGTTCCCCCTCTTCCCGTTCATCCTCAGGACAAATTGCAACCTGTACGGAACAGGAGGTTAAAGGTGCTGATTCTCCAAGGAGGGAGATTGCTAGTAAAGCGGCTGGAATGGCGAACCCGAGCACAAGGAGATGAGAAATGAGGTGCGTTTTAGAAACCTTTCCCGATCACACGGTGTACCGTCTCCTGGGTTTCTCATGCATGTTTTCGAAGTAGGAAGATGCACTTTAACCTGGAGATTTGGGACCCATGGGATGGGTACCACGCAGTATTACTCTAAAGGGTCTGCGTTTGCTCACCCAACCTCACCAAACCTCTCAGCCCCAAGAGTGTCCACCCTTATGTCTCAATCAGCTGTGGGTCTAGATATGGTCAATCCAGGTGGCATCACAGCCCTTGAACCAATTTTGTAAGAATTTCTCTCTCTTTCACTGTCTTTGTTTCACGGGTTTTTAAAAGTGATTGATTTTTATAAAGGGGTTTAGCTGCTTTTCACTGCTGTGTTTATACCGCTTTACACCCACTTGACTCACTTACAGAGAGATATCAATACATAGGTTTTAAGATTCTTACTAGTCAGATATATTCTTGGGTGGTGAATAGGTGGTTTTCAGTCCAGATCACTGAGCAAGGAGTAGGTCTTGTCTATTACATATTGGGTTTATGGAACGGTCTCTGAGCTAATTTGAAACCCTTGTTTTATGCATCACCCCACCTCACCTTTCCCGTTAAGCAGCCATAGTGTGTTTTCTAAACGTGTGACTCTGTTCTGTTTTGTAATTCAGTTCAAGGGTAGCGGTTTTTACATTCCCTCTATAAGTGATATCTTATGATAAGTGTCTTTTTCTGTGTGACTTATTTCACTTAGAATCGTCGTACCTAAATCCACTCATCATGCTGCTACTAGCCTTATGACGTTGATTTCATGGCTGAGTGATATTCCATTGTACATAAGGACCACAACTTCTTTATCCATTTTTCTCTTTCCTGGGATATTTAAGGTGTAACGAAGTGGAGGTTCTTGTCAACAGAGCAGCCCTAAACTTTGGGGTGCCTGTGTCTTGCTGATTTGTAGTTTTCCCAATTTATACGCCCATGAGTGGAAGTGCCCTATGCTCTCTAAGCTGAGTTTTTTCGATGTTTCAGAACACACCGTACACTTCCCCAGAGTGGCTGTTGGCAATTTACATTCCGCCCATCAGCGTAGCAAGGCTCCCATTTCTCCAAGGCCTGTCTTGCATTTCTGGTTTTGACACTTTATTCAGCATGGCCCTTTTGACCGATGGGAAGCGAGACTTCTTTGTAGCGCTGATTTGCCTTTCCAGGTTGCTTGGTTGGCCAAAAAGGGCGTATGCGTTTTTTCCTGAATATATTCAGGAAAAAACGCATACGCCCTTTTTGGCCAAGGGCATCATTGTCGAGGTTTTGCCGCTTTTCCCGTGCTTTAAAGGCGATTCGAATCTACCTCCTGAAATCTGTTTCCTGCAATTCTGCCTTGCTTTCAAATCCTCTTCGTTGCCTTCCCTCAATATATTTGTGGACGAGAGTTATCATTTATAACTCTGCAGGTCTGTGGATTGCAGTGCCCCTGAGCTCCATTTTTCAACTCGCTTTCCTGGGACCTGGAGGCAAAAGCGCAGGATTTCTTCACGCCCTATTCTGGTTCCGGGCGGCAGGCTGAGCCTGTGGTTAATTCTTCTTCCTCATGGGAAAATAGAGTGACCTGTGCCTGTCCCAACACCTAGAGCTAGTGTCTCATTGGTTCCCCCTCTTCCCGTTCATCCTCAGGACAAATTGCAACCTGTACGGAACAGGAGGTTAAAGGTGCTGATTCTCCAAGGAGGGAGATTGCTAGTAAAGCGGCTGGAATGGAGAACCCGAGCACAAGGAGTTGAGAAATGAGGTGCGATTTAGAAACCTTTCCAGATCACACGGTGCACCATCTTCTGAGTTTCTCATGTATGTTTTCGAAGTGGGAAGATGCCCTTGAACCTGGAGATTTGGGACCCATGGGATGGGAACCACGCAGTATTACTTTAAAGAGTCTGCGTTTGCTCACCCAACCTCACGAAACCTCTCAGCCCCAAGAGTGTCCACCCTTATGTCTCAATCAGCTGTGGGTCTATATATGGTCAATCCAGGTGGCATCACAGCCCTTAATCCAATTTTGTAAGAATTTCTCTCTCTTTCACTATCTTTGTTTCACGGGTTTTAAAAAGTGATTGATTTTTATAAAGGGGTTTAGCTGTTTTTTACTGCTGTGTTTATGCCGCTTTACACCCACTTGACTCACATACAGAGAGATATCAATACATAGGTTTTAAGATTGTTACTAGTCAGATATATTCTTGGGCGGTGAATAGGGGGTGTTGAGTCCAGTTCACTGAGCAAGGAGTAGGTCGTGTCTATTACATATTGGGTTTATGGAACGGTCTCTGAGCTAATTTGAAACCCTTCTTTTATGCATCACCCCACCTCACCTTTCCCGTTAAGCAGCCATAGTGTGTTTTCTAAACGTGTGACTCTGTTCTGTTTTGTAATTCAATTCAAGGGTAGTGGTTTTTACATTCCCTCTATAAGTGATATTTTAAGATAAGTGTCTTTTTCTGTGTGACTTATTTCACTTAGAATCGTCGTACCTAAATCCACTCATGATGCTGCTACTAGCCTTATGACGTTGATTTCATGGCTGAGTGATATTCCATTGTACATAAGGACCACAACTTCTTTATCCATTTTTCTCTTTCCTGGGATATTTAAGGTGTAACGAAGTGGAGGTTCTTGTCAACAGAGCAGCCCTAAACTTTGGGGTGCCTGTGTCTTGCTGATTTTTAGTTTTCCCAATTTATACGCCCATGAGTGGAAGTGCCCTATGCTCTCTAAGCTGAGTTTTTTCGATGTTTCAGGACACACCGTACACTTCCCCAGAGTGGCTGTTGGCAATTTACATTCCGCCCATCAGCGTAGCAAGGCTCCCGTTTCTCCATGGCCTGTCTTGCATTTCTGGTTTTGACACTTTATTCAGCATGGCCCTTTTGACCGATGGGAAGCGAGACTTCTTTGTAGCGCTGATTTGCCTTTCCAGGTTGCTTGGTTGGCCAAAAAGGGCGTATGCGTTTTTTCCTGATTATATTCAGGAAAAAACGCATACGCCCTTTTTGGCCAAGGGCATCATTGTCGAGATTTTGCCGCTTTTCCCGTGCTTTAAAGGCGATTCGAATCTACCTCCTGAAATCTGTTTCCTGCAATTCTGCCTTGCTTTCAAATCCTCTTCGTTGCCTTCCCTCAATATATTTGTGGATGAGAGTTATCATTTATAACTCTGCAGGTTTGTGAATTGCAGTGCCCCTGAGCTCCATTTTTCAACTCGCTTTCTTGGGAGCTGGCCGCAAAAGCGCAGGATTTCTTCACGCCCTATTCTGGTCCCGGGAGGCAGGCTGAGCCTGTGGTGAATTCTTATTCCTGATGGGAAAATAGAGTGACCTGTGCCTGTCCCAACACCTAGAGCTAGTCTCTCATTTGTTCCCCCTCTTCCCGTTCATCCTCAGGACAAATTGCAACCTGTACGGAACAGGAGGTTAAAGGTGCTGATTCTCCAAGGAGGGAGATTGCTAGTAAAGCGGCTGGAATGGCGAACCCGAGCACAAGGAGATGAGAAATGAGGTGCGTTTTAGAAACCTTTCCCGATCACACGGTGTACCGTCTCCTGGGTTTCTCATGCATGTTTTCGAAGTAGGAAGATGCACTTTAACCTGGAGATTTGGGACCCATGGGATGGGTACCACGCAGTATTACTCTAAAGGGTCTGCGTTTGCTCACCCAACCTCACCAAACCTCTCAGCCCCAAGAGTGTCCACCCTTATGTCTCAATCAGCTGTGGATCTAGATATGGTCAATCCAGGTGGCATCAAAGCCCTTGAACCAATTTTGTAAGAATTTCTCTCTCTTTCACTGTCTTTGTTTCACGGGTTTTTAAAAGTGATTGATTTTTATAAAGGGGTTTAGCTGCTTTTCACTGCTGTGTTTATACCGCTTTACACCCACTTGACTCACTTACAGAGAGATATCAATACATAGGTTTTAAGATTCTTACTAGTCAGATATATTCTTGGGTGGTGAATAGGTGGTTTTCAGTCCAGATCACTGAGCAAGGAGTAGGTCTTGTCTATTACATATTGGGTTTATGGAACGGTCTCTGAGCTAATTTGAAACCCTTGTTTTATGCATCACCCCACCTCACCTTTCCCGTTAAGCAGCCATAGTGTGTTTTCTAAACGTGTGACTCTGTTCTGTTTTGTAATTCAGTTCAAGGGTAGCGGTTTTTACATTCCCTCTATAAGTGATATCTTATGATAAGTGTCTTTTTCTGTGTGACTTATTTCACTTAGAATCGTCGTACCTAAATCCACTCATGATGCTGCTACTAGCCTTATGACGTTGATTTCATGGCTGAGTGATATTCCATTGTACATAAGGACCACAACTTCTTTATCCATTTTTCTCTTTCCTGGGATATTTAAGGTGTAACGAAGTGGAGGTTCTTGTCAACAGAGCAGCCCTAAACTTTGGGGTGCCTGTGTCTTGCTGATTTGTAGTTTTCCCAATTTATACGCCCATGAGTGGAAGTGCCCTATGCTCTCTAAGCTGAGTTTTTTCGATGTTTCAGAACACACCGTACACTTCCCCAGAGTGGCTGTTGGCAATTTACATTCCGCCCATCAGCGTAGCAAGGCTCCCGTTTCTCCAAGGCCTGTCTTGCATTTCTGGTTTTGACACTTTATTCAGCATGGCCCTTTTGACCGATGGGAAGCGAGACTTCTTTGTAGCGCTGATTTGCCTTTCCAGGTTGCTTGGTTGGCCAAAAAGGGCGTATGCGTTTTTTCCTGAATATATTCAGGAAAAAACGCATACGCCCTTTTTGGCCAAGGGCATCATTGTCGAGGTTTTGCCGCTTTTCCCGTGCTTTAAAGGCGATTCGAATCTACCTCCTGAAATCTGTTTCCTGCAATTCTGCCTTGCTTTCAAATCCTCTTCCTTGCCTTCCCTCAATATATTTGTGGACGAGAGTTATCATTTATAACTCTGCAGGTTTGTGGATTGCAGTGCCCCTGAGCTCCATTTTTCAACTCGCTTTCCTGGGACCTGGAGGCAAAAGCGCAGGATTTCTTCACGCCCTATTCTGGTTCCGGGCGGCAGGCTGAGCCTGTGGTGAATTCTTATTCCTGATGGGAAAATAGAGTGACCTGTGCCTGTCCCAACACCTAGAGCTAGTCTCTCATTTGTTCCCCCTCTTCCCGTTCATCCTCAGGACAAATTGCAACCTGTACGGAACAGGAGGTTAAAGGTGCTGATTCTCCAAGGAGGGAGATTGCTAGTAAAGCGGCTGGAATGGAGAACCCGAGCACAAGGAGTTGAGAAATGAGGTGCGATTTAGAAACCTTTCCAGATCACACGGTGCACCATCTTCTGAGTTTCTCATGTATGTTTTCGAAGTGGGAAGATGCCCTTGAACCTGGAGATTTGGGACCCATGGGATGGGAACCACGCAGTATTACTTTAAAGAGTCTGCGTTTGCTCACCCAACCTCACGAAACCTCTCAGCCCCAAGAGTGTCCACCCTTATGTCTCAATCAGCTGTGGGTCTATATATGGTCAATCCAGGTGGCATCACAGCCCTTAATCCAATTTTGTAAGAATTTCTCTCTCTTTCACTATCTTTGTTTCACGGGTTTTAAAAAGTGATTGATTTTTATAAAGGGGTTTAGCTGTTTTTTACTGCTGTGTTTATGCCGCTTTACACCCACTTGACTCACATACAGAGAGATATCAATACATAGGTTTTAAGATTGTTACTAGTCAGATATATTCTTGGGCGGTGAATAGGGGGTGTTGAGTCCAGTTCACTGAGCAAGGAGTAGGTCGTGTCTATTACATATTGGGTTTATGGAACGGTCTCTGAGCTAATTTGAAACCCTTCTTTTATGCATCACCCCACCTCACCTTTCCCGTTAAGCAGCCATAGTGTGTTTTCTAAACGTGTGACTCTGTTCTGTTTTGTAATTCAATTCAAGGGTAGTGGTTTTTACATTCCCTCTATAAGTGATATTTTAAGATAAGTGTCTTTTTCTGTGTGACTTATTTCACTTAGAATCGTCGTACCTAAATCCACTCATGATGCTGCTACTAGCCTTATGACGTTGATTTCACGTCTAAGTGATATTCCATTGTACATAAGGACCACAACTTCTTTATCCATTTTTCTCTTTCCTGGGATATTTAAGGTGTAACGAAGTGGAGGTTCTTGTCAACAGAGCAGCCCTAAACTTTGGGGTGCCTGTGTCTTGCTGATTTTTAGTTTTCCCAATTTATACGCCCATGAGTGGAAGTGCCCTATGCTCTCTAAGCTGAGTTTTTTCGATGTTTCAGGACACACCGTACACTTCCCCAGAGTGGCTGTTGGCAATTTACATTCCGCCCATCAGCGTAGCAAGGCTCCCGTTTCTCCATGGCCTGTCTTGCATTTCTGGTTTTGACACTTTATTCAGCATGGCCCTTTTGACCGATGGGAAGCGAGACTTCTTTGTAGCGCTGATTTGCCTTTCCAGGTTGCTTGGTTGGCCAAAAAGGGCGTATGCGTTTTTTCCTGATTATATTCAGGAAAAAACGCATACGCCCTTTTTGGCCAAGGGCATCATTGTCGAGATTTTGCCGCTTTTCCCGTGCTTTAAAGGCGATTCGAATCTACCTCCTGAAATCTGTTTCCTGCAATTCTGCCTTGCTTTCAAATCCTCTTCGTTGCCTTCCCTCAATATATTTGTGGATGAGAGTTATCATTTATAACTCTGCAGGTTTGTGAATTGCAGTGCCCCTGAGCTCCATTTTTCAACTCGCTTTCTTGGGAGCTGGCCGCAAAAGCGCAGGATTTCTTCACGCCCTATTCTGGTCCCGGGAGGCAGGCTGAGCCTGTGGTGAATTCTTATTCCTGATGGGAAAATAGAGTGACCTGTGCCTGTCCCAACACCTAGAGCTAGTCTCTCATTTGTTCCCCCTCTTCCCGTTCATCCTCAGGACAAATTGCAACCTGTACGGAACAGGAGGTTAAAGGTGCTGATTCTCCAAGGAGGGAGATTGCTAGTAAAGCGGCTGGAATGGCGAACCCGAGCACAAGGAGATGAGAAATGAGGTGCGTTTTAGAAACCTTTCCCGATCACACGGTGTACCGTCTCCTGGGTTTCTCATGCATGTTTTCGAAGTAGGAAGATGCACTTTAACCTGGAGATTTGGGACCCATGGGATGGGTACCACGCAGTATTACTCTAAAGGGTCTGCGTTTGCTCACCCAACCTCACCAAACCTCTCAGCCCCAAGAGTGTCCACCCTTATGTCTCAATCAGCTGTGGGTCTAGATATGGTCAATCCAGGTGGCATCACAGCCCTTGAACCAATTTTGTAAGAATTTCTCTCTCTTTCACTGTCTTTGTTTCACGGGTTTTTAAAAGTGATTGATTTTTATAAAGGGGTTTAGCTGCTTTTCACTGCTGTGTTTATACCGCTTTACACCCACTTGACTCACTTACAGAGAGATATCAATACATAGGTTTTAAGATTCTTACTAGTCAGATATATTCTTGGGTGGTGAATAGGTGGTTTTCAGTCCAGATCACTGAGCAAGGAGTAGGTCTTGTCTATTACATATTGGGTTTATGGAACGGTCTCTGAGCTAATTTGAAACCCTTGTTTTATGCATCACCCCACGTCACCTTTCCCGTTAAGCAGCCATAGTGTGTTTTCTAAACGTGTGACTCTGTTCTGTTTTGTAATTCAGTTCAAGGTCGCGGTTTTTACATTCCCTCTATAAGTGATATCTTATGATAAGTGTGTTTTTCTGTGTGACTTATTTCACTTAGAATCGTCGTACCTAAATCCACTCATCATGCTGCTTCTAGCCTTATGACGTTGATTTCACGTCTAAGTAATATTCCATTGTACATAAGGACCACAACTTCTTTATCCATTTTTCTCTTTCCTGGGATATTTAAGGTGTAACGAAGTGGAGGTTCTTGTCAACAGAGCAGCCCTAAACTTTGGGGTGCCTGTGTCTTGCTGATTTTTAGTTTTCCCAATTTATACGCCCATGAGTGGAAGTGCCCTATGCTCTCTAAGCTGAGTTTTTTCGATGTTTCAGGACACACCGTACACTTCCCCAGAGTGGCTGTTGGCAATTTACATTCCGCCCATCAGCGTAGCAAGGCTCCCGTTTCTCCATGGCCTGTCTTGCATTTCTGGTTTTGACACTTTATTCAGCATGGCCCTTTTGACCGATGGGAAGCGAGACTTCTTTGTAGCGCTGATTTGCCTTTCCAGGTTGCTTGGTTGGCCAAAAAGGGCGTATGCGTTTTTTCCTGATTATATTCAGGAAAAAAACGCATACGCCCTTTTTGGCCAAGGGCATCATTGTCGAGATTTTGCCGCTTTTCCCGTGCTTTAAAGGCGATTCGAATCTACCTCCTGAAATCTGTTTCCTGCAATTCTGCCTTGCTTTCAAATCCTCTTCGTTGCCTTCCCTCAATATATTTGTGGATGAGAGTTATCATTTATAACTCTGCAGGTTTGTGAATTGCAGTGCCCCTGAGCTCCATTTTTCAACTCGCTTTCTTGGGAGCTGGCCGCAAAAGCGCAGGATTTCTTCACGCCCTATTCTGGTCCCGGGAGGCAGGCTGAGCCTGTGGTGAATTCTTATTCCTGATGGGAAAATAGAGTGACCTGTGCCTGTCCCAACACCTAGAGCTAGTCTCTCATTTGTTCCCCCTCTTCCCGTTCATCCTCAGGACAAATTGCAACCTGTACGGAACAGGAGGTTAAAGGTGCTGATTCTCCAAGGAGGGAGATTGCTAGTAAAGCGGCTGGAATGGCGAACCCGAGCACAAGGAGATGAGAAATGAGGTGCGTTTTAGAAACCATTCCCGATCACACGGTGTACCGTCTCCTGGGTTTCTCATGCATGTTTTCGAAGTAGGAAGATGCACTTTAACCTGGAGATTTGGGACCCATGGGATGGGTACCACGCAGTATTACTCTAAAGGGTCTGCGTTTGCTCACCCAACCTCACCAAACCTCTCAGCCCCAAGAGTGTCCACCCTTATGTCTCAATCAGCTGTGGGTCTAGATATGGTCAATCCAGGTGGCATCACAGCCCTTGAACCAATTTTGTAAGAATTTCTCTCTCTTTCACTGTCTTTGTTTCACGGGTTTTTAAAAGTGATTGATTTTTATAAAGGGGTTTAGCTGCTTTTCACTGCTGTGTTTATACCGCTTTACACCCACTTGACTCACTTACAGAGAGATATCAATACATAGGTTTTAAGATTCTTACTAGTCAGATATATTCTTGGGTGGTGAATAGGTGGTTTTCAGTCCAGATCACTGAGCAAGGAGTAGGTCTTGTCTATTACATATTGGGTTTATGGAACGGTCTCTGAGCTAATTTGAAACCCTTGTTTTATGCATCACCCCACCTCACCTTTCCCGTTAAGCAGCCATAGTGTGTTTTCTAAACGTGTGACTCTGTTCTGTTTTGTAATTCAGTTCAAGGGTAGCGGTTTTTACATTCCCTCTATAAGTGATATCTTATGATAAGTGTCTTTTTCTGTGTGACTTATTTCACTTAGAATCGTCGTACCTAAATCCACTCATCATGCTGCTACTAGCCTTATGACGTTGATTTCATGGCTGAGTGATATTCCATTGTACATAAGGACCACAACTTCTTTATCCATTTTTCTCTTTCCTGGGATATTTAAGGTGTAACGAAGTGGAGGTTCTTCTCAACAGAGCAGCCCTAAACTTTGGGGTGCCTGTGTCTTGCTGATTTGTAGTTTTCCCAATTTATACGCCCATGAGTGGAAGTGCCCTATGCTCTCTAAGCTGAGTTTTTTCGATGTTTCAGAACACACCGTACACTTCCCCAGAGTGGCTGTTGGCAATTTACATTCCGCCCATCAGCGTAGCAAGGCTCCCATTTCTCCAAGGCCTGTCTTGCATTTCTGGTTTTGACACTTTATTCAGCATGGCCCTTTTGACCGATGGGAAGCGAGACTTCTTTGTAGCGCTGATTTGCCTTTCCAGGTTGCTTGGTTGGCCAAAAAGGGCGTATGCGTTTTTTCCTGAATATATTCAGGAAAAAACGCATACGCCCTTTTTGGCCAAGGGCATCATTGTCGAGGTTTTGCCGCTTTTCCCGTGCTTTAAAGGCGATTCGAATCTACCTCCTGAAATCTGTTTCCTGCAATTCTGCCTTGCTTTCAAATCCTCTTCGTTGCCTTCCCTCAATATATTTGTGGACGAGAGTTATCATTTATAACTCTGCAGGTTTGTGGATTGCAGTGCCCCTGAGCTCCATTTTTCAACTCGCTTTCCTGGGACCTGGAGGCAAAAGCGCAGGATTTCTTCACGCCCTATTCTGGTTCCGGGCGGCAGGCTGAGCCTGTGGTTAATTCTTCTTCCTCATGGGAAAATAGAGTGACCTGTGCCTGTCCCAACACCTAGAGCTAGTGTCTCATTGGTTCCCCCTCTTCCCGTTCATCCTCAGGACAAATTGCAACCTGTACGGAACAGGAGGTTAAAGGTGCTGATTCTCCAAGGAGGGAGATTGCTAGTAAAGCGGCTGGAATGGAGAACCCGAGCACAAGGAGTTGAGAAATGAGGTGCGATTTAGAAACCTTTCCAGATCACACGGTGCACCATCTTCTGAGTTTCTCATGTATGTTTTCGAAGTGGGAAGATGCCCTTGAACCTGGAGATTTGGGACCCATGGGATGGGATCCACGCAGTATTACTTTAAAGAGTCTGCGTTTGCTCACCCAACCTCACGAAACCTCTCAGCCCCAAGAGTGTCCACCCTTATGTCTCAATCAGCTGTGGGTCTATATATGGTCAATCCAGGTGGCATCACAGCCCTTAATCCAATTTTGTAAGAATTTCTCTCTCTTTCACTATCTTTGTTTCACGGGTTTTAAAAAGTGATTGATTTTTATAAAGGGGTTTAGCTGTTTTTTACTGCTGTGTTTATGCCGCTTTACACCCACTTGACTCACATACAGAGAGATATCAATACATAGGTTTTAAGATTGTTACTAGTCAGATATATTCTTGGGCGGTGAATAGGGGGTGTTGAGTCCAGTTCACTGAGCAAGGAGTAGGTCGTGTCTATTACATATTGGGTTTATGGAACGGTCTCTGAGCTAATTTGAAACCCTTCTTTTATGCATCACCCCACCTCACCTTTCCCGTTAAGCAGCCATAGTGTGTTTTCTAAACGTGTGACTCTGTTCTGTTTTGTAATTCAATTCAAGGGTAGTGGTTTTTACATTCCCTCTATAAGTGATATTTTAAGATAAGTGTCTTTTTCTGTGTGACTTATTTCACTTAGAATCGTCGTACCTAAATCCACTCATGATGCTGCTACTAGCCTTATGACGTTGATTTCATGGCTGAGTGATATTCCATTGTACATAAGGACCACAACTTCTTTATCCATTTTTCTCTTTCCTGGGATATTTAAGGTGTAACGAAGTGGAGGTTCTTGTCAACAGAGCAGCCCTAAACTTTGGGGTGCCTGTGTCTTGCTGATTTTTAGTTTTCCCAATTTATACGCCCATGAGTGGAAGTGCCCTATGCTCTCTAAGCTGAGTTTTTTCGATGTTTCAGGACACACCGTACACTTCCCCAGAGTGGCTGTTGGCAATTTACATTCCGCCCATCAGCGTAGCAAGGCTCCCGTTTCTCCATGGCCTGTCTTGCATTTCTGGTTTTGACACTTTATTCAGCATGGCCCTTTTGACCGATGGGAAGCGAGACTTCTTTGTAGCGCTGATTTGCCTTTCCAGGTTGCTTGGTTGGCCAAAAAGGGCGTATGCGTTTTTTCCTGATTATATTCAGGAAAAAACGCATACGCCCTTTTTGGCCAAGGGCATCATTGTCGAGATTTTGCCGCTTTTCCCGTGCTTTAAAGGCGATTCGAATCTACCTCCTGAAATCTGTTTCCTGCAATTCTGCCTTGCTTTCAAATCCTCTTCGTTGCCTTCCCTCAATATATTTGTGGATGAGAGTTATCATTTATAACTCTGCAGGTTTGTGAATTGCAGTGCCCCTGAGCTCCATTTTTCAACTCGCTTTCTTGGGAGCTGGCCGCAAAAGCGCAGGATTTCTTCACGCCCTATTCTGGTCCCGGGAGGCAGGCTGAGCCTGTGGTGAATTCTTATTCCTGATGGGAAAATAGAGTGACCTGTGCCTGTCCCAACACCTAGAGCTAGTCTCTCATTTGTTCCCCCTCTTCCCGTTCATCCTCAGGACAAATTGCAACCTGTACGGAACAGGAGGTTAAAGGTGCTGATTCTCCAAGGAGGGAGATTGCTAGTAAAGCGGCTGGAATGGCGAACCCGAGCACAAGGAGATGAGAAATGAGGTGCGTTTTAGAAACCTTTCCCGATCACACGGTGTACCGTCTCCTGGGTTTCTCATGCATGTTTTCGAAGTAGGAAGATGCACTTTAACCTGGAGATTTGGGACCCATGGGATGGGTACCACGCAGTATTACTCTAAAGGGTCTGCGTTTGCTCACCCAACCTCACCAAACCTCTCAGCCCCAAGAGTGTCCACCCTTATGTCTCAATCAGCTGTGGATCTAGATATGGTCAATCCAGGTGGCATCAAAGCCCTTGAAACAATTTTGTAAGAATTTCTCTCTCTTTCACTGTCTTTGTTTCACGGGTTTTTAAAAGTGATTGATTTTTATAAAGGGGTTTAGCTGCTTTTCACTGCTGTGTTTATACCGCTTTACACCCACTTGACTCACTTACAGAGAGATATCAATACATAGGTTTTAAGATTCTTACTAGTCAGATATATTCTTGGGTGGTGAATAGGTGGTTTTCAGTCCAGATCACTGAGCAAGGAGTAGGTCTTGTCTATTACATATTGGGTTTATGGAACGGTCTCTGAGCTAATTTGAAACCCTTGTTTTATGCATCACCCCACCTCACCTTTCCCGTTAAGCAGCCATAGTGTGTTTTCTAAACGTGTGACTCTGTTCTGTTTTGTAATTCAGTTCAAGGGTAGCGGTTTTTACATTCCCTCTATAAGTGATATCTTATGATAAGTGTCTTTTTCTGTGTGACTTATTTCACTTAGAATCGTCGTACCTAAATCCACTCATGATGCTGCTACTAGCCTTATGACGTTGATTTCATGGCTGAGTGATATTCCATTGTACATAAGGACCACAACTTCTTTATCCATTTTTCTCTTTCCTGGGATATTTAAGGTGTAACGAAGTGGAGGTTCTTGTCAACAGAGCAGCCCTAAACTTTGGGGTGCCTGTGTCTTGCTGATTTGTAGTTTTCCCAATTTATACGCCCATGAGTGGAAGTGCCCTATGCTCTCTAAGCTGAGTTTTTTCGATGTTTCAGAACACACCGTACACTTCCCCAGAGTGGCTGTTGGCAATTTACATTCCGCCCATCAGCGTAGCAAGGCTCCCGTTTCTCCAAGGCCTGTCTTGCATTTCTGGTTTTGACACTTTATTCAGCATGGCCCTTTTGACCGATGGGAAGCGAGACTTCTTTGTAGCGCTGATTTGCCTTTCCAGGTTGCTTGGTTGGCCAAAAAGGGCGTATGCGTTTTTTCCTGAATATATTCAGGAAAAAACGCATACGCCCTTTTTGGCCAAGGGCATCATTGTCGAGGTTTTGCCGCTTTTCCCGTGCTTTAAAGGCGATTCGAATCTACCTCCTGAAATCTGTTTCCTGCAATTCTGCCTTGCTTTCAAATCCTCTTCCTTGCCTTCCCTCAATATATTTGTGGACGAGAGTTATCATTTATAACTCTGCAGGTTTGTGGATTGCAGTGCCCCTGAGCTCCATTTTTCAACTCGCTTTCCTGGGACCTGGAGGCAAAAGCGCAGGATTTCTTCACGCCCTATTCTGGTTCCGGGCGGCAGGCTGAGCCTGTGGTGAATTCTTATTCCTGATGGGAAAATAGAGTGACCTGTGCCTGTCCCAACACCTAGAGCTAGTCTCTCATTTGTTCCCCCTCTTCCCGTTCATCCTCAGGACAAATTGCAACCTGTACGGAACAGGAGGTTAAAGGTGCTGATTCTCCAAGGAGGGAGATTGCTAGTAAAGCGGCTGGAATGGAGAACCCGAGCACAAGGAGTTGAGAAATGAGGTGCGATTTAGAAACCTTTCCAGATCACACGGTGCACCATCTTCTGAGTTTCTCATGTATGTTTTCGAAGTGGGAAGATGCCCTTGAACCTGGAGATTTGGGACCCATGGGATGGGAACCACGCAGTATTACTTTAAAGAGTCTGCGTTTGCTCACCCAACCTCACGAAACCTCTCAGCCCCAAGAGTGTCCACCCTTATGTCTCAATCAGCTGTGGGTCTATATATGGTCAATCCAGGTGGCATCACAGCCCTTAATCCAATTTTGTAAGAATTTCTCTCTCTTTCACTATCTTTGTTTCACGGGTTTTAAAAAGTGATTGATTTTTATAAAGGGGTTTAGCTGTTTTTTACTGCTGTGTTTATGCCGCTTTACACCCACTTGACTCACATACAGAGAGATATCAATACATAGGTTTTAAGATTGTTACTAGTCAGATATATTCTTGGGCGGTGAATAGGGGGTGTTGAGTCCAGTTCACTGAGCAAGGAGTAGGTCGTGTCTATTACATATTGGGTTTATGGAACGGTCTCTGAGCTAATTTGAAACCCTTCTTTTATGCATCACCCCACCTCACCTTTCCCGTTAAGCAGCCATAGTGTGTTTTCTAAACGTGTGACTCTGTTCTGTTTTGTAATTCAATTCAAGGGTAGTGGTTTTTACATTCCCTCTATAAGTGATATTTTAAGATAAGTGTCTTTTTCTGTGTGACTTATTTCACTTAGAATCGTCGTACCTAAATCCACTCATGATGCTGCTACTAGCCTTATGACGTTGATTTCATGGCTGAGTGATATTCCATTGTACATAAGGACCACAACTTCTTTATCCATTTTTCTCTTTCCTGGGATATTTAAGGTGTAACGAAGTGGAGGTTCTTGTCAACAGAGCAGCCCTAAACTTTGGGGTGCCTGTGTCTTGCTGATTTTTAGTTTTCCCAATTTATACGCCCATGAGTGGAAGTGCCCTATGCTCTCTAAGCTGAGTTTTTTCGATGTTTCAGGACACACCGTACACTTCCCCAGAGTGGCTGTTGGCAATTTACATTCCGCCCATCAGCGTAGCAAGGCTCCCGTTTCTCCATGGCCTGTCTTGCATTTCTGGTTTTGACACTTTATTCAGCATGGCCCTTTTGACCGATGGGAAGCGAGACTTCTTTGTAGCGCTGATTTGCCTTTCCAGGTTGCTTGGTTGGCCAAAAAGGGCGTATGCGTTTTTTCCTGATTATATTCAGGAAAAAACGCACACGCCCTTTTTGGCCAAGGGCATCATTGTCGAGATTTTGCCGCTTTTCCCGTGCTTTAAAGGCGATTCGAATCTACCTCCTGAAATCTGTTTCCTGCAATTCTGCCTTGCTTTCAAATCCTCTTCGTTGCCTTCCCTCAATATATTTGTGGATGAGAGTTATCATTTATAACTCTGCAGGTTTGTGAATTGCAGTGCCCCTGAGCTCCATTTTTCAACTCGCTTTCTTGGGAGCTGGCCGCAAAAGCGCAGGATTTCTTCACGCCCTATTCTGGTCCCGGGAGGCAGGCTGAGCCTGTGGTGAATTCTTATTCCTGATGGGAAAATAGAGTGACCTGTGCCTGTCCCAACACCTAGAGCTAGTCTCTCATTTGTTCCCCCTCTTCCCGTTCATCCTCAGGACAAATTGCAACCTGTACGGAACAGGAGGTTAAAGGTGCTGATTCTCCAAGGAGGGAGATTGCTAGTAAAGCGGCTGGAATGGCGAACCCGAGCACAAGGAGATGAGAAATGAGGTGCGTTTTAGAAACCTTTCCCGATCACACGGTGTACCGTCTCCTGGGTTTCTCATGCATGTTTTCGAAGTAGGAAGATGCACTTTAACCTGGAGATTTGGGACCCATGGGATGGGTACCACGCAGTATTACTCTAAAGGGTCTGCGTTTGCTCACCCAACCTCACCAAACCTCTCAGCCCCAAGAGTGTCCACCCTTATGTCTCAATCAGCTGTGGGTCTAGATATGGTCAATCCAGGTGGCATCACAGCCCTTGAACCAATTTTGTAAGAATTTCTCTCTCTTTCACTGTCTTTGTTTCACGGGTTTTTAAAAGTGATTGATTTTTATAAAGGGGTTTAGCTGCTTTTCACTGCTGTGTTTATACCGCTTTACACCCACTTGACTCACTTACAGAGAGATATCAATACATAGGTTTTAAGATTCTTACTAGTCAGATATATTCTTGGGTGGTGAATAGGTGGTTTTCAGTCCAGATCACTGAGCAAGGAGTAGGTCTTGTCTATTACATATTGGGTTTATGGAACGGTCTCTGAGCTAATTTGAAACCCTTGTTTTATGCATCACCCCACCTCACCTTTCCCGTTAAGCAGCCATAGTGTGTTTTCTAAACGTGTGACTCTGTTCTGTTTTGTAATTCAGTTCAAGGGTAGCGGTTTTTACATTCCCTCTATAAGTGATATCTTATGATAAGTGTCTTTTTCTGTGTGACTTATTTCACTTAGAATCGTCGTACCTAAATCCACTCATCATGCTGCTACTAGCCTTATGACGTTGATTTCATGGCTGAGTGATATTCCATTGTACATAAGGACCACAACTTCTTTATCCATTTTTCTCTTTCCTGGGATATTTAAGGTGTAACGAAGTGGAGGTTCTTGTCAACAGAGCAGCCCTAAACTTTGGGGTGCCTGTGTCTTGCTGATTTGTAGTTTTCCCAATTTATACGCCCATGAGTGGAAGTGCCCTATGCTCTCTAAGCTGAGTCCATTTTTCTCTTTCCTGGGATATTTAAGGTGTAACGAAGTGGAGGTTCTTGTCAACAGAGCAGCCCTAAACTTTGGGGTGCCTGTGTCTTGCTGATTTGTAGTTTTCCCAATTTATACGCCCATGAGTGGAAGTGCCCTATGCTCTCTAAGCTGAGTTTTTTAGATGTTTCAGGACACACCGTACACTTCTCCAGTGTGGCTGTTGGCAATTTACATCCCGCCCTTCAGCGTAGCAAGGCTCCCGTTTCTCCATGGCCTGTCCTGCATTTCTGGTTTTGAAACTTTATTCAGCATGGCCCTTTTGACCGATGGGAAGCGAGACTTCTTTGTAGCGCTGATTTGCCTTTCCAGGTTGCTTGGTTGGCCAAAAAGGGCGTATGCGTTTTTTCCTGAATATATTCAGGAAAAAACGCATACGCCCTTTTTGGCCAAGGGCATCATTGTCGAGGTTTTGCCGCTTTTCCCGTGCTTTAAAGGCGATTCGAATCTACCTCCTGAAATCTGTTTCCTGCAATTCTGCCTTGCTTTCAAATCCTCTTCGTTGCCTTCCCTCAATATATTTGTGGACGAGAGTTATCATTTATAACTCTGCAGGTTTGTGAATTGCAGTGCCCCTGAGCTCCATTTTTCAACTCGCTTTCCTGGGACCTGGACGCAAAAGTGCAGGATTGCTTCAGGCCCTATTCTGGTTCCGGGCGGCAGGCTGAGCCTGTGGTTAATTCTTCTTCCTGATGGGAAAATAGAGTGACCTGTGCCTGTCCCAAAACCTAGAGCTAGTGTCTCATTGGTTCCCCCTCTTCCCGTTCATCCTCAGGACAAATTGCAACCTGTACGGAACAGGAGGTTAAAGGTGCTGATTCTCCAAGGAGGGAGATTGCTAGTAAAGCGGCTGGAATGGAGAACCCGAGCACAAGGAGATGAGAAATGAGGTGCGTTTTAGAAACCTTTCCCGATCACACGGTGTACCATCTTTTGGGTTTCTCATGCATGTTTTCCATGTAGGAAGATGCCCTTGAACCTGGAGATTTGGGACCCATGGGATGGGTACCACGCAGTATTACTTTAAAGGGTCTGCGTTTGCTCACCCAACCTCTCCAAACCTCTCAGCCCCAAGAGTGTCCACCCTTATGTCTCAAGCAGCTGTGGGTCTAGATATGGTCAATCCAGGTGGCATCACAGCCCCTGAACGAATTTAGTAAGAATTTCTCTCTCTTTAACTGTCTTTGTTTCACAGGTTTTTAAAAGTGATTGATTTTTATAAAGGGGTTTAGCTGCTTTTCACTGCTGTGTTTATGCCGCTTTACACCCACTTGACTTACTTACAGAGAGATATCAATACATATGTTTTAAGATTCTTACTAGTCAGATATATTCTTGGGCGGTGAATAGGGGGTGTTGAGTCCAGTTCACTGAGCAAGGAGTAGGTCTTGTCTATTACATATTGGGTTTATGGAACGGTGTCTGAGCTCATTTGAAACCCTTGTTTTATGCATCACTCCACCTCACCTTTCCCCTTAAGCAGCCATAGTGTGTTTTCTGAACGTGACTCTGTTCTGTTTTGTAATTCAGTTCAAGGGTAGCGGTTTTTACATTCCCTCTATAAGTGATATCTTATGATAAGTGTCTTTTTCTGTGTGACTTATTTCACTTAGAATCGTCGTACCTAAATCCACTCATCATGCTGCTACTAGCCTTATGAAGTTGATTTCATGGCTGAGTGATATTCCGTTGTACATATGGACCACAACTTCTTTATCCATTTTTCTCTTTCCTGGGATATTTAAGGTATTACGAAGTGGAGGTTCTTGTCAACAGAGCAGCCCTAAACTTTCGGGTGCCTGTGTCTTGTTGATTTTTATTTTTCCCATTTTATACGCCCATGAGTTGAAGTGCCCTACGCTCTCTAGCTGTGTTTTTTAGATGTTTTAGGAAACACCATACACTTCTCCAGAGTGGCCGTTGGCAAATTACATCCCGCCCATCAGCCTTACAAGGCTCTCTTTTCTCCTTGGCCTTTCCTGCATTTCTGGGTTTTACACTCTTTTAGAATGGCCCTTTTGACCCCTGGGAAGTGAGACTTCTTTGTAGTGCTCATTTGCATTTGTGGCTTGCTTGATTGGCGAAAAAAGGCATATGCGTTTTTTCCTGAATATATTCAGGAAAAAAGGTATACTCCCTCTTTGGCCAAGGGCATCATTTTCGATGTTTTACCGCTTTTCATGTCCTTTAAAGGCGATTCGAATCTACCTCCTGAAATTTGTTTCCTGCAATTCTGCCTTGCTTTCAGATCCTCTTCGTTGCCTTCCCTCAATATATTTTTGGATGAGAGTGATCATTTATAACTCTGCATGTTTCTGAATTGCAGTGCCCCTGAGCTCCATTTTTCAAGTCGCTTTTTTGTGAGCTGGCTGCAAAACCACAGGATTGCTTTTGGCCTTATACTGGTTCCGTGGGGCAGGCTGAGCCTGTGGTTAATTCTTCTTCTTGATGGGAAATTAGAGTGACCTGTGCCTGTCTGAACATCTAGGGCTTTTCTCTCATTGTTTCTCCTCATTCCCCTTCATCCTCTGGACAAATTTCAAACTCTGTGCAACAGGATGTTGAAGGTGCTGACATCCTCAAGTGTTTAGAATGTTAGGAGAGAGGCTGGAGGGGTGAACCCGACAACCAGGGGATTAGGAGATGAGGTGCCTTTTCCAAAATCTTTCTGATCCAACCGTGTACCATCTTCTGGGTGTCACAGGCATGTTTTAGCTGTAGGAAAGGTCCCATGTATGTAAGGAGAACTCCAGGGATTTTTTCAAATCAGTGTCTCCCCGAACCCCAATCTGGGGAATTTTTAAGCTACTGGTACATGTATGTTCATTAAGGGACTGGGCTGTAGGCAGAGTCCGAACTTTAGAGGATTGAAGTCTTCATGGTCCGAAATGCTCACCATCGGCCTCCTTTAGTTTCCATTTTATCTGTAGTTGATAGATGATGTCGATATTGATATCTATTGTTTTTCAGATTATTTCCCCTTAGGGGTTATTACAAAATATTGAGTATAGTTCCCTGTGCTATACAGCAGTTCCTTGTTGATGATATATTTTATACATAGCAGTGTGTATATGTTAATCCGAAACTGTTAATTTATCCCTCCTCCCACCTTTCCCCTTTGGTAATAAAAAAATACAAGATTTAATACTTCTCAGAAATCTAGGAGCTGAAAGAGAGGTATCATTTTCAATGGAAAATCATTCAAAACAAGATTGAAACTTCAGCCAAGATTAGTAGATCCACATCCTTGGAAAGAAATCACTGCATTTCTCTAATGTTGACCTGACAAATACGACAAACCCCTCCACTGAACTTGCTTATAATAAAGTGATGGAAATATCAAATGGAAGTGTTAGAAATACCTTATTTTACACGAGCCTTATACACTGCTCTATGTTAACTACAGTTTGGCTCACACATCTGTTCATTGAAGTTACAATATTTGGCTCACACATCTGTTCATTGAAGTTACAATATTTGGCTCACACATCGGTTCATTGAAGTTACAATGTTCTCAAATTCTGTTACTGATCCTGCAGAGTCGGCCCCAACAAGGGTCCCCCTGCACAGTGTCATTGGAGCCAACAGATCGAGACTGAGTTTGGTTCAGAAGCAAAGGAAAACTTTATATTTTGATCAGAGAATGGAGAGGTGAGAGCGTGCGCTCCCCCGCGGGCTGTGGGCCGGGCTGCTCTGTAGGGATCCCGTCAGCGTCAGCGGGAGGGACGGGGCGGAGCTCTCGAGGGCTGAGTTGGCTGGAGCTCAGGCTCTATGTGGCAGAGTCTGCACAGGGCCCTGAGAGCTGAGGTGTCGGCCCAGCCATTTTGCACTAGGAAATCGGGTCTGAAGTGCCAGGTGTGGGACCTCTGCCTGTGGAAACCTAGGAACAAGTGAAATTAGAAAAAGCACAAAGGAAAAAAAGGTTAGACTTTATTTTATTGCGCAGATTCTATTTTTATCTCCCAGGAATTTTTAATGGGCTTTGCCGGTGACAAACCCCTCCTCTGCCTCTTGTCCCATTCCACATTCTTGGGGCGCTGAGGGTGCAGACACCTCTTCTGTAAATGCTTCGTGCTGAGTTGGGTGTCCTCATACCCGGGGGGGAGGGGCAGGACTTCTCCCCAGCAGCCTCCAGGTGAGGTTGATTGTCCCCAGGCCTCCTCCCTCACTGCTCGTCTGCCTGAGCACCAGCGTTGGAAGTTTTATAGATTCTAATGACCTTTAAGGGTCCAGGAAAGAGATGCGCAGGGACGCTGGGGGGGCCGGTTTTACCCTGCTCCACATTGGTTCGGCCCCCTTAGGCTGACGGTTTCTGCCAGCCTAGATGCTCTGACCAGTAGTCTGCGCTTTCTTCAGTTAGGCCACTGAATTAACGTACAAAGAGCACCAGGTGTCAGAGCCCTGCCTGCTCAACTCCCAGACAGTCCAGGGCCGGTGGTGATCCAGGACCATGACGGCCACTCAGTCACCGCCCTTTTGAAGTAACCAGGAGTACATCTGGTCTCATTGGTCGCCGTCACCATGGTGTCTGTAGGCTTTTCTATGGTGGCAGCGTTATTTACGGGTCCCCTGCCAGGTTTATTAGCTCCGCTCTGGGTGCAGTAAGTCCTGCAAGCAATAGTCTGTTCTTTTGGGGCACACTCTTGTGGTTTTCTGAGAGAAGCTCCAGGTCAAGTGATGGTCACACGAGTCGTCATGGGGGCCTGTTGCCTCAGGTTGTCTCTCTGGAGGTTGGAGTTGGAGGGCCTCCTCACTCGAGGTCATTGTGCCCACGGAGCGATCCCTGCAACTTCAGGGCATGGTGGGTGGTTAGGATCACCAAGTGGCGTCCTTTACCCTTAGGAGGGAGCTGGCCTTGCGGGCTGCTCATTTCCAGGTTTTTAGATACCCCCAGTATCCTGGTCGGATGGGGTGGCTGGCCAATGCCTGGAGGGCATTCTTGCGTTGTTCCATTTCAAGCGGTCCCAGTTTTGGCACTAAAACTCCAAGGGCGATTCGCCTTCGACCAGGAATGTAAAGGTCAAAGGGTTTAGCTAAATTAAGGAGGTCCAGGGCAAGGGTCTGAATTGACTGCTCTTTCCATTCTTGAAAGGCCGCTTCTGGATTCTATTCAAAAGGATCATCATCTTTTCCTTTCAGTGTTTCATATAGAGGCCCAGGTATTAGACTGTAGTTAGGGATTCAGATGCAGCAAACCCTGGTCTCCCCAGGAACCCCTAAGCTGTCTTCTAGTTTTAGGAAGGGTGAGGCTGCAAATGGCTTCTTCCCTTTCCTGGGATGGGCTTCTCCGATCTTCTGTGAGAATGAAGCCCAGGCAGGTCACCTTAGGCTGTGATATTTGAGCCTTTTTCTTGGACACCTTCTATCTTTTATTGGCTAGGTAGTCCAGAGGCCTCCTTAGTAGGGCTGGCGATCAGAATGTCGTCTGCATATTTTTTTTAAATTTATTTATTTATTATTTATGGCTGTGTTGGGTCTTCGTTTCTGTGCGAGGGCTTTCTCTAGTTGCGGCAAGCTGGGGCCACTCTTCATCACGGTGCGCGGGCCTCTCACTATCGCAGCCTCTCTTATTGTGGAGCACAGGCTCCAGACGCGCAGGCTCAGTAATTGTGGCTCACGGGCCTAGGTGCTCCGCGGCATATGGGATCTTCTCAGACCAGGGCTCGAACCTGTGTCCCCTGCATTGGCAGGCAGATTCTCAACCACTGCGCCACCAGGGAAGCCCAGAATGTCGTCTGCATATTGAAGGAGGGTTCACTTCTCCAGAGGTAGATCTTTTAGGGTTTTAGCTAACGTTTCCCCAAAGATGGTGTGGGAATTTTTGAACCCCTGGGGCAGGACGGCCAAGCAGTATTGTTTTTGTTGTATGTTGAGTCCTGCCACTCACAGCCAAAATTTCTTGTGACTCTGGGACTAATGGAATACAGAAGAAGGCATCATTGAAGTCTAATACAGAATACCATGTCCTGGTGGATGGTAGAATGACCAGCAGGGTGTAGGAATTAGGAACTACTGGATGTATATCCTCTGTGGCTTCACTGACTGTCCTGGCGTCCTTTACCAGGTCCCCAGCAGCCCACGGGGCTCTCATGGTCAGGCCCCTCCCAGGATATGGAGCTCACCTGTGCAGGTAGCCAGCAGCCCACGGGGCTCTCGTGGTTAGGCCCCTCCCAGGATATGGAGCTCACCTGTGCAGGTACCCAGCAGCCCACGGGGCTCTCATTGTCAGGCCCCTCCCAGGATATGGAGCTCACCTGGGCAGGTACCCAGCAGCCCACGGGGCTCTCGTGGTCAGGCCCCTCCCAGGATATGGAGCTCACCTGGGCAGGTACCCAGCAGCTCACGGGGCTCTCGTGGGCAGGCCCCTCCCTGGATATGGAGCTCCCTTGGACAGGTACCCAGCAGCTCACGGGGCTCTCGTGGGCAGACCCCTCCCTGGATATGGAGCTCCCTTGGACAGGTACCCCGGCAGAGCTGGGCACACAGGAACCGTGCACATAGCCCTCATTGCAGAGCACCCCCAGCACACCTGTCGCTCAGAGCTGACACAGAACACCTCAGAGCAGGGCTTGAACTAACAAACAGCAGCTCCGACATGTCTGTGACCCTAGGCTTCACTCTGTGCGGCCTCCCTCCACCTGGTCTTCCAGGGGCTTCCACTGCAGCCGGGGCACCAGGCCTCTGTCTCCACCCACCAACCCTCCTCTCCCTGACTCCTGGGTTCCTCTCATTAGGAGAGGGTCTTCTTGAAGTTGTCTTCCACTCATGGACCAGATAAAATGATTAGAAAACAAGCCAGGGATGCCGCCCCTTGTCTATCCTGACTCTCGGGACCCTACACCTGTTCCTTGGATCTGGCCGGTGCAGCAAGGCCCATTAGCTGCAACTCTGAGCCCCTGAGGGGCAAGGATTGGCTGACCTGGGCAGCCTGACCTGGCCGGCCAGCCCTTCCCAGGTGTGCCTCGGTTGAGGTCAATATAAACACCCCTCCAGGCAGCAAAAGCCTCTGCAGCTGTGCCTGACGCCATATTCTCTGCCCCGTCAGCAGTCTCGGGGTTGTGCTGGTGGGAGGGAGTAGGGCCCAGGGCTCTATGAGTGGCCCCGTGTGAGTGGGGCTCTGCTGGACTTTCTGCAGGAGTTGCCGGGCTGCCACCTGCTAAAGAAGACGATGTGTCACCCATACCTGCTGCTGGAATTTCTCCCCGGGCAGAGGTGAGGAAGGAAAAAAGCAGTGGGGACCGGGACAGGAGGGGTACCTCAGGCAGGGAAATGGAAAGCTTCCAGAAGAGCGCCCGGGGCCAGGACCGTCCTGGCTGGCCTGCAGGCACCAAGTCGGCCTGCGTGCTGTCGCTGGTGTGACTCCAAGCCCTTTCCTCTAGGCTTTAAAGTCTTTGTACACATTCGGGTGTTTTACCTGGGAAGGGTGGGAAAAGTTCAGCAGCAGCTGGCCTGAGGCTCAGCTCACGTTTACTCAGAGACGCCTCCTCACGGTCCCTCAGCTTTGCAATGAGGAAGCTCCTTACGGGGGAGCTGCTGGCTGCATGGGAGACGATTCCCCACCTCTGACCAACTTCAGAATTGTTTACCACTGGAGCAAGTGCCCTGATAGGGTTTTCCTCTGTATGACCAGTGGGTTCTGTTTTTTTTTTTTTTTTTCTTTTTTGGTTCAAGGTAGGTTTTATTCCTCTTTTTGTATTTATAGATATAAGCATGGAAATAATTCATTCATATAAATACGTCTATGGGAAGGACAGAACTTTTTTTTCTGTTTTATGTTTTTAAATATTATTTTTTAATTTTTAAATTTTATTTTATTCATTTTTTTATACAGCAGGTTCTTATTGGTTATCTATTTTATACATATAAGTGTATATATGTCAATCCCAGGCTCACAATTCATCCCACCACCACCACCCTGCCACTTTCCCCCCTTGGTGACCATACATTTGTTCTCTACATCTGTGTCTCTATTTCTGCCTTGCAAACCGGTTCATCTGTACCATTTTTCTAGGTTCCACATGTATGCGTTAATATACGATATTTGTTTTTCTTTTTCTGACTTACTTCACTCTGTATGACAGTCTCTAGATCCATCCACGCCTCTACAAATGACCCAATTTCATTCCTTTTTATGGCTGAGTAATATTCCATTTTATATATGTACCACATATTTTCTATTTGTCTATCTATGGGCATTTAGGTTGCTTCCATGACCTGGCTATTGTAAATAGTGCTGCAATGAACATTGTGGTGAATGTGACTTTTTGAATTATGGTTTTCTCTGGGTATATGCCCAGTAGTGGGATTGCTGGGTCATATGGTAATTCTATTTTTAGTTTTTTAAGGAACCTCCATACTGTTCTCCATAGTGACTGTATCAATTTACATTCCCACAAATGGTGTAAGGGGGTTCCCTTTTCTCCACACCCTCTCCAGCATTTGTTGTTTGTAGATTTTCTGATGATGCCCATTCTAACTTGTGTGAGGTGATACCTCATTGTAGTTTTGGTTTATATTTCTCTAATGATTAGTGATGTTGAGCAGCTTTTCATGTGCTTCTTGGCCATCTGTATGTCTTCTCGGGACAAATGTCTGTTTACGTCATCTGCCCATTTTTGGATTGGGTTGTTTGTTTTTTTACTGTTGAGCTGCATGTGCTGTTTATATATATTGGAGATTAATCCTTTGTCCATTGATTCGTTTGCAAATATTTTCTCCCATTCTGAGGTTGTCTTTTCGTCTTGTTTGTAGTTTCCTTTGCTTTGCAAAAGCTTTTAGGTTTCATTTGCTCCCATTTGTTTATTTTTGTTTTTTATTCCATTACTCTAGTAGGTGGATCAAAAAAGATCTTGTTGTGATTTTTGTCAAAGAGTATTCTTCCTATGTTTTCCTCTAAGAGTTTTATAGTGTCCAGTCTTACATTTCGGTCTCTAATCCATTTTGAGTTTATTTTTTGTGTATGGTGTTAGGGAGTGTTCTAATTTCACTCTTTTACATGTAGCTGTCCATTTTTCCCAGCACCACTTATTGAAGAGACTGTCTTTTCTCCATTGTATATCCTTGCCTCCTTTGTCATAGATTAGTGGACCAGAGGTGTGTAGGTTTATCTCTGGGCTTTCTTTTTTTTTCCTTTTACATGTTTATTGGAGTATAATTGCTTTACAATTGTGTGTTAGTTTCTGCTGTATAAAAAAGTGAATCAGCTATACGTATACATATAACACCATATCGACTCCCTCTTGCACTTCCCTCTCACTCCCTTATCCCACCCCTTTAGGTGGTCACAAAGCACCGAGCTGATCTCCCTGTGCTATGTGGCTGCTTCCCAGTAGCTATCAATTTTACATTTGGTAGTGTATATATGTCCATACCACTCTCTCACTTTGTCCCAGCTTACACTTCCTCCTCCCCGTGTCCTCAAGTCCTTTCTCTACGTCTGTGTCCTTAATCCTTTCCTGCCCCTAGGTTCTTCATAACCTTTTTTTCTTTTAGATTCCATATATATGTGTTAGCATACGGTATTTGTTTTTCTCTTTCTGACTTACTTCACTCTGTAGGACAGACTCTAGATCCATCCACCTCACTACAAATAACTCAGTTTCGTTTCTTTTTATGGCTGAATAATGTTCCATTGTATATATGTGCCACATCTTCTTTATCCAGTTATCTGTTGATGGACACTTAGGTTGCTTCCATGTCCTGGCTATTGTAAATAGAGCTACAATGAACATTGTGGTACATGACTCTTTTTGAATTATGGTTTTCTCAGGGTAAATGTCCAGTAGTGGGATTGCTGGGTTGTACGGTTGTTCTATTTTTAGTTTTTAAGGAACCCCCATCCCGTTCTCCCTAGTGGCTATATCAATTTACATTCCCACCAACAGTGCAAGAGGGTTCCCTTTTCTCCAATAAATGCCTCTCCAGCATTTATTGTTGGTAGAATTTTTGATGATGGCCATTCTGACTGGTGTGAGGTGATACCTCATTGTAGTTTTGATTTGCATTTCTCTAATAATTAGTGATGTTCAACATCCTTTCATGTGTTTGTTGGCAACCTGTATATCTTCTTTGGAGAAATGTCTATTTAGGTCTTCTGCCCATTTTTGGATTGGGTTGTTTGGTTTTGTGATATTGAGCTACAGGAGCTGCTTTTTGGAGGTTAATCCTTTGCCATTTGCTTCATTTGAAAATATTTTCTCCCATTCTGATGGTTGTCTTTTCATCTTGCTTATGTTTTCCTTTGCTGTGCAAAAGATTTTAAATTTCATTAAGTCCCATTTTTTAATTTTTGTTTTTATTTCCATTTCTCTAGGAGGTGGGTCAAAAAGGATCTTGCTGTGATTTATGTCATAGACTGTTCTGCTTATGTTTTCCTCTAAGAGTTTTATAGTGGCTGGTCTTACATTTAGGTCTCTAATCCGTTTTGAGTTTATTTTTGTGTATGGTGTTAGGGAGTGTTCTAATTTCATTCTTTTACATGTAGCTGTCCAGTTTTCCCAGCACCACTTACTGAAGACACTGTCTTTTCTCCATTGTATACCCTTGCCTCCTTTGTCATAGATTAGTGGACCGTAGGTACGTGGGTTTATCTCTGTGCTTTCTATCCTGTTCTATTGATCTATATTTCTGTTTTTGTGCCACTACCATATTATCTTGATTACTGTAGCTTTGCAATATAGTCTGAAGTGTGGAAGTTTGATTCCTCCAGCTCTTTTTTTTTCCCCTCAAGACTGCTTTGGCTATCCGGGGTCTTTTGTGTCTCCCTACAAATTTTAAGATTTTTTTTTCTAGTTCTGTAGAAAATGCCAAAGGTATTTTGATAGGGATTGCATTGAATCTGTAGATTGCTTTGGGTAGTATAGTCATTTTCACAATATTGATTCTTCTAATCCAAGAACATGGTATATGTCTCCATCTGTTTATATCATCTTTGATTTCTTTCATCAGTGTCATAGTTTTCTGAGTACAGGTCTTTTACTTCCTTAGGTAGGTTTATTCCTAGGTATTTTATTTTTGTTGCAGTGGTAATGGGATTGTTTCCTTAATTTCTCTTTCTGTTCTTTCATTGTTAGTGTATAGGAATGCAAGCAATTTCTGTGCATTAATTTTGTATCCTGCAACTTTACCAAATTCATTGATTAGCTCCAGTGGTTTTCTGGTGGCATCTTTAGGATTCTCTATGTATGATATGATGTCATTTGCAAACAGTGACAATTTTACTTCTTCTTTTCCTTTTTGTATTTCTTTTATTTCTTTTTCTTCTCTGATTGCCATGGCTAGGACTTCCAAAACTATGTTGAATAGTAGTGGTGAGAGTGGACATCCTCGTCTTGTTCCTGACCTTAGAGGAAACGTTTTCAGTTTTTCACCGTTGAGAATGATGTTTGCTGTGGGTTTGTCATATATGGCCTTTATTATGTTGAGGTAGTTTCCCTCTATGCCCACACTCTGCAGAGTTTTTATCGTAAATGGGTGTTGAATTTTCTCAAAATCTTTTCCTGCATCTATTGAGATGATCATATGGTTTTATTCTACAATTTGTTAATATGGTGTATCACATTGATTTGTGTGTATTGAAGAATCCTTGCATCCCTGGGATAAACCCCACTTGATCATGGTGTTTGATCCTTTTAATGTGTTGTTCGATTCTGTTTGCTAGTATTTTGTTGAGGATTTTTACATCTATATTCATCAGTGATATTGGTCTATAATTTTCTTTCCTTGTAGTATCTTTGTCTGGTTTTGGTATCAGGGTGACGGTGGTCTCATAGAATGAGTTTGGGAGTGTTCCTTCCCCTGCACTTGTTTTGAAGAATTTGAGAAGGTTGGGTGTTAGCTCTTCTCTAAATGTTTGACAGAATTCACCTGTGATGCCATCTGGTTCTGGACTTTTGTTTGTTGGAAGATTTTTAATCACAGTTTCAATTTCATTGCTTGTGATAGGTTTGTTCATATTTTCTATTTCTTCCTGGTTCAGTCTTGGAAGGTTATCCCTTTCTAAGAATTTGTCCATTTCTTCCAGGTTGTCCATTTTATTGGCATAGAGTTGCTTGTAGTAGTCTCTTAGGATGCTTTGTATTCCTGTGGTGTCTGTTGTAACTTCTCCTTTTTCACTTCTAATTTTGTTGATTTGATTCCTCTCCCTCTTTTTCTTGAGTCTGGCTAAAGGTTTATCATTTTTGTTTCTCTTCTCAAAGAACCGGCTTTTAGTTTTATTGATCTTTGCTTTCGTTTTCTTTGCTTCTATTTCATTTATTTCTGCTTTGATCTTTATGATTTCTTTCATTCTACTAACTTTGGGTTTTGTTCTTCTTTCTCTAGTTCCTCTAGGTGTAAGGTTAGATTGTTTAGTTGAGATTTTTCTTGTTTCCTGAGGTAGGCTTGTATTGCTATAAACTTCCCTCTTAGAACTGCTTTTGCTGCAGCCCATAGGTTTTGGATCATCGTGTGTTTCTTGTCATTTGTCTCTAGGTAGTTTTTGATTTCCTCTTTTATTTCTTCAGTGATCTCTTGGTTATTTAGTAACGTATTGTTTAGCCTCCATGTGTTTGTGTTTTTTACGGTTTTGTCCCTGTTATTGATTTCTAATCTCATAGCATTGTGGTTGGAACAGCTGCTTGATATGATTTCAGTTTTCTTAAATTTACTGAGGCTTTATTTGTGACCCAAGATGTGATCTATCCTGGAGAATGTTCCGTGTGCAGTTGAGAAGAACGTGTAATCTGCTGTTTTTGGATGGAATGTCCTATAAATATCAATTAACTATATCTGGTCTATTGTGTCATTTAAAGCTTGTGTTTCCTTATTAATTTTCTGTCTGGATGATCTCCACTGGTGTAAGTGAGCTGTTAAAGTCCCCTGCTATTATGGTGTTACTGTTGATTTCCTCTTTTATAGCTGTTAGCAGTTGCCTTATGTATTGAGGTGCTCCTATGTTGAGCACATATATATCTATAATTGTTATATCTTCTTCTTGGATTGATCCCTTGACCATTATGTAGTGTCTTTCCTTGTCTCTTGTAACATTCTTTATTTTAAAGTCTATTTTATCTGATATGAGTATTGCTACTCCAGCTTTCTTTTGATTTTCATTTGCATAGAATATATTTTTCCATCGCCTCACTTTCAGTCTGTATGTGTCCCTAGGTCTGAAATGGGTCTCTTGTAGACAGCATATATACGGGTCTTGTTTTTGTATGCATTCAGGGAGCCTGTGTCTTTTGGTTGGAACATTTAGTCCATTCACGTTTAAGGTAATTATTGATATGTATGTTCCTATTACTATTTTCTTAATTGTTATGGGTTTGTCTTGGTGGGTCCTTTTCTTCTCTTGTGTTTCCCACTTAGAGAAGTTCCTTTAGCATTTGGTGTAGAGCTGGTTTCATGGTGCTGAATTCTCTTAGCTTTTGCTTGTCTGTAGGGCTTATGATTTCTCTGTCAAATCTGAATGAGATCCTTGCTGGGTGGAGTACTCTTGGTTGTAGGTTCTTCCCTTTCATCACTTTAAATTTATGCCACTCCCTTCTGGCTTGTAGATTTTCTGCTGAGAAATCAGATGTTATCCTTATGGGAGTTCCCTTGTATGTTATTTGTCATTTTTCCCTTGTTGCTTTCAATAATTTTTCTTTGTCTTCAATTTTTGTCAATTTGGTTACTATGTGTCTTGGCATTTTTCTCCTTTGATTTATCCTGACTGGGACTCTCTGCACTTCCTGGACTTGGGTGGCTATTTCTTTTCCCATGCTAGGGAAGTTTTCGATTATAATCTCTTCAAATGTATTCTCGGGTCCTTTCTCTCCCTCTTCTCCTTCTGGGACCCCTTTGATGTGAATGTTGTTGCGTTAAATGTTGTCCCAGAGGACTCTTAGGGTGTCTTCATTTATTTTCATTCTTTTTCTTTATTCTGTTCCATGGCAGTGATTTCCACCTTTCTGTCTTCCAGGCCACTTATCCGTTCTTCTGCCACAGTTATTCTGCTACTGATTCCTTCTGGTGTATTTTTCATTTCAGTTATTATATTGTTCACCTCTGTTTGTTTGTTCTTTAATTCTTCTAGGTGTTTGCTCCTTAATTCTTCTAGGTCTTTGTTAAGCATTTCTTGCATCTTCTCGATCTTTGCCTCCATTCTTTTGCCAAGGTCTTGGATCATGTTCACTATCATTATTCTAAATTCTTTTTCTGGAAGGTTCCCTATCTCCACCTCATTTCGTTTTTTTTCCTAGGGGTTTATCTTGTTCCTTAATCTGGTATAAAGTCCTCTGCCTTTTCATTTTGTCTATCTTTGTGTGAATGTGGTTTTCCTTCCACAGGCTGCAGAATTATAGTTCTTCTTGCTTCTGCTGTCTGCTCTCCAGTGGATGAGTCTATCTTAGAGGCTTGTGCAAGCTTCCTGATGGGAGGGACTGGTGGTGGGTAGAGCTGGGTGTTGCTTTGGTGGGCAAAGCTTTAATCTGCTTGTCTGCAGATTAAATAAAACTTTAATAAAAAGTTTAATCCACTTATCTGCTGATGCATGGGGCTGGGTTCCCTCCCTGTTGGTAGTTTCGCCTGAGGTGACCCAGCACTGGAGCCTACCTTGCTCTTGGTGGGGTTAATGGCGGACTCTGGGAGGGCTCACACCAAGGAGTATTTCCCAGAACTTCTGCTGCCAGTGTCGTTGTCCTCACGGTGAGCCACAGCCACAGCTACCACCTGCCTCTGCAGGAGACCCTCTAAAACTATCAGGTAGTTCTGGTCATTCTCCTACGAGGTCACTGCTCCTTCCCCTGGGTTCTGATGTGCTCACTACTTTGTGTGTGCCCTCCAAGAGTGGAGTATCTGAGTGGAGTTGAGACTCTGAGACTCTGCGTGGAGTCGCACAGACTCTGGGTCCTGTGAAGCTTCGATGCTTTGTGGTTCTAGAAATCCTATAGGAGACGGTCCACAGCAGGTGAAGCTATTGCTGTCAGTTGAGGTGGTGAAGCCAAAGATCTGCAGTTCCGACTAGAGGTGCCGATGTACATACAGGACAAAATCATCTCGTGTGAATGTAGTTCAGGCATGTTTAAGATGAATGGAGCCATGTTAATGCCTACCATATTCTATCTTGAGCCTCTCCTCAGGGACCCCCTCCTCAGTTCCTGAGGCTCCTGTAAGTCATGTACAGGGGACTGGAGAGTGGGCTCTGTCCAATCTGAGCCCTGAGTTACCCTGTGTGTATCTTAGGATACTTTGTATTTCTGTGGGGTCTGTTGTAACATCAACTCTTTCATTTCAGATTTATTTGGGCCCTCTCTTTTTAAAAAAACATACTACTGTTGTCTTTTATTCTTTACAGAAGTTTAATAAGTGTTTGATCTACCTTGACTTACTCTATGTATACTTTTTGCAGTGAGATTTTTACTTTTCTTTGTTTTCTTGTTACTATCAATAATTAGTGAGACTTCTTTTAAGCTACCTTCAACATTGATTATAAAGCTGCTTTATTAGTGATGACAGAGCCTTAATGGAAGTCATGTTCTGGTTGTAAATTAGAATGCAATGTGCCAGCAAAAAGCCCCTTAAGTTTATTTCTCATTACTTCTTGGTCTTTTTTTAATTCAATTTTTATTTTTTATCAGAGCAAATTTGATTAAAATGTTTTGTTTCTTCTAGGTGTGCAAGATGTGGTTCTTTTAAACATATACATATATCTATTCTTCTTTGGATCATTTTCCCATGTAGGTTATGATACAATGTTGAGTAATCTTTTGGTATTATGTAGGTCTTTGGTGATTACACATTTCACATTTGTTTCTATATCTATGTTAACCCCAATATCCTAAGGTATCCAATCCTCACACCTTTCCATTTGGTGAACCATAAGTTAGTTTAGTGAATCTGTGATTGCATTTCTCTGTGGAAATATCTTCATTGGTATCAATTTTTAGCTAAGATCTATAAGTGATATTATAGGATATGTGTCTTTTGCTTTCTGACTTAGTACAATTTGCCTGATTACCTCAAGAATCATACATGGTGCTGCAAATAGCATTGTTTTATTTTTTTCCCTGGCTAATATTCCATCTGTACGTGTATCAGTTCTTCTTTGGCCACGCACCTCTTGATGGACCTTTTGGTTGTCTCCATGTCTTGGCTATTGTAATACTGCTGCAATACACATTTGCTTGCCTGTGTCTTTCCAGTTCTATCTTCTTATGTTATAGTCCAAGGAGTGGGCTTGCTGTATCATATGGTAACTCAGTGTGTACGTTTTAAAGGCACCACCATTCAGTTCTCATTAGTGGCTCTTTCCAGGTTACGTCCAACTTAAAGTTGAGGGTATGCATTTCTCCAAAACACCTTCAGTATTTATTGTTTGTAGTTTTCTTGCTGAGGGTTATTCTGACAGGTATGAGCTGATACCCCTTTGTGGTTGAATTTGCATGTATCCCATAATCTGTTGAAATTGAGCTTTAAAGCATATCCTTTTTATTTATCAAACAGTGATTACAGCTTAGTTCTTCAAGGTGTTTTCTTAAAGTATGTGTCACATTTTGAAAATTTTTGGCCATTACCTCCCTCGAGACATTTTGAGGGCAGTTTTCATTTACAGCCCTGCATTACTTGTTCATATGAAGTGACCATTAGCACAGGCTTTAAAGCTGCTTTTGCAGGTAACGGCCAGAGGGCGGCAGCCTTTCTACGTTCCCCACTCTGGTAACTAGGGAAACAGACCTTTCGGCCTGTGGTGTTCCTCGGTTATAAATTAGAGTGCAATGTGCCCGGATAAACCCACAAATGCTGATGTCTCCTTACTTTTGTTTGTTTTTTTTTTAATTTAATTTTTATTTAGTATTGGAGTAATATTCCATTGTGTACATGGACCACTTCTTCTTGGTGCATTCCTCGGTTGATGGACATTTTCATTGCTTCCAAGTGTTGACTATGGTAAATATTGCTGGAGTGAAGGATTGCCAGCCTGTGACTTTTTTTTTTAATTAATTAATTAATTTATTTATTTATTATTTATGGCTGTGTTGGGTCTTCGTTTCTGTGAGAGGGCCCTCTCCAGTTGCGGCAAGCGGGGGTCACTCTTCATCGCCGTGCGTGGACCTCTCACCATCGCGGCCTCTCTTGTTGTGGAGCACAGGCTCCAGACACGCAGGCTCAGCAATTGTGGCTCACGGGCACAGTTGCTTCGTGGCATATGGGATCTTCCCAGACCAGGGCTCGAACCTGTGTCCCCTGCATTGGCAGGCAGACTCTCAACCACTGCGCCACCAGGGAAGCCCCTGCCTGTGACTTTTTGATTCTCATTTTCTCAGGTGATAGGTCCAGCAGTGGTTTTGATTGATTGACTGGTAGCTCAATGTTTCCCTTTTCAAAGCACCTACATTGTGTTTTCATTAGTGACTCTTAACATGCCCCCCCTTACAACCGAGGGTACGCATTTCTCCACAATCCCTTCAGCATTTATTTTTTGCAGCATTTTTGCTAATGGCCATTCTGACTGCTGTGAGCTGATAGGTATTTGTAATATGGGTATGCATGTCGTTAAATAGTCTAAAATTCATCATTTTTCCACGCCTTTTTCTTTTCTGTTAAAAGAAAAAAGAAAAAAAATTGTGAGTACAATATCCGTCTTGAAAGTGTCTTCCTGGAACGTTGCCCTCTTTTGAAATTTTGGTCAATTTTCAACCCCAGGATTGTTTTGAAATGTAGGTGTCATTTACAGGCCTGCAATGAGTGTGAATATTTAGGGACCATTAGCACTAGGTTTAAGCTGTAGACCTCCCTTGTTATATGGTCGGTCTTTTTGTAATATGTATATAATATGTATTTGGATCATATCCATATCATATAGTAACACAAATCTTCATTTATCCATTCCCGCCACCTTTCCCTTTAGATGAGCAAAGTTGGTTTTCTAAGTTTGTGAGTGTATTTCTCTGTGAATTGTGTTCATTTGTGTCAGTTATTAGATAACACCTATTAGTGATATCATAGGATATAAGTCTTTTGCTTTCCGACTTACCTCATGATTTGTGATTATCTCCAGGCTCATTTGTGGTGCCTCAAAGAGCAGGGTTTCCTTGTTTTCCATGGCTAATACTCCATTGTGTACCTGGACCACTTATTCTATATCCATTCACTTGTTGATGGACATTTTTATCGCTTCACTGCCTTGGCTATTGTGAATAATGCTGCACTGCAGCTTTTGCAACCTGTGTCTTCTTGATACTTGTCTTCTCAGGTGAGAGGTCCAATGGTGCGCCTGCTGGATTGAATGGTACCTAAATTTTTACTTTTAAACGCAGCTCTTTTCTGTTCTCATTACTGACTGTTAACCACTTTGCATCTCACCAGCAGCTAGAGGATACACAATTCTCTACAACCGCATCAGCACTTATGCTTTGTAGACTTTTTGCTGATGGTCAGTCGACTGGTGTGATTGGAAACCCTTTTGTTGATTAGATTGCATGAGTCTAATAATTCCTGAGGTTGAGCCTTAATCCATTCTCCTTTTATTTAAAGACGGTGAGTAATACTTACCTCTTTATAGTATTTTATTGAAAAATTTGCCTGTATTAAATTTTTTTTTCCGTTCCCTACCTCAGCACAATTTTTGACGGCAGGTGTCCTTTACAGCCCTGAGTCCTTGTGAATTTTAAGTGACCATTAGCTGTGGGTTTAAAGCCGCTCTTGCGGGAAACGGCCACAAGGCGGCAGCATTTCTCCTTTACCAAATCTGGTTACTATGGCAACAGAGCCTTACTGGAAGTGATGGTCTAGGTTGCAAATTAGAATGGAATGTGCCAGGAAAAAGCCCCTTAAGTTTATGTCTCATTACTTCTTGTTCATATTTTTAAGTTAATTTTTATTTTTTGTCACAACAAACTTGATTACAATGTTTTGTTTGTTCTAGGTGTGCAAGATGTGGTTCTTTCACACATATACATATACATATATCTATTCTTCTTCGGATCCTTTTCCCATGTAGGTTATGACACAATGTAGAGTAGTCTTCTCTTGGTATTCTGTAGGTCTTTGGTGATTATATATTTCACATGTGTTTGTATGTCTTTGTTAACCTCAATATGGTAATGTATCCAATCCTCACACCTTTCCATCTGGTGAACCATAAGTTTCTTTAATGAATCTGTGATTGCCTTTCTCTGTGGAAATATCTTCGTTTCTATCAATTTTTAGGTAACACCTATATCTGATATGATAGGATATGTGTCTTTCACTTTCTCACTTACTACAAGTTGTGTGATTACCTCTAGACTCATCTATGGTGCTGCAAATGGCATTGTTTCATTTTGTCACTAGCTCATATTCCATCTGTACATGTAGCAGTTCTTCTTTGTCCACCCATTTGTCAGTGGACTTTTTGGTTACTTCCATATATTGGCTATTGTAATAGTATGCATTGCAGATTTGTCTGCCTGTGTCCTTCCAATTCTGTCTTCGTCGGTTATAGTCCAGGAATAGGTCTTCTAGGTCATATGGTAGCTCAGTGTTTACCTTTTAAAGGTACCTCCATTCTGTTATCATTAGTGGTTCTTTCCAGGTTACGTCCCACTTAAAGTTGAGGGTATACATTTCTCCACAGCAGCTTCAGCATTTATTATTTGTAGTTTTTGCTGATGGTTATTCTGACGGGTGTGAGCTGACACCTCTTTACGGTTGAATTTGCATGAGTCTCATATTCCGTTGCAATTGAGCTTTAAGGCAAGTCATTTTTATTTTTCAAGCTGTAATTACAGCTTAGTTCTTCAAAGTGGTTTCTTAAAGTATGTGTCAAATTTTGAAATGTTTTGGCCATTACCTCCCTTAAGACATTTTGAGGGCAGGTTTCATTTTCAGCCCTACAGAACTTGTTCATATGAAGTGACCATTAGCAGAGGCTTTAAACTGCTTTTGCAGGTAACGGCCACAGGGCTGCTACCTTTCTACATTCCCCACGCTGATACTAGGGAAACAGACTTTACGGCCAGTGGTGTTCCTCGGTTGTAAATTAGAGTAGAATGTGCCCAGATAAACACAAAAAAGCTGATGATTCCTTACTTTTGTTGGATTTTTAAATTTAATTTATATTTATTATTGGAGTTAATATTCTGTTCTGTACATGGACCACTTCTTGGTGCATTCCTCTGTTGATGGACATTTTCATTGCTTCCAAGTGTTGGCTATGGTAAATATTGTTGGAGTGCAGGATTGCCAGCCTGTGACTTTTTGATTCTCATTTTCTCTGGTGATAGGCCCAGCAGTGGGTGTGATTGATGGACTGGTCACTCAGTGTTTACTTTTTCAAAGCACCTGCAATGTGTTTTTATTAGTGGCTTTTACAACGTCCCCCTTAGAACCGAGGGTACGCATTTCTCCACAATCGCTTCAGCATTTATTGTTTGCACCATTTTTGCTGATGGCCATTCTGACTGCTGTGATCTGATAGGTATTTGTAATTTGGGTTTGCATATCTTTCCAATTTCCTAAAATTCATCATTTTTCCACATCTTTTTCTTTTATCAAAAGAATAATCTGTGAGCACAATATACCTCTTGAAATTATCTTCTTCGAAGGTTGCCCTCTTTTGAATTTTTTGTTCGATTTTTGACCCCAGAATTTTTTTGGAGGGCCGGTGTCATTTACAGAACTGCAAGTTGTTGAATATTAATGACCGTTTGCAGTGGGTTTAAAGCTGCTGTTGTGGGAAACGGCCAAAAGGAGGCAGCATTTTGCCATTCCCCAATCTAGGTACTAGGGCAGCAGAGCCTTTCTGGAAGTCGTTGTCTTAGGTTGTAAATTAGAATGGAGTTTGCCAGGAGAAATCCCCATAAGTTTATGTCTCATTAGTTCTTATTCGTTTTTTTTTTTCCAAACACACACACTGTATTTTATTTTTATAAGAGATAAATAGACTGACATCAAGCATTGTACATGGATAATCACAACAAAAGGAACAATGATTGCAATTACCAAACATGAAACACACTCATACTATGTCAAAATATTGATATTCAGTCCAGTAATCCTTCACTGTAGCAGCTGCTTTACTTTGCAGTGAAAATTGATTTGTATATTCTTTGCCTCTGAGTCCTTGTGGGATTTTTTTTTCATTCAAACAGAAAGTAACAAAAATTATACTTATCGTCATCAGTTCACTCAGTCCCATGTAATTAATTTTTTTTTCATCTTGCTCTTTTGTTAGCACTTTTATGAGTTCATTAGTTTTATCATTAGAGTTCTGAAAATGCTTATTCATTCATTTCAGCAGTACAATAGAGTTACCAGAAACCTGTACTTGTCAGAGTCTTTTCCATGAATTTCATGAAGATGAAACCCTTTTATAGGAACATATTTGCAAAAGCATCAGAGTACACCCAGAACTGTCTGTAAATGACAAAAGACTTAAAAATGACCACGGTTAAAGATTTGATGAAAGTTTATAATAATGCAGTTGACAAGAAAATTAGTTATTTCTGAGATATACATTTTAAAGTAATACCTAGGATTATGAATTATAACATTATACCAGAACATATAAGATTTTTAGAAATTTCATGTAATGTCTGAAACATTTATATTAACATATTTCCATACAAAAAACCGAATGAAAGTTTAGTATTAGTTGTTTTGTTTGTTTTTTTTATACTGCAGGTTCTTATCAGTCATCAATTTTATACACATCAGTGTATACATGTCAATCCCAATAGCCCAATTCAGCACAACACCATCCCCACCCCACCGCATTCCCCCCCCCTTGGTGTCCACGTGTCTGCGCTCTACATCTGTGTCTCAACTTATGCCCTGCAAACTGGCTCATCTGTACCAATTTTCTAGGTTCCACATACCTGCGTTAATATACGGTATTTGTTTTTCTCTTTCTGACTTACTTCACTCTGTATGACAGTCTCTAGATCCATCCACGTCTCAACAAATGACTCAATTTGGTTGCTTTTTGTGGCTGAGTAATATTCCATTCTATATATGTACCACAACTTCTTTATCCATTCGTCTGTTGATGGGCATTTAGGTTGCTTCCATGACCAGGCTATTGTAAATAGTGCTGTAATAAACATTCGGGTGCAAGTGTATTTTTGAATTATGGTTTTCTCTGGGTGTATACACAGTAGTGGGATTGCTGGGTCATATGGTAGCTCAATGTTCACATTTTTTTTTTAAAGATTTATTTATTGATTGATTGATTGCTATGTTGGGTCTTCGTTTCTGTGCTAGGGCTTTCTCTAGTTGCGGCAAGCGGGGGCCACTCTTCATTGCGGTGCGGGGACCGCTCTTCATCGCGGTGCGCGGGCCTCTCACTATCGTGGCCCCTCTTGTTGCGGAGCACAGGCTCCAGATGCGCAGGCTCAGTAGTTGTGGCTCACGGGCCCAGTTGCTCCACGGCATGTGGGATCTTCCCAGACCAGGGCGCGAACCCGTGTCCCCTGTATTGGCAGGCAGATTCTCAACCACTGCGCCACCAGGGAAGCCCAATGTTCACATTTTTAAGGCACCTACATTCTGTTCTCTTTAGTGCCTCTTTCCAAGTTATATCCCACTTAAAGTTCAGGGTATGCATTCCTCCACAACAACTTCAGCATTTATTGTTTGTAGTTTTCTTGCTGATGGTTATTTTGACAAGTGTGAGCTGCTACCTCTTTCTGGTTGAATTCGAATGGGCCTCATAATCCGTTGAAATTGAGCTTTAAGGCATGTCCTTTTTACTTTTCAAGCTGTGATTACCCCTTATTTCTTCAAAGTGTTCTCTTAAAGTATGTGTCACATTTTGACATGTTTTGGCCATTACCTCCCTCAAGACATTTTGAGGGTAGGTTTCATTTACAGTCCTGCAGTACTTGTTCCTAGGAAATGACCATTAGCACAGGCCTTAAAGCTGCTTTTGCAGGTAACTGCCAGAGGGCGGCAGCCTTTCTATGTCCCCCACCCTGGTAACTAGGGAAAAGCCCTTGCGGCCTGTGGTGTTTCTCGGTTATAAATTAGAGTGGAGTGTGCCCGGACAAACCCACACAAGCTGATGTCTCCTTACTTTTGTTGGATTTTTACATTTAATTTTAATTTTTTATTGGAGTAATTTTCCACTGTGTACGTGGACCACTTCTACTTTGTGCATTCCTCGGTTGATGGACATTTTCATTGCTTCCAAGTGTTGGCTATGGTAAATATTGTTGGAGTGCAGGATTGCCAGGCTGTGACTTTTCGATTCTCATTTTCTCAGGTGATAGGCCCAGCAGTGGGTGTGATTGATTGACTGGTAGCACCGTGTTTCCCTTTTCAAAGCACCTTCTTTGTGTTTTCATTAGTGGCTCTTACCACGTCCCCCTTAGAATCCAGGGTACGCATTTCTCCACAATCGCTTCAGCATTTATTGTTTGCAGCATTTATGCTAATGGCCCTTCTGGCTGCTGTGAGCTGATAGGTTTTTGTAATTTGGGTTTGCATGTCTTTGAAAATTCGTAAAACTCATCATTTTTCTGCACCGTTTTCTTTTCTGTTAAAAAAAAGGAAACAATTGGGAGTACAATAGAACTCTTGAAATTGTGTTCTTGGAAGGTTGCCCTCTTTTGAAATTTTTGGTCGATTTTCCACCCCAGAATTTTTTAGAAAGCAGGTGTCTTTTACCGAACTGCAAGTTTGGTGAATATTTAGTGACCTTTAGCAATGGGTTTAAAGCTGCTGTTGTGGGAAGTGGCCTCAAGCAGGAAGCATATCCCCATTCCCATATCTGGCTACTACGGCAGCAGAGCCTTTCTGGAAGTCGTGTTCCTAGTTTGTAAATTACATTGGAATGTGCATGGAGAAAGCCCCATAAGTTTATGTCTCATTATTTCTTCTTGGTTTTAAATTTTTTTTAATTGGGGTAAAGCTTAGAATATTGCTTGTCCTAGGTGTACACCATCTGGTTCGTTTGTACATTATATATGTCTATTCAAGTACAGATCCTCTTCCCATGTAAAATGTTACTGAGGGTTCCGCAGACCTCCCTTGCTATATGGTTGGTCTTTTTGAGATATGTATATAATATGTGTTTTTATACATATAGTAACACTAATCTTAATTTATCCATTCCCCCCACCTTTCCTTTTAGATGAGCATAGTTTGTTTTCTAAGTCTGTGAGTGTCTTTCTCTGTGGAAATATGTTCCTTTGTGTCAGTTATTAGATAACGCCTATAAGTGATATCATAGAATATAGGTCTTTTGCTTTCCGACTTACCTCATGTTTCGTGATTATCTCCAGACTCATTTGTGGTGCCTCAGAGAGCAGTGGTTCATTGTTTTCCATGGCTATTATTCCATTGTGTACATGGACCACTTCTTCTTTATCCATTCACCTGTTGTTGGACATTTTGATTGCTCCACTGTCTTGGCTATTGTGAATAAGGCTGCACTGCAGCTTTTGTGTCCTGTGTCTTCTCGATTCTTGTCTTCTCAGGTGAGAGGTCCAATGGTGCGCCTGCTGCATTGAATGGTGCCTGCAGTTTTACTTTTAAACACAGCTCCATTCTGTTCTCATTATTGGCTGTTACCCCTTCACGTCTCACCAGCAGGTAGAGTGTACACAGTTCTCTAAAATCCCTTCAGCATTTATTGTTTGTAGACTTTTTGCTGATGGTAAGTCAACTGGTGTAAGTTGAAACTTTTTGTAGATTAGATTGCATGGGTCTAACACTCCCTGAGGTTGAGCTTTTATCCATTTTCCTTTTTTTTAAAAGAGCGTGAGTAAAACTTAACTGTTCATACTCTCTTCTTGAAACATTTGCCTGTTTTGAATTGTTTTGTCCATTCCTTCCTTCAGCACAATTTTTTAGGGCAGGTGTCCTTTACAGCCCTGAGTCCTTGGGAATGTTAAGTGACCATCAGCTGTGAGTTTAAAGCTGCTCTTGCAGGAAACGGCCACAAGTTGGCAGCATTTCTCCTTTACCATATTTGGTAACTGGGGAAACAGAGCCTTAATGGAAGTGGTGTTGTAGGTTGTAAATTAGAATGGAATGTGCCAGGGAAAAGCCCTTTAAGTTTATGTCTCATTACTTCTTGTTCATATTTGTAGGTTACTTTTTATCCCAGCAAATATGATTACAATGGTTTGTTTGTTCTAGGTGTGCAAGATGTGGTTCTTTCACACATATACATGTATCTATTCTTCCTCGCATCCTTTTCGCATGTAGGTTATGACACAATGTTGAGTAGTCTTCTCCTGGTCTTCCGTACGTCTTTGGTGGTTATATATTTCACATGGTTTGTATATCTCTGTTAACCCCAATGTGGCAATGTATCCAATCCTCATCCCTTTCTATTTGGTGAACCATAAGTTTTTTAATGAATCTGTGATTGCCTTTCTCTGTGGAAATATCTTCATTGGTATCAACTTTTAAGTAACTCTTAAAAGTGATATGATAGGATATGTGTCTTTTGCTTTCTCACTTACTACACGTGGCGTGATTACGTCTAGACTCATCTATGGTGCTGCAAACGGCATTGTTTCATTTTTTTCACTAGCGAATATTCCATCTGTACATGGAGGAGTTCTTCTTTGTCGACCCATCTGTTGGTGGACTTTTTGGTTACTTCCATATCTTGGCCATTGTAATACTGTGCAGTGCAGATTTGCCTGCCTGTGTCTTTCCAGTTCTCTCTTCTTAGGTTATACGTTGAGGAGTGGGCCTGCTGGATCATATGGTAGCTCAATGTTTACCTTTTTAAGGCACCTCCATTCTGTTCTCATTCGTGGCCCTTTCCAAGTTATGTCCCCTTTGAAGTTGAGGGTATGCATTTCTCCACAACACCTTCAGCATTTATTGTTTGTAGTTTTCTTGCTGATGGTTATTCTGACAAGTGTGAGCTGATACCTCTCTGTGGTTGAATTCGAATGTGCCACATAATCTGTTGAAATTGAGCTTGAAGGCATGTCCTTTTTATTTTTCAAGCTGTGATTACCCCTTAGTTCTTCAAAGTGTTCTCTTTAAGTATGTGTCACATTTTGAAATGTTTTGGCCTTTACCTCCCTCAAGACATTTTGAGGGCCTGTTTCATTTACAGTTCTGCAGTACTTGTTCCTATGAAGTGACCATTAGCACAGGCTTTAAAGCTGCTTTTGCAGGTAACTGCCAGAGGGCGGCAGCCTTTCTATGTCCCCCACCCTGGTAACTAGGGAAAAGCCCTTGCGGCCTGTGGTGTTTCTCGGTTATAAATTAGAGTGGAGTGTGCCGGGACAAACCCACACAAGCTGATGTCTCCTTACTTTTGTTGGATTGTTACATTTAATTTTTATTTTTTATTGGAGTAATTTTCCACTGTGTACGTGGACCACTTCTACTTTGTGCATTCCTCGGTTGATGGACATTTTCATTGCTTCCAAGTGTTGGCTATGGTAAATATTGTTGGAGTGCAGGATTGCCAGCCTGTGACTTTTCGATTCTCATTTTCTCAGGTGATAGGCCCAGCAGTGGGTGTGATTGATTGACTGGTAGCACCGTGTTTCCCTTTTCAAAGCACCTTCTTTGTGTTTTCATTAGTGGCTCTTACCACGTCCCCCTTAGAATCGAGGGTACGCATTTCTCCACAATCGCTTCAGCATTTATTGTTTGCAGCATTTATGCTAATGGCCCTTCTGGCTGCTGTGAGCTGATAGGTTTTTGTAATTTGGGTTTGCATGTCTTTGAAAATTCGTAAAACTCATCATTTTTCTCCACCGTTTTCTTTTCTGTTAAAAAAAAGGAAACAATTGGGAGTACAATAGAACTCTTGAAATTGTGTTCTTGGAAGGTTGCCCTCTTTTGAAATTTTTGGTCGATTTTCCACCCCAGAATTTTTTCAGAAAGCAGGTGTTTTTACTGAGCTGCAAGTTTGTTGAATATTTAGTGACCTTTAGCAATGGGTTTAAAGCTGCTGTTGTAGGAAGTGGCCTCAAACAGGCAGCATATCTCCATTCCCATATCTGGGTACTAGGGCAGCAGAGCCTTTCTGGAAGTCGTGTTCCTAGTTTGTAAATTACATTGGAATGTGCATGGAGAAAGCCCCATAAGTTTATGTCTCATTATTTCTTCTTGGTTTTAAAATTTTTTTTAATTGGTGTAAAGCTTAGAATATTGTTTGTCCTAGGTGTACACAATCTGGTTCGTTTGTACATTATATATGTCTATTCAAGTACAGATCCTCTTCCCATGTAAAATGTTACTGAGGGTTCCGCAGACCTCCCTTGCTATATGGTTGGTCTTTTTGAGATATGTATATATTATGTGTTTGTATACATATAGTAACACTAATGTTAATTTATCCATTCCCCCCACCTTTCCGTTTAGATGAGCATAGTTTGTTTTCTAAGTCTGTGAGTGTCTTTCTCTGTGGAAATATGTTCCTTTGTGTCAGTTATTAGATAACGCCTATAAGTGATATCATAGAATATAGGTCTTTTGCTTTCCGACTTACCTCATGTTTTGTGATTATCTCCAGACTCATTTGTGGTGCCTCAGAGAGCAGTGGTTCATTGTTTTCCATGGCTATTATTCCATTGTGTACATGGACCACTTCTTCTTTATCCATTTACCTGTTGTTGGACATTTTGATTGCTTCACTGTCTTGGCTATTGTGAATAAGGCTGCACTGCAACTTTTGCGGCCTGTGTCTTCTCGATTCTTGTCTTCTCAGGTGAGAGGTCCATTGGTGCGCCTGCTGGATTGAATGGCACCTCCATTTTTACTTTTAAACACAGCTCCTTTCTGTTCTCATTATTGGCTGTTACCCCTTCACGTCTCACCAGCAGGTAGAGTGTACACAGTTCTCTAAAACCCCTTCAGCATTTATTGTTTGTTGACTTTTTGCTGATGGTAAGTCAACTGGTGTAAGTTGAAACTTTTTGTAGATTAGATTGCATGGGTCTAACACTCCCTGAGGTTGAGCTTTTATCCATTTTCCTTTTTTTTAAAAGAGCGTGAGTAAAACTTAACTCTTCATACTCTCTTCTTGAAACATTTGCCTGTTTTGAATTGTTTTGTCCATTCCTTCCTTCAGCACAATTTTTTAGGGCAGGTGTCCTTTACAGCCCTGAGTCCTTGGGAATGTTAAGTGACCATTAGCTGTGAGTTTAAAGCTGTTCTTGCAGGAAACGGCCACAAGGTGGCAGCATTTCCCCTTTACCATATTTGGTTACTAGGGAAACAGAGCCTTAATGGAAGTGGTGTTGTAGGTTGTAAATTAGAATGGAATGTGCCAGGGAAAAGCCCTTTAAGTTTATGTCTCATTACTTCTTGTTCATATTTGTAGGTTACTTTTTATCCCAGTAAATATGATTACAATGGTTTGTTTGTTCTAGGTGTGCAAGATGTGGTTCTTTCACACATATACATGTATCTATTCTTCCTCGCATCCTTTTCCCATGTAGGTTATGACACAATGTTGAGTAGTCTTCTCCTGGTCTTCCGTACGTCTTTGGTGGTTATATATTTCACATGGTTTGTATATCTCTGTTAACCCCAATATGGTAATGTATCCAATCCTCATCCCTTTCTATTTGGTGAACCATAAGTTTTTTAATGAATCTGTGATTGCCTTTCTCTATGGAAATATCTTCATTGGTATCAACTTTTAAATAACTCTTAAAAGTGATATGATAGGATATGTGTCTTTTGCTTTCTCACTTACTACACGTGGCGTGATTACGTCTAGACTCATCTATGGTGCTACAAATGGCATTGTTTCATTTTTTCACTAGCGAATGTTCCATCTGTACATGGAGGAGTTCTTCTTTGTCCATCCATCTTTTGGTGGACTTTTCGGTTACTTCCATATCTTGGCTATTGTAATACTGTGCAGTGCAGATTTGCCTGCCTGTGTCTTTCCAATTCTCTCTTCTTAGGTTTTACGTCGAGGAGTGGGCCTGCTGGATCATATAGTAGCTCAATGTTTACCTTTTTAAGGCACCTGCATTCTGTTCTCATTCGTGGCCCTTTCCAAGTTACGGCCCCTTTGAAGTTGAGGGTATGCATTTCTCCACAACACCTTCAGCATTTATTGTTTGTAGTTTTCTTGCTGATGGTTATTCTGACAAGTGTGAGCTGATACCTCTCTGTGGTTGAATTCGAATGTGCCGCATAATCTGTTGAAATTGAGCTTTAAGGCATGTCCTTTTCTATGTTTCAAGCTGTGGTTACCCCTTAGTTCTTCAAAGTGTTCTCTTTAAGTATGTGTCATATTTTGAAATGTTTTGGCCTTTACCTCGCTCAAGATATTTTGAGGGCCTGTTTCATTTACAGTTCTGCAGTACTTGTTCCTATGAAGTGACCATTAGCACAGGCTTTAAAGTTGCTTTTGCAGGTAACTGCCAGAGGGCGGCAGCCTTTCTATGTCCCCCACCCTGGTAACTAGGGAAAAGCCCTTGCGGCCTGTGGTGTTTCTCGGTTATAAATTAGAGTGGAGTGTGCCGGGACAAACCCACACAAGCTGATGTCTCCTTACTTTTGTTGGATTGTTACATTTAATTTTTATTTTTTATTGGAGTAATTTTCCACTGTGTACGTGGACCACTTCTACTTTGTGCATTCCTCGGTTGATGGACATTTTCATTGCTTCCAAGTGTTGGCTATGGTAAATATTGTTGGAGTGCAGGATTGCCAGGCTGTGACTTTTCGATTCTCATTTTCTCAGGTGATAGGCCCAGCAGTGGGTGTGATTGATTGACTGGTAGCACCGTGTTTCCCTTTTCAAAGCACCTTCTTTGTGTTTTCATTAGTGGCTCTTACCACGTCCCCCTTAGAATCCAGGGTACGCATTTCTCCACAATCGCTTCAGCATTTATTGTTTGCAGCATTTATGCTAATGGCCCTTCTGGCTGCTGTGAGCTGATAGGTTTTTGTAATTTGGGTTTGCATGTCTTTGAAAATTCGTAAAACTCATCATTTTTCTCCACCGTTTTCTTTTCTGTTAAAAAAAAGGAAACAATTGGGAGTACAATAGAACTCTTGAAATTGTGTTCTTGGAAGGTTGCCCTCTTTTGAAATTTTTGGTCGATTTTCCACCCCAGAATTTTTTTAGAAAGCAGGTGTCTTTTACCGAACTGCAAGTTTGGTGAATATTTAGTGACCTTTAGCAATGGGTTTAAATCTGCTGTTGTGGGAAGTGGCCTCAAGCAGGAAGCATGTCTCCATTCCCATATCTGGCTACTAGGGCAGCAGAGCCTTTCTGGAAGTCGTGTTCCTAGTTTGTAAATTACATTGGAATGTGCATGGAGAAAGCCCCATAAGTTTATGTCTCATTATTTCTTCTTGGTTTTAAAATTTTTTTTAATTGGGGTAAAGCTTAGAATATTGTTTGTCCTAGGTGTACACCATCTGGTTCGTTTGTACATTATATATGTCTATTCAATTACAGATACTCTTCCCATGTAAAATGTTACTGAGGGTTCCGCAGACCTCCCTTGTTATATGGTTGGTCTTTTTGAGATATGTATATAATATGTGTTTGTATACATATAGTAACACTAATGTTAATTTATCCATTCCCCCCACCTTTCCGTTTAGATGAGCATAGTTTGTTTTCTAAGTCTGTGAGTGTCTTTCTCTGTGGAAATATGTTCCTTTGTGTCAGTTATTAGATAACGCCTATAAGTGATATCATAGAATATAGGTCTTTTGCTTTCCGACTTACCTCATGTTTTGTGATTATCTCCAGACTCATTTGTGGTGCCTCAGAGAGCAGTGGTTCATTGTTTTCCATGGCTATTATTCCATTGTGTACATGGACCACTTCTTCTTTATCCATTTACCTGTTGTTGGACATTTTGATTGCTTCACTGTCTTGGCTATTGTGAATAAGGCTGCACTGCAACTTTTGCGGCCTGTGTCTTCTCGATTCTTGTCTTCTCAGGTGAGAGGTCCATTGGTGCGCCTGCTGGATTGAATGGCACCTCCATTTTTACTTTTAAACACAGCTCCTTTCTGTTCTCATTATTGGCTGTTACCCCTTCACGTCTCACCAGCAGGTAGAGTGTACACAGTTCTCTAAAACCCCTTCAGCATTTATTGTTTGTTGACTTTTTGCTGATGGTAAGTCAACTGGTGTAAGTTGAAACTTTTTGTAGATTAGATTGCATGGGTCTAACACTCCCTGAGGTTGAGCTTTTATCCATTTTCCTTTTTTTTAAAAGAGCGTGAGTAAAACTTAACTCTTCATACTCTCTTCTTGAAACATTTGCCTGTTTTGAATTGTTTTGTCCATTCGTTCCTTCAGCACAATTTTTTAGGGCAGGTGTCCTTTACAGCCCTGAGTCCTTGGGAATGTTAAGTGACCATTAGCTGTGAGTTTAAAGCTGTTCTTGCAGGAAACGGCCACAAGGTGGCAGCATTTCCCCTTTACCATATTTGGTTACTAGGGAAACAGAGCCTTAATGGAAGTGGTGTTGTAGGTTGTAAATTAGAATGGAATGTGCCAGGGAAAAGCCCTTTAAGTTTATGTCTCATTACTTCTTGTTCATATTTGTAGGTTACTTTTTATCCCAGTAAATATGATTACAATGGTTTGTTTGTTCTAGGTGTGCAAGATGTGGTTCTTTCACACATATACATGTATCTATTCTTCCTCGCATCCTTTTCCCATGTAGGTTATGACACAATGTTGAGTAGTCTTCTCCTGGTCTTCCGTACGTCTTTGGTGGTTATATATTTCACATGGTTTGTATATCTCTGTTAACCCCAATGTGGCAATGTATCCAATCCTCATCCCTTTCTATTTGGTGAACCATAAGTTTTTTAATGAATCTGTGATTGCCTTTCTCTGTGGAAATATCTTCATTGGTATCAATTTTTAAGTAACTCTTAAAAGTGATATGATAGGATATGTGTCTTTTGCTTTCTCACTTACTACACGTGGCGTGATTACGTCTAGACTCATCTATGGTGCTGCAAACGGCATTGTTTCATTTTTTTCACTAGCGAATATTCCATCTGTACATGGAGGAGTTCTTCTTTGTCCATCCATCTTTTGGTGGACTTTTCGGTTACTTCCATATCTTGGCTATTGTAATACTGTGCAGTGCAGATTTGCCTGCCTGTGTCTTTCCAATTCTCTCTTCTTAGGTTTTACGTCGAGGAGTGGGCCTGCTGGATCATATAGTAGCTCAATGTTTACCTTTTTAAGGCACCTGCATTCTGTTCTCATTCGTGGCCCTTTCCAAGTTACGGCCCCTTTGAAGTTGAGGGTATGCATTTCTCCACAACACCTTCAGCATTTATTGTTTGTAGTTTTCTTGCTGATGGTTATTCTGACAAGTGTGAGCTGATACCTCTCTGTGGTTGAATTCGAATGTGCCGCATAATCTGTTGAAATTGAGCTTTAAGGCATGTCCTTTTCTATGTTTCAAGCTGTGGTTACCCCTTAGTTCTTCAAAGTGTTCTCTTTAAGTATGTGTCATATTTTGAAATGTTTTGGCCTTTACCTCGCTCAAGATATTTTGAGGGCCTGTTTCATTTACAGTTCTGCAGTACTTGTTCCTATGAAGTGACCATTAGCACAGGCTTTAAAGTTGCTTTTGCAGGTAACTGCCAGAGGGCGGCAGCCTTTCTATGTCCCCCACCCTGGTAACTAGGGAAAAGCCCTTGCGGCCTGTGGTGTTTCTCGGTTATAAATTAGAGTGGAGTGTGCCGGGACAAACCCACACAAGCTGATGTCTCCTTACTTTTGTTGGATTGTTACATTTAATTTTTATTTTTTATTGGAGTAATTTTCCACTGTGTACGTGGACCACTTCTACTTTGTGCATTCCTCGGTTGATGGACATTTTCATTGCTTCCAAGTGTTGGCTATGGTAAATATTGTTGGAGTGCAGGATTGCCAGGCTGTGACTTTTCGATTCTCATTTTCTCAGGTGATAGGCCCAGCAGTGGGTGTGATTGATTGACTGGTAGCACCGTGTTTCCCTTTTCAAAGCACCTTCTTTGTGTTTTCATTAGTGGCTCTTACCACGTCCCCCTTAGAATCCAGGGTACGCATTTCTCCACAATCGCTTCAGCATTTATTGTTTGCAGCATTTATGCTAATGGCCCTTCTGGCTGCTGTGAGCTGATAGGTTTTTGTAATTTGGGTTTGCATGTCTTTGAAAATTCGTAAAACTCATCATTTTTCTCCACCGTTTTCTTTTCTGTTAAAAAAAAGGAAACAATTGGGAGTACAATAGAACTCTTGAAATTGTGTTCTTGGAAGGTTGCCCTCTTTTGAAATTTTTGGTCGATTTTCCACCCCAGAATTTTTTAGAAAGCAGGTGTCTTTTACCGAACTGCAAGTTTGGTGAATATTTAGTGACCTTTAGCAATGGGTTTAAAGCTGCTGTTGTGGGAAGTGGCCTCAAGCAGGAAGCATATCCCCATTCCCATATCTGGCTACTACGGCAGCAGAGCCTTTCTGGAAGTCGTGTTCCTAGTTTGTAAATTACATTGGAATGTGCATGGAGAAAGCCCCATAAGTTTATGTCTCATTATTTCTTCTTGGTTTTAAATTTTTTTTAATTGGGGTAAAGCTTAGAATATTGCTTGTCCTAGGTGTACACCATCTGGTTCGTTTGTACATTATATATGTCTATTCAAGTACAGATCCTCTTCCCATGTAAAATGTTACTGAGGGTTCCGCAGACCTCCCTTGCTATATGGTTGGTCTTTTTGAGATATGTATATAATATGTGTTTTTATACATATAGTAACACTAATCTTAATTTATCCATTCCCCCCACCTTTCCTTTTAGATGAGCATAGTTTGTTTTCTAAGTCTGTGAGTGTCTTTCTCTGTGGAAATATGTTCCTTTGTGTCAGTTATTAGATAACGCCTATAAGTGATATCATAGAATATAGGTCTTTTGCTTTCCGACTTACCTCATGTTTCGTGATTATCTCCAGACTCATTTGTGGTGCCTCAGAGAGCAGTGGTTCATTGTTTTCCATGGCTATTATTCCATTGTGTACATGGACCACTTCTTCTTTATCCATTCACCTGTTGTTGGACATTTTGATTGCTCCACTGTCTTGGCTATTGTGAATAAGGCTGCACTGCAGCTTTTGTGTCCTGTGTCTTCTCGATTCTTGTCTTCTCAGGTGAGAGGTCCAATGGTGCGCCTGCTGCATTGAATGGTGCCTGCAGTTTTACTTTTAAACACAGCTCCATTCTGTTCTCATTATTGGCTGTTACCTCTTCACGTCTCACCAGCAGGTAGAGTGTACACAGTTCTCTAAAATCCCTTCAGCATTTATTGTTTGTAGACTTTATGCTGATGGTAAGTCAACTGGTGTAAGTTGAAACTTTTTGTAGATTAGATTGCATGGGTCTAACACTCCCTGAGGTTGAGCTTTTATCCATTTTCCTTTTTTATAAAAGAGCTTGAGTAAAACTTAACTGTTCATACTCTCTTCTTGAAACATTTGCCTGTTTTGAATTGTTTTGTCCATTCCTTCCTTCAGCACAATTTTTTAGGGCAGGTGTCCTTTACAGCCCTGAGTCCTTGGGAATGTTAAGTGACCATTAGCTGTGAGTTTAAAGCTGCTCTTGCAGGAAACGGCCACAAGGTGGCAGCATTTCTCCTTTACCATATTTGGTAACTGGGGAAACAGAGCCTTAATGGAAGTGGTGTTCTAGGTTGTAAATTAGAATGGAATGTGCCAGGGAAAAGCCCTTTACGTTTATGTCTCATTACTTCTTGTTCATATTTGTAATTTACTTTTTATTTTTTATCCCAGTAAATATGATTACAATGGTTTGTTTGTTCTAGGTGTGCAAGATGTGGTTCTTTCACACATATACATGTATCTATTCTTCCTCGCATCCTTTTCGCATGTAGGTTATGACACAATGTTGAGTAGTCTTCTCCTGGTCTTCCGTACGTCTTTGGTGGTTATATATTTCACATGGTTTGTATATCTCTGTTAACCCCAATATGGTAATGTATCCAATCCTCATCCCTTTCTATTTGGTGAACCATAAGTTTTTTAATGAATCTGTGATTGCCTTTCTCTATGGAAATATCTTCATTGGTATCAACTTTTAAATAACTCTTAAAAGTGATATGATAGGATATGTGTCTTTTGCTTTCTCACTTACTACACGTGGCGTGATTACGTCTAGACTCATCTATGGTGCTACAAATGGCATTGTTTCATTTTTTCACTAGCGAATGTTCCATCTCTACATGGAGGAGTTCTTCTTTGTCGACCCATCTGTTGGTGGACTTTTTGGTTACTTCCATATCTTGGCTATTGTAATACTGTGTAATGCAGATTTGCCTGCCTGTGTCTTTCCAGTTCTCTCTTCTTAGGTTATACGTTGAGGAGTGGGCCTGCTGGATCATATGGTAGCTCAATGTTTACCTTTTTAAGGCACCTCCATTCTGTTCTCATTCGTGGCCCTTTCCAAGTTATGTCCCCTTTGAAGTTGAGGGTATGCATTTCTCCACAACACCTTCAGCATTTATTGTTTGTAGTTTTCTTGCTGATGGTTATTCTGACAAGTGTGAGCTGATACCTCTCTGTGGTTGAATTCGAATGTGCCACATAATCTGTTGAAATTGAGCTTGAAGGCATGTCCTTTTTATTTTTCAAGCTGTGATTACCCCTTAGTTCTTCAAAGTGTTCTCTTTAAGTATGTGTCACATTTTGAAATGTTTTGGCCTTTACCTCCCTCAAGACATTTTGAGGGCCTGTTTCATTTACAGTTCTGCAGTACTTGTTCCTATGAAGTGACCATTAGCACAGGCTTTAAAGCTGCTTTTGCAGGTAACTGCCAGAGGGCGGCAGCCTTTCTATGTCCCCCACCCTGGTAACTAGGGAAAAGCCCTTGCGGCCTGTGGTGTTTCTCGGTTATAAATTAGAGTGGAGTGTGCCCGGACAAACCCACACAAGCTGATGTCTCCTTACTTTTGTTGGATTTTTACATTTAATTTTTATTTTTTATTGGAGTAATTTTCCACTGTGTACGTGGACCACTTCTACTTTGTGCATTCCTCGGTTGATGGACATTTTCATTGCTTCCAAGTGTTGGCTATGGTAAATATTGTTGGAGTGCAGGATTGCCAGCCTGTGACTTTTCGATTCTCATTTTCTCAGGTGATAGGCCCAGCAGTGGGTGTGATTGATTGACTGGTAGCACCGTGTTACCCTTTTCAAAGCACCTTCTTTGTGTTTTCATTAGTGGCTCTTACCACGTCCCCCTTAGAATCGAGGGTACGCATTTCTCCACAATCGCTTCAGCATTTATTGTTTGCAGCATTTATGCTAATGGCCCTTCTGGCTGCTGTGAGCTGATAGGTTTTTGTAATTTGGGTTTGCATGTCTTTGAAAATTCGTAAAACTCATCATTTTTCTCCACCGTTTTCTTTTCTGTTAAAAAAAAGGAAACAATTGGGAGTACAATAGAACTCTTGAAATTGTGTTCTTGGAAGGTTGCCCTCTTTTGAAATTTTTGGTCGATTTTCCACCCCAGAATTTTTTCAGAAAGCAGGTGTCTTTTACTGAGCTGCAAGTTTGTTGAATATTTAGTGACCTTTAGCAATGGGTTTAAAGCTGCTGTTGTGGGAAGTGGCCTCAAGCAGGAAGCATATCTCCATTCCCATATCTGGCTACTAGGGCAGCAGAGCCTTTCTGGAAGTCGTGTTCCTAGTTTGTAAATTACATTGGAATGTGCATGGAGAAAACCCCATAAGTTTATGTCTCATTATTTCTTCTTGGTTTTAAAATTTTTTTTAATTGGTGTAAAGCTTAGAATATTGTTTGTCCTAGGTGTACACAATCTGGTTCGTTTGTACATTATATATGTCTATTCAAGTACAGATCCTCTTCCCATGTAAAATGTTACTGAGGGTTCCGCAGACCTCCCTTGCTATATGGTTGGTCTTTTTGAGATATGTATATAATATGTGTTTGTATACATATAGTAACACTAATGTTAATTTATCCATTCCCCCCACCTTTCCGTTTAGATGAGCATAGTTTGTTTTCTAAGTCTGTGAGTGTCTTTCTCTGTGGAAATATGTTCCTTTGTGTCAGTTATTAGATAACGCCTATAAGTGATATCATAGAATATAGGTCTTTTGCTTTCCGACTTACCTCATGTTTTGTGATTATCTCCAGACTCATTTGTGGTGCCTCAGAGAGCAGTGGTTCATTGTTTTCCATGGCTATTATTCCATTGTGTACATGGACCACTTCTTCTTTATCCATTTACCTGTTGTTGGACATTTTGATTGCTTCACTGTCTTGGCTATTGTGAATAAGGCTGCACTGCAACTTTTGCGGCCTGTGTCTTCTCGATTCTTGTCTTCTCAGGTGAGAGGTCCATTGGTGCGCCTGCTGGATTGAATGGCACCTCCATTTTTACTTTTAAACACAGCTCCTTTCTGTTCTCATTATTGGCTGTTACCCCTTCACGTCTCACCAGCAGGTAGAGTGTACACAGTTCTCTAAAACCCCTTCAGCATTTATTGTTTGTTGACTTTTTGCTGATGGTAAGTCAACTGGTGTAAGTTGAAACTTTTTGTAGATTAGATTGCATGGGTCTAACACTCCCTGAGGTTGAGCTTTTATCCATTTTCCTTTTTTTTAAAAGAGCGTGAGTAAAACTTAACTCTTCATACTCTCTTCTTGAAACATTTGCCTGTTTTGAATTGTTTTGTCCATTCCTTCCTTCAGCACAATTTTTTAGGGCAGGTGTCCTTTACAGCCCTGAGTCCTTGGGAATGTTAAGTGACCATTAGCTGTGAGTTTAAAGCTGTTCTTGCAGGAAACGGCCACAAGGTGGCAGCATTTCCCCTTTACCATATTTGGTTACTAGGGAAACAGAGCCTTAATGGAAGTGGTGTTGTAGGTTGTAAATTAGAATGGAATGTGCCAGGGAAAAGCCCTTTAAGTTTATGTCTCATTACTTCTTGTTCATATTTGTAGTTTACTTTTTATCCCAGTAAATATGATTACAATGGTTTGTTTGTTCTAGGTGTGCAAGATGTGGTTCTTTCACACATATACATGTATCTATTCTTCCTCGCATCCTTTTCCCATGTAGGTTATGACACAATGTTGAGTAGTCTTCTCCTGGTCTTCCGTACGTCTTTGGTGGTTATATATTTCACATGGTTTGTATATCTCTGTTAACCCCAATGTGGCAATGTATCCAATCCTCATCCCTTTCTATTTGGTGAACCATAAGTTTTTTAATGAATCTGTGATTGCCTTTCTCTGTGGAAATATCTTCATTGGTATCAATTTTTAAGTAACTCTTAAAAGTGATATGATAGGATATGTGTCTTTTGCTTTCTCACTTACTACACGTGGCGTGATTACGTCTAGACTCATCTATGGTGCTGCAAACGGCATTGTTTCATTTTTTTCACTAGCGAATATTCCATCTGTACATGGAGGAGTTCTTCTTTGTCCATCCATCTTTTGGTGGACTTTTCGGTTACTTCCATATCTTGGCTATTGTAATACTGTGCAGTGCAGATTTGCCTGCCTGTGTCTTTCCAATTCTCTCTTCTTAGGTTTTACGTCGAGGAGTGGGCCTGCTGGATCATATAGTAGCTCAATGTTTACCTTTTTAAGGCACCTGCATTCTGTTCTCATTCGTGGCCCTTTCCAAGTTACGGCCCCTTTGAAGTTGAGGGTATGCATTTCTCCACAACACCTTCAGCATTTATTGTTTGTAGTTTTCTTGCTGATGGTTATTCTGACAAGTGTGAGCTGATACCTCTCTGTGGTTGAATTCGAATGTGCCGCATAATCTGTTGAAATTGAGCTTTAAGGCATGTCCTTTTCTATGTTTCAAGCTGTGGTTACCCCTTAGTTCTTCAAAGTGTTCTCTTTAAGTATGTGTCATATTTTGAAATGTTTTGGCCTTTACCTCGCTCAAGATATTTTGAGGGCCTGTTTCATTTACAGTTCTGCAGTACTTGTTCCTATGAAGTGACCATTAGCACAGGCTTTAAAGTTGCTTTTGCAGGTAACTGCCAGAGGGCGGCAGCCTTTCTATGTCCCCCACCCTGGTAACTAGGGAAAAGCCCTTGCGGCCTGTGGTGTTTCTCGGTTATAAATTAGAGTGGAGTGTGCCGGGACAAACCCACACAAGCTGATGTCTCCTTACTTTTGTTGGATTGTTACATTTAATTTTTATTTTTTATTGGAGTAATTTTCCACTGTGTACGTGGACCACTTCTACTTTGTGCATTCCTCGGTTGATGGACATTTTCATTGCTTCCAAGTGTTGGCTATGGTAAATATTGTTGGAGTGCAGGATTGCCAGGCTGTGACTTTTCGATTCTCATTTTCTCAGGTGATAGGCCCAGCAGTGGGTGTGATTGATTGACTGGTAGCACCGTGTTTCCCTTTTCAAAGCACCTTCTTTGTGTTTTCATTAGTGGCTCTTACCACGTCCCCCTTAGAATCCAGGGTACGCATTTCTCCACAATCGCTTCAGCATTTATTGTTTGCAGCATTTATGCTAATGGCCCTTCTGGCTGCTGTGAGCTGATAGGTTTTTGTAATTTGGGTTTGCATGTCTTTGAAAATTCGTAAAACTCATCATTTTTCTCCACCGTTTTCTTTTCTGTTAAAAAAAAGGAAACAATTGGGAGTACAATAGAACTCTTGAAATTGTGTTCTTGGAAGGTTGCCCTCTTTTGAAATTTTTGGTCGATTTTCCACCCCAGAATTTTTTTAGAAAGCAGGTGTCTTTTACCGAACTGCAAGTTTGCTGAATATTTAGTGACCTTTAGCAATGGGTTTAAATCTGCTGTTGTGGGAAGTGGCCTCAAGCAGGAAGCATGTCTCCATTCCCATATCTGGCTACTAGGGCAGCAGAGCCTTTCTGGAAGTCGTGTTCCTAGTTTGTAAATTACATTGGAATGTGCATGGAGAAAGCCCCATAAGTTTATGTCTCATTATTTCTTCTTGGTTTTAAAATTTTTTTTTAATTGGGGTAAAGCTTAGAATATTGTTTGTCCTAGGTGTACACCATCTGGTTCGTTTGTACATTATATATGTCTATTCAATTACAGATACTCTTCCCATGTAAAATGTTACTGAGGGTTCCGCAGACCTCCCTTGTTATATGGTTGGTCTTTTTGAGATATGTATATAATATGTGTTTGTATACATATAGTAACACTAATGTTAATTTATCCATTCCCCCCACCTTTCCGTTTAGATGAGCATAGTTTGTTTTCTAAGTCTGTGAGTGTCTTTCTCTGTGGAAATATGTTCCTTTGTGTCAGTTATTAGATAACGCCTATAAGTGATATCATAGAATATAGGTCTTTTGCTTTCCGACTTACCTCATGTTTTGTGATTATCTCCAGACTCATTTGTGGTGCCTCAGAGAGCAGTGGTTCATTGTTTTCCATGGCTATTATTCCATTGTGTACATGGACCACTTCTTCTTTATCCATTTACCTGTTGTTGGACATTTTGATTGCTTCACTGTCTTGGCTATTGTGAATAAGGCTGCACTGCAACTTTTGCGGCCTGTGTCTTCTCGATTCTTGTCTTCTCAGGTGAGAGGTCCATTGGTGCGCCTGCTGGATTGAATGGCACCTCCATTTTTACTTTTAAACACAGCTCCTTTCTGTTCTCATTATTGGCTGTTACCCCTTCACGTCTCACCAGCAGGTAGAGTGTACACAGTTCTCTAAAACCCCTTCAGCATTTATTGTTTGTTGACTTTTTGCTGATGGTAAGTCAACTGGTGTAAGTTGAAACTTTTTGTAGATTAGATTGCATGGGTCTAACACTCCCTGAGGTTGAGCTTTTATCCATTTTCCTTTTTTTTAAAAGAGCGTGAGTAAAACTTAACTCTTCATACTCTCTTCTTGAAACATTTGCCTGTTTTGAATTGTTTTGTCCATTCCTTCCTTCAGCACAATTTTTTAGGGCAGGTGTCCTTTACAGCCCTGAGTCCTTGGGAATGTTAAGTGACCATTAGCTGTGAGTTTAAAGCTGTTCTTGCAGGAAACGGCCACAAGGTGGCAGCATTTCCCCTTTACCATATTTGGTTACTAGGGAAACAGAGCCTTAATGGAAGTGGTGTTGTAGGTTGTAAATTAGAATGGAATGTGCCAGGGAAAAGCCCTTTAAGTTTATGTCTCATTACTTCTTGTTCATATTTGTAGGTTACTTTTTATCCCAGTAAATATGATTACAATGGTTTGTTTGTTCTAGGTGTGCAAGATGTGGTTCTTTCACACATATACATGTATCTATTCTTCCTCGCATCCTTTTCCCATGTAGGTTATGACACAATGTTGAGTAGTCTTCTCCTGGTCTTCCGTACGTCTTTGGTGGTTATATATTTCACATGGTTTGTATATCTCTGTTAACCCCAATGTGGCAATGTATCCAATCCTCATCCCTTTCTATTTGGTGAACCATAAGTTTTTTAATGAATCTGTGATTGCCTTTCTCTGTGGAAATATCTTCATTGGTATCAATTTTTAAGTAACTCTTAAAAGTGATATGATAGGATATGTGTCTTTTGCTTTCTCACTTACTACACGTGGCGTGATTACGTCTAGACTCATCTATGGTGCTGCAAACGGCATTGTTTCATTTTTTTCACTAGCGAATATTCCATCTGTACATGGAGGAGTTCTTCTTTGTCCATCCATCTTTTGGTGGACTTTTCGGTTACTTCCATATCTTGGCTATTGTAATACTGTGCAGTGCAGATTTGCCTGCCTGTGTCTTTCCAATTCTCTCTTCTTAGGTTTTACGTCGAGGAGTGGGCCTGCTGGATCATATAGTAGCTCAATGTTTACCTTTTTAAGGCACCTGCATTCTGTTCTCATTCGTGGCCCTTTCCAAGTTACGGCCCCTTTGAAGTTGAGGGTATGCATTTCTCCACAACACCTTCAGCATTTATTGTTTGTAGTTTTCTTGCTGATGGTTATTCTGACAAGTGTGAGCTGATACCTCTCTGTGGTTGAATTCGAATGTGCCGCATAATCTGTTGAAATTGAGCTTTAAGGCATGTCCTTTTCTATGTTTCAAGCTGTGGTTACCCCTTAGTTCTTCAAAGTGTTCTCTTTAAGTATGTGTCATATTTTGAAATGTTTTGGCCTTTACCTCGCTCAAGATATTTTGAGGGCCTGTTTCATTTACAGTTCTGCAGTACTTGTTCCTATGAAGTGACCATTAGCACAGGCTTTAAAGTTGCTTTTGCAGGTAACTGCCAGAGGGCGGCAGCCTTTCTATGTCCCCCACCCTGGTAACTAGGGAAAAGCCCTTGCGGCCTGTGGTGTTTCTCGGTTATAAATTAGAGTGGAGTGTGCCGGGACAAACCCACACAAGCTGATGTCTCCTTACTTTTGTTGGATTGTTACATTTAATTTTTATTTTTTATTGGAGTAATTTTCCACTGTGTACGTGGACCACTTCTACTTTGTGCATTCCTCGGTTGATGGACATTTTCATTGCTTCCAAGTGTTGGCTATGGTAAATATTGTTGGAGTGCAGGATTGCCAGGCTGTGACTTTTCGATTCTCATTTTCTCAGGTGATAGGCCCAGCAGTGGGTGTGATTGATTGACTGGTAGCACCGTGTTTCCCTTTTCAAAGCACCTTCTTTGTGTTTTCATTAGTGGCTCTTACCACGTCCCCCTTAGAATCCAGGGTACGCATTTCTCCACAATCGCTTCAGCATTTATTGTTTGCAGCATTTATGCTAATGGCCCTTCTGGCTGCTGTGAGCTGATAGGTTTTTGTAATTTGGGTTTGCATGTCTTTGAAAATTCGTAAAACTCATCATTTTTCTCCACCGTTTTCTTTTCTGTTAAAAAAAAGGAAACAATTGGGAGTACAATAGAACTCTTGAAATTGTGTTCTTGGAAGGTTGCCCTCTTTTGAAATTTTTGGTCGATTTTCCACCCCAGAATTTTTTAGAAAGCAGGTGTCTTTTACCGAACTGCAAGTTTGGTGAATATTTAGTGACCTTTAGCAATGGGTTTAAAGCTGCTGTTGTGGGAAGTGGCCTCAAGCAGGAAGCATATCCCCATTCCCATATCTGGCTACTACGGCAGCAGAGCCTTTCTGGAAGTCGTGTTCCTAGTTTGTAAATTACATTGGAATGTGCATGGAGAAAGCCCCATAAGTTTATGTCTCATTATTTCTTCTTGGTTTTAAATTTTTTTTAATTGGGGTAAAGCTTAGAATATTGCTTGTCCTAGGTGTACACCATCTGGTTCGTTTGTACATTATATATGTCTATTCAAGTACAGATCCTCTTCCCATGTAAAATGTTACTGAGGGTTCCGCAGACCTCCCTTGCTATATGGTTGGTCTTTTTGAGATATGTATATAATATGTGTTTTTATACATATAGTAACACTAATCTTAATTTATCCATTCCCCCCACCTTTCCTTTTAGATGAGCATAGTTTGTTTTCTAAGTCTGTGAGTGTCTTTCTCTGTGGAAATATGTTCCTTTGTGTCAGTTATTAGATAACGCCTATAAGTGATATCATAGAATATAGGTCTTTTGCTTTCCGACTTACCTCATGTTTCGTGATTATCTCCAGACTCATTTGTGGTGCCTCAGAGAGCAGTGGTTCATTGTTTTCCATGGCTATTATTCCATTGTGTACATGGACCACTTCTTCTTTATCCATTCACCTGTTGTTGGACATTTTGATTGCTCCACTGTCTTGGCTATTGTGAATAAGGCTGCACTGCAGCTTTTGTGTCCTGTGTCTTCTCGATTCTTGTCTTCTCAGGTGAGAGGTCCAATGGTGCGCCTGCTGCATTGAATGGTGCCTGCAGTTTTACTTTTAAACACAGCTCCATTCTGTTCTCATTATTGGCTGTTACCTCTTCACGTCTCACCAGCAGGTAGAGTGTACACAGTTCTCTAAAATCCCTTCAGCATTTATTGTTTGTAGACTTTATGCTGATGGTAAGTCAACTGGTGTAAGTTGAAACTTTTTGTAGATTAGATTGCATGGGTCTAACACTCCCTGAGGTTGAGCTTTTATCCATTTTCCTTTTTGATAAAAGAGCTTGAGTAAAACTTAACTGTTCATACTCTCTTCTTGAAACATTTGCCTGTTTTGAATTGTTTTGTCCATTCCTTCCTTCAGCCAATTTTTTAGGGCAGGTGTCCTTTACAGCCCTGAGTCCTTGGGAATGTTAAGTGACCATTAGCTGTGAGTTTAAAGCTGCTCTTGCAGGAAACGGCCACAAGGTGGCAGCATTTCTCCTTTACCATATTTGGTAACTGGGGAAACAGAGCCTTAATGGAAGTGGTGTTCTAGGTTGTAAATTAGAATGGAATGTGCCAGGGAAAAGCCCTTTACGTTTATGTCTCATTACTTCTTGTTCATATTTGTAATTTACTTTTTATTTTTTATCCCAGTAAATATGATTACAATGGTTTGTTTGTTCTAGGTGTGCAAGATGTGGTTCTTTCACACATATACATGTATCTATTCTTCCTCGCATCCTTTTCGCATGTAGGTTATGACACAATGTTGAGTAGTCTTCTCCTGGTCTTCCGTACGTCTTTGGTGGTTATATATTTCACATGGTTTGTATATCTCTGTTAACCCCAATATGGTAATGTATCCAATCCTCATCCCTTTCTATTTGGTGAACCATAAGTTTTTTAATGAATCTGTGATTGCCTTTCTCTATGGAAATATCTTCATTGGTATCAACTTTTAAATAACTCTTAAAAGTGATATGATAGGATATGTGTCTTTTGCTTTCTCACTTACTACACGTGGCGTGATTACGTCTAGACTCATCTATGGTGCTACAAATGGCATTGTTTCATTTTTTCACTAGCGAATGTTCCATCTCTACATGGAGGAGTTCTTCTTTGTCGACCCATCTGTTGGTGGACTTTTTGGTTACTTCCATATCTTGGCTATTGTAATACTGTGTAATGCAGATTTGCCTGCCTGTGTCTTTCCAGTTCTCTCTTCTTAGGTTATACGTTGAGGAGTGGGCCTGCTGGATCATATGGTAGCTCAATGTTTACCTTTTTAAGGCACCTCCATTCTGTTCTCATTCGTGGCCCTTTCCAAGTTATGTCCCCTTTGAAGTTGAGGGTATGCATTTCTCCACAACACCTTCAGCATTTATTGTTTGTAGTTTTCTTGCTGATGGTTATTCTGACAAGTGTGAGCTGATACCTCTCTGTGGTTGAATTCGAATGTGCCACATAATCTGTTGAAATTGAGCTTGAAGGCATGTCCTTTTTATTTTTCAAGCTGTGATTACCCCTTAGTTCTTCAAAGTGTTCTCTTTAAGTATGTGTCACATTTTGAAATGTTTTGGCCTTTACCTCCCTCAAGACATTTTGAGGGCCTGTTTCATTTACAGTTCTGCAGTACTTGTTCCTATGAAGTGACCATTAGCACAGGCTTTAAAGCTGCTTTTGCAGGTAACTGCCAGAGGGCGGCAGCCTTTCTATGTCCCCCACCCTGGTAACTAGGGAAAAGCCCTTGCGGCCTGTGGTGTTTCTCGGTTATAAATTAGAGTGGAGTGTGCCCGGACAAACCCACACAAGCTGATGTCTCCTTACTTTTGTTGGATTTTTACATTTAATTTTTATTTTTTATTGGAGTAATTTTCCACTGTGTACGTGGACCACTTCTACTTTGTGCATTCCTCGGTTGATGGACATTTTCATTGCTTCCAAGTGTTGGCTATGGTAAATATTGTTGGAGTGCAGGATTGCCAGCCTGTGACTTTTCGATTCTCATTTTCTCAGGTGATAGGCCCAGCAGTGGGTGTGATTGATTGACTGGTAGCACCGTGTTACCCTTTTCAAAGCACCTTCTTTGTGTTTTCATTAGTGGCTCTTACCACGTCCCCCTTAGAATCGAGGGTACGCATTTCTCCACAATCGCTTCAGCATTTATTGTTTGCAGCATTTATGCTAATGGCCCTTCTGGCTGCTGTGAGCTGATAGGTTTTTGTAATTTGGGTTTGCATGTCTTTGAAAATTCGTAAAACTCATCATTTTTCTCCACCGTTTTCTTTTCTGTTAAAAAAAAGGAAACAATTGGGAGTACAATAGAACTCTTGAAATTGTGTTCTTGGAAGGTTGCCCTCTTTTGAAATTTTTGGTCGATTTTCCACCCCAGAATTTTTTCAGAAAGCAGGTGTCTTTTACTGAGCTGCAAGTTTGTTGAATATTTAGTGACCTTTAGCAATGGGTTTAAAGCTGCTGTTGTGGGAAGTGGCCTCAAGCAGGAAGCATATCTCCATTCCCATATCTGGCTACTAGGGCAGCAGAGCCTTTCTGGAAGTCGTGTTCCTAGTTTGTAAATTACATTGGAATGTGCATGGAGAAAACCCCATAAGTTTATGTCTCATTATTTCTTCTTGGTTTTAAAATTTTTTTTTAATTGGTGTAAAGCTTAGAATATTGTTTGTCCTAGGTGTACACAATCTGGTTCGTTTGTACATTATATATGTCTATTCAAGTACAGATCCTCTTCCCATGTAAAATGTTACTGAGGGTTCCGCAGACCTCCCTTGCTATATGGTTGGTCTTTTTGAGATATGTATATAATATGTGTTTGTATACATATAGTAACACTAACGTTAATTTATCCATTCCCCCCACCTTTCCGTTTAGATGAGCATAGTTTGTTTTCTAAGTCTGTGAGTGTCTTTCTCTGTGGAAATATGTTCCTTTGTGTCAGTTATTAGATAACGCCTATAAGTGATATCATAGAATATAGGTCTTTTGCTTTCCGACTTACCTCATGTTTTGTGATTATCTCCAGACTCATTTGTGGTGCCTCAGAGAGCAGTGGTTCATTGTTTTCCATGGCTATTATTCCATTGTGTACATGGACCACTTCTTCTTTATCCATTTACCTGTTGTTGGACATTTTGATTGCTTCACTGTCTTGGCTATTGTGAATAAGGCTGCACTGCAACTTTTGCGGCCTGTGTCTTCTCGATTCTTGTCTTCTCAGGTGAGAGGTCCATTGGTGCGCCTGCTGGATTGAATGGCACCTCCATTTTTACTTTTAAACACAGCTCCTTTCTGTTCTCATTATTGGCTGTTACCCCTTCACGTCTCACCAGCAGGTAGAGTGTACACAGTTCTCTAAAACCCCTTCAGCATTTATTGTTTGTTGACTTTTTGCTGATGGTAAGTCAACTGGTGTAAGTTGAAACTTTTTGTAGATTAGATTGCATGGGTCTAACACTCCCTGAGGTTGAGCTTTTATCCATTTTCCTTTTTTTTAAAAGAGCGTGAGTAAAACTTAACTCTTCATACTCTCTTCTTGAAACATTTGCCTGTTTTGAATTGTTTTGTCCATTCCTTCCTTCAGCACAATTTTTTAGGGCAGGTGTCCTTTACAGCCCTGAGTCCTTGGGAATGTTAAGTGACCATTAGCTGTGAGTTTAAAGCTGTTCTTGCAGGAAACGGCCACAAGGTGGCAGCATTTCCCCTTTACCATATTTGGTTACTAGGGAAACAGAGCCTTAATGGAAGTGGTGTTGTAGGTTGTAAATTAGAATGGAATGTGCCAGGGAAAAGCCCTTTAAGTTTATGTCTCATTACTTCTTGTTCATATTTGTAGTTTACTTTTTATCCCAGTAAATATGATTACAATGGTTTGTTTGTTCTAGGTGTGCAAGATGTGGTTCTTTCACACATATACATGTATCTATTCTTCCTCGCATCCTTTTCCCATGTAGGTTATGACACAATGTTGAGTAGTCTTCTCCTGGTCTTCCGTACGTCTTTGGTGGTTATATATTTCACATGGTTTGTATATCTCTGTTAACCCCAATGTGGCAATGTATCCAATCCTCATCCCTTTCTATTTGGTGAACCATAAGTTTTTTAATGAATCTGTGATTGCCTTTCTCTGTGGAAATATCTTCATTGGTATCAATTTTTAAGTAACTCTTAAAAGTGATATGATAGGATATGTGTCTTTTGCTTTCTCACTTACTACACGTGGCGTGATTACGTCTAGACTCATCTATGGTGCTGCAAACGGCATTGTTTCATTTTTTTCACTAGCGAATATTCCATCTGTACATGGAGGAGTTCTTCTTTGTCCATCCATCTTTTGGTGGACTTTTCGGTTACTTCCATATCTTGGCTATTGTAATACTGTGCAGTGCAGATTTGCCTGCCTGTGTCTTTCCAATTCTCTCTTCTTAGGTTTTACGTCGAGGAGTGGGCCTGCTGGATCATATAGTAGCTCAATGTTTACCTTTTTAAGGCACCTGCATTCTGTTCTCATTCGTGGCCCTTTCCAAGTTACGGCCCCTTTGAAGTTGAGGGTATGCATTTCTCCACAACACCTTCAGCATTTATTGTTTGTAGTTTTCTTGCTGATGGTTATTCTGACAAGTGTGAGCTGATACCTCTCTGTGGTTGAATTCGAATGTGCCGCATAATCTGTTGAAATTGAGCTTTAAGGCATGTCCTTTTCTATGTTTCAAGCTGTGGTTACCCCTTAGTTCTTCAAAGTGTTCTCTTTAAGTATGTGTCATATTTTGAAATGTTTTGGCCTTTACCTCGCTCAAGATATTTTGAGGGCCTGTTTCATTTACAGTTCTGCAGTACTTGTTCCTATGAAGTGACCATTAGCACAGGCTTTAAAGTTGCTTTTGCAGGTAACTGCCAGAGGGCGGCAGCCTTTCTATGTCCCCCACCCTGGTAACTAGGGAAAAGCCCTTGCGGCCTGTGGTGTTTCTCGGTTATAAATTAGAGTGGAGTGTGCCGGGACAAACCCACACAAGCTGATGTCTCCTTACTTTTGTTGGATTGTTACATTTAATTTTTATTTTTTATTGGAGTAATTTTCCACTGTGTACGTGGACCACTTCTACTTTGTGCATTCCTCGGTTGATGGACATTTTCATTGCTTCCAAGTGTTGGCTATGGTAAATATTGTTGGAGTGCAGGATTGCCAGGCTGTGACTTTTCGATTCTCATTTTCTCAGGTGATAGGCCCAGCAGTGGGTGTGATTGATTGACTGGTAGCACCGTGTTTCCCTTTTCAAAGCACCTTCTTTGTGTTTTCATTAGTGGCTCTTACCACGTCCCCCTTAGAATCCAGGGTACGCATTTCTCCACAATCGCTTCAGCATTTATTGTTTGCAGCATTTATGCTAATGGCCCTTCTGGCTGCTGTGAGCTGATAGGTTTTTGTAATTTGGGTTTGCATGTCTTTGAAAATTCGTAAAACTCATCATTTTTCTCCACCGTTTTCTTTTCTGTTAAAAAAAAGGAAACAATTGGGAGTACAATAGAACTCTTGAAATTGTGTTCTTGGAAGGTTGCCCTCTTTTGAAATTTTTGGTCGATTTTCCACCCCAGAATTTTTTTAGAAAGCAGGTGTCTTTTACCGAACTGCAAGTTTGCTGAATATTTAGTGACCTTTAGCAATGGGTTTAAATCTGCTGTTGTGGGAAGTGGCCTCAAGCAGGAAGCATGTCTCCATTCCCATATCTGGCTACTAGGGCAGCAGAGCCTTTCTGGAAGTCGTGTTCCTAGTTTGTAAATTACATTGGAATGTGCATGGAGAAAGCCCCATAAGTTTATGTCTCATTATTTCTTCTTGGTTTTAAAATTTTTTTTTAATTGGGGTAAAGCTTAGAATATTGTTTGTCCTAGGTGTACACCATCTGGTTCGTTTGTACATTATATATGTCTATTCAATTACAGATACTCTTCCCATGTAAAATGTTACTAAGGGTTCCGCAGACCTCCCTTGTTATATGGTTGGTCTTTTTGAGATATGTATATAATATGTGTTTGTATACATATAGTAACACTAATGTTAATTTATCCATTCCCCCCACCTTTCCGTTTAGATGAGCATAGTTTGTTTTCTAAGTCTGTGAGTGTCTTTCTCTGTGGAAATATGTTCCTTTGTGTCAGTTATTAGATAACGCCTATAAGTGATATCATAGAATATAGGTCTTTTGCTTTCCGACTTACCTCATGTTTTGTGATTATCTCCAGACTCATTTGTGGTGCCTCAGAGAGCAGTGGTTCATTGTTTTCCATGGCTATTATTCCATTGTGTACATGGACCACTTCTTCTTTATCCATTTACCTGTTGTTGGACATTTTGATTGCTTCACTGTCTTGGCTATTGTGAATAAGGCTGCACTGCAACTTTTGCGGCCTGTGTCTTCTCGATTCTTGTCTTCTCAGGTGAGAGGTCCATTGGTGCGCCTGCTGGATTGAATGGCACCTCCATTTTTACTTTTAAACACAGCTCCTTTCTGTTCTCATTATTGGCTGTTACCCCTTCACGTCTCACCAGCAGGTAGAGTGTACACAGTTCTCTAAAACCCCTTCAGCATTTATTGTTTGTTGACTTTTTGCTGATGGTAAGTCAACTGGTGTAAGTTGAAACTTTTTGTAGATTAGATTGCATGGGTCTAACACTCCCTGAGGTTGAGCTTTTATCCATTTTCCTTTTTTTTAAAAGAGCGTGAGTAAAACTTAACTCTTCATACTCTCTTCTTGAAACATTTGCCTGTTTTGAATTGTTTTGTCCATTCCTTCCTTCAGCACAATTTTTTAGGGCAGGTGTCCTTTACAGCCCTGAGTCCTTGGGAATGTTAAGTGACCATTAGCTGTGAGTTTAAAGCTGTTCTTGCAGGAAACGGCCACAAGGTGGCAGCATTTCCCCTTTACCATATTTGGTTACTAGGGAAACAGAGCCTTAATGGAAGTGGTGTTGTAGGTTGTAAATTAGAATGGAATGTGCCAGGGAAAAGCCCTTTAAGTTTATGTCTCATTACTTCTTGTTCATATTTGTAGGTTACTTTTTATCCCAGTAAATATGATTACAATGGTTTGTTTGTTCTAGGTGTGCAAGATGTGGTTCTTTCACACATATACATGTATCTATTCTTCCTCGCATCCTTTTCCCATGTAGGTTATGACACAATGTTGAGTAGTCTTCTCCTGGTCTTCCGTACGTCTTTGGTGGTTATATATTTCACATGGTTTGTATATCTCTGTTAACCCCAATGTGGCAATGTATCCAATCCTCATCCCTTTCTATTTGGTGAACCATAAGTTTTTTAATGAATCTGTGATTGCCTTTCTCTGTGGAAATATCTTCATTGGTATCAATTTTTAAGTAACTCTTAAAAGTGATATGATAGGATATGTGTCTTTTGCTTTCTCACTTACTACACGTGGCGTGATTACGTCTAGACTCATCTATGGTGCTGCAAACGGCATTGTTTCATTTTTTTCACTAGCGAATATTCCATCTGTACATGGAGGAGTTCTTCTTTGTCCATCCATCTTTTGGTGGACTTTTCGGTTACTTCCATATCTTGGCTATTGTAATACTGTGCAGTGCAGATTTGCCTGCCTGTGTCTTTCCAATTCTCTCTTCTTAGGTTTTACGTCGAGGAGTGGGCCTGCTGGATCATATAGTAGCTCAATGTTTACCTTTTTAAGGCACCTGCATTCTGTTCTCATTCGTGGCCCTTTCCAAGTTACGGCCCCTTTGAAGTTGAGGGTATGCATTTCTCCACAACACCTTCAGCATTTATTGTTTGTAGTTTTCTTGCTGATGGTTATTCTGACAAGTGTGAGCTGATACCTCTCTGTGGTTGAATTCGAATGTGCCGCATAATCTGTTGAAATTGAGCTTTAAGGCATGTCCTTTTCTATGTTTCAAGCTGTGGTTACCCCTTAGTTCTTCAAAGTGTTCTCTTTAAGTATGTGTCATATTTTGAAATGTTTTGGCCTTTACCTCGCTCAAGATATTTTGAGGGCCTGTTTCATTTACAGTTCTGCAGTACTTGTTCCTATGAAGTGACCATTAGCACAGGCTTTAAAGTTGCTTTTGCAGGTAACTGCCAGAGGGCGGCAGCCTTTCTATGTCCCCCACCCTGGTAACTAGGGAAAAGCCCTTGCGGCCTGTGGTGTTTCTCGGTTATAAATTAGAGTGGAGTGTGCCGGGACAAACCCACACAAGCTGATGTCTCCTTACTTTTGTTGGATTGTTACATTTAATTTTTATTTTTTATTGGAGTAATTTTCCACTGTGTACGTGGACCACTTCTACTTTGTGCATTCCTCGGTTGATGGACATTTTCATTGCTTCCAAGTGTTGGCTATGGTAAATATTGTTGGAGTGCAGGATTGCCAGGCTGTGACTTTTCGATTCTCATTTTCTCAGGTGATAGGCCCAGCAGTGGGTGTGATTGATTGACTGGTAGCACCGTGTTTCCCTTTTCAAAGCACCTTCTTTGTGTTTTCATTAGTGGCTCTTACCACGTCCCCCTTAGAATCCAGGGTACGCATTTCTCCACAATCGCTTCAGCATTTATTGTTTGCAGCATTTATGCTAATGGCCCTTCTGGCTGCTGTGAGCTGATAGGTTTTTGTAATTTGGGTTTGCATGTCTTTGAAAATTCGTAAAACTCATCATTTTTCTCCACCGTTTTCTTTTCTGTTAAAAAAAAGGAAACAATTGGGAGTACAATAGAACTCTTGAAATTGTGTTCTTGGAAGGTTGCCCTCTTTTGAAATTTTTGGTCGATTTTCCACCCCAGAATTTTTTTAGAAAGCAGGTGTCTTTTACCGAACTGCAAGTTTGCTGAATATTTAGTGACCTTTAGCAATGGGTTTAAATCTGCTGTTGTGGGAAGTGGCCTCAAGCAGGAAGCATGTCTCCATTCCCATATCTGGCTACTAGGGCAGCAGAGCCTTTCTGGAAGTCGTGTTCCTAGTTTGTAAATTACATTGGAATGTGCATGGAGAAAGCCCCATAAGTTTATGTCTCATTATTTCTTCTTGGTTTTAAAATTTTTTTTAATTGGGGTAAAGCTTAGAATATTGTTTGTCCTAGGTGTACACCATCTGGTTCGTTTGTACATTATATATGTCTATTCAATTACAGATACTCTTCCCATGTAAAATGTTACTGAGGGTTCCGCAGACCTCCCTTGTTATATGGTTGGTCTTTTTGAGATATGTATATAATATGTGTTTGTATACATATAGTAACACTAATGTTAATTTATCCATTCCCCCCACCTTTCCGTTTAGATGAGCATAGTTTGTTTTCTAAGTCTGTGAGTGTCTTTCTCTGTGGAAATATGTTCCTTTGTGTCAGTTATTAGATAACGCCTATAAGTGATATCATAGAATATAGGTCTTTTGCTTTCCGACTTACCTCATGTTTTGTGATTATCTCCAGACTCATTTGTGGTGCCTCAGAGAGCAGTGGTTCATTGTTTTCCATGGCTATTATTCCATTGTGTACATGGACCACTTCTTCTTTATCCATTTACCTGTTGTTGGACATTTTGATTGCTTCACTGTCTTGGCTATTGTGAATAAGGCTGCACTGCAACTTTTGCGGCCTGTGTCTTCTCGATTCTTGTCTTCTCAGGTGAGAGGTCCATTGGTGCGCCTGCTGGATTGAATGGCACCTCCATTTTTACTTTTAAACACAGCTCCTTTCTGTTCTCATTATTGGCTGTTACCCCTTCACGTCTCACCAGCAGGTAGAGTGTACACAGTTCTCTAAAACCCCTTCAGCATTTATTGTTTGTTGACTTTTTGCTGATGGTAAGTCAACTGGTGTAAGTTGAAACTTTTTGTAGATTAGATTGCATGGGTCTAACACTCCCTGAGGTTGAGCTTTTATCCATTTTCCTTTTTTTTAAAAGAGCGTGAGTAAAACTTAACTCTTCATACTCTCTTCTTGAAACATTTGCCTGTTTTGAATTGTTTTGTCCATTCCTTCCTTCAGCACAATTTTTTAGGGCAGGTGTCCTTTACAGCCCTGAGTCCTTGGGAATGTTAAGTGACCATTAGCTGTGAGTTTAAAGCTGTTCTTGCAGGAAACGGCCACAAGGTGGCAGCATTTCCCCTTTACCATATTTGGTTACTAGGGAAACAGAGCCTTAATGGAAGTGGTGTTGTAGGTTGTAAATTAGAATGGAATGTGCCAGGGAAAAGCCCTTTAAGTTTATGTCTCATTACTTCTTGTTCATATTTGTAGGTTACTTTTTATCCCAGTAAATATGATTACAATGGTTTGTTTGTTCTAGGTGTGCAAGATGTGGTTCTTTCACACATATACATGTATCTATTCTTCCTCGCATCCTTTTCCCATGTAGGTTATGACACAATGTTGAGTAGTCTTCTCCTGGTCTTCCGTACGTCTTTGGTGGTTATATATTTCACATGGTTTGTATATCTCTGTTAACCCCAATGTGGCAATGTATCCAATCCTCATCCCTTTCTATTTGGTGAACCATAAGTTTTTTAATGAATCTGTGATTGCCTTTCTCTGTGGAAATATCTTCATTGGTATCAATTTTTAAGTAACTCTTAAAAGTGATATGATAGGATATGTGTCTTTTGCTTTCTCACTTACTACACGTGGCGTGATTACGTCTAGACTCATCTATGGTGCTGCAAACGGCATTGTTTCATTTTTTTCACTAGCGAATATTCCATCTGTACATGGAGGAGTTCTTCTTTGTCCATCCATCTTTTGGTGGACTTTTCGGTTACTTCCATATCTTGGCTATTGTAATACTGTGCAGTGCAGATTTGCCTGCCTGTGTCTTTCCAATTCTCTCTTCTTAGGTTTTACGTCGAGGAGTGGGCCTGCTGGATCATATAGTAGCTCAATGTTTACCTTTTTAAGGCACCTGCATTCTGTTCTCATTCGTGGCCCTTTCCAAGTTACGGCCCCTTTGAAGTTGAGGGTATGCATTTCTCCACAACACCTTCAGCATTTATTGTTTGTAGTTTTCTTGCTGATGGTTATTCTGACAAGTGTGAGCTGATACCTCTCTGTGGTTGAATTCGAATGTGCCGCATAATCTGTTGAAATTGAGCTTTAAGGCATGTCCTTTTCTATGTTTCAAGCTGTGGTTACCCCTTAGTTCTTCAAAGTGTTCTCTTTAAGTATGTGTCATATTTTGAAATGTTTTGGCCTTTACCTCGCTCAAGATATTTTGAGGGCCTGTTTCATTTACAGTTCTGCAGTACTTGTTCCTATGAAGTGACCATTAGCACAGGCTTTAAAGTTGCTTTTGCAGGTAACTGCCAGAGGGCGGCAGCCTTTCTATGTCCCCCACCCTGGTAACTAGGGAAAAGCCCTTGCGGCCTGTGGTGTTTCTCGGTTATAAATTAGAGTGGAGTGTGCCGGGACAAACCCACACAAGCTGATGTCTCCTTACTTTTGTTGGATTGTTACATTTAATTTTTATTTTTTATTGGAGTAATTTTCCACTGTGTACGTGGACCACTTCTACTTTGTGCATTCCTCGGTTGATGGACATTTTCATTGCTTCCAAGTGTTGGCTATGGTAAATATTGTTGGAGTGCAGGATTGCCAGGCTGTGACTTTTCGATTCTCATTTTCTCAGGTGATAGGCCCAGCAGTGGGTGTGATTGATTGACTGGTAGCACCGTGTTTCCCTTTTCAAAGCACCTTCTTTGTGTTTTCATTAGTGGCTCTTACCACGTCCCCCTTAGAATCCAGGGTACGCATTTCTCCACAATCGCTTCAGCATTTATTGTTTGCAGCATTTATGCTAATGGCCCTTCTGGCTGCTGTGAGCTGATAGGTTTTTGTAATTTGGGTTTGCATGTCTTTGAAAATTCGTAAAACTCATCATTTTTCTCCACCGTTTTCTTTTCTGTTAAAAAAAAGGAAACAATTGGGAGTACAATAGAACTCTTGAAATTGTGTTCTTGGAAGGTTGCCCTCTTTTGAAATTTTTGGTCGATTTTCCACCCCAGAATTTTTTTAGAAAGCAGGTGTCTTTTACCGAACTGCAAGTTTGGTGAATATTTAGTGACCTTTAGCAATGGGTTTAAATCTGCTGTTGTGGGAAGTGGCCTCAAGCAGGAAGCATGTCTCCATTCCCATATCTGGCTACTAGGGCAGCAGAGCCTTTCTGGAAGTCGTGTTCCTAGTTTGTAAATTACATTGGAATGTGCATGGAGAAAGCCCCATAAGTTTATGTCTCATTATTTCTTCTTGGTTTTAAAATTTTTTTAATTGGGGTAAAGCTTAGAATATTGTTTGTCCTAGGTGTACACCATCTGGTTCGTTTGTACATTATATATGTCTATTCAATTACAGATACTCTTCCCATGTAAAATGTTACTGAGGGTTCCGCAGACCTCCCTTGTTATATGGTTGGTCTTTTTGAGATATGTATATAATATGTGTTTGTATACATATAGTAACACTAATGTTAATTTATCCATTCCCCCCACCTTTCCGTTTAGATGAGCATAGTTTGTTTTCTAAGTCTGTGAGTGTCTTTCTCTGTGGAAATATGTTCCTTTGTGTCAGTTATTAGATAACGCCTATAAGTGATATCATAGAATATAGGTCTTTTGCTTTCCGACTTACCTCATGTTTTGTGATTATCTCCAGACTCATTTGTGGTGCCTCAGAGAGCAGTGGTTCATTGTTTTCCATGGCTATTATTCCATTGTGTACATGGACCACTTCTTCTTTATCCATTTACCTGTTGTTGGACATTTTGATTGCTTCACTGTCTTGGCTATTGTGAATAAGGCTGCACTGCAACTTTTGCGGCCTGTGTCTTCTCGATTCTTGTCTTCTCAGGTGAGAGGTCCATTGGTGCGCCTGCTGGATTGAATGGCACCTCCATTTTTACTTTTAAACACAGCTCCTTTCTGTTCTCATTATTGGCTGTTACCCCTTCACGTCTCACCAGCAGGTAGAGTGTACACAGTTCTCTAAAACCCCTTCAGCATTTATTGTTTGTTGACTTTTTGCTGATGGTAAGTCAACTGGTGTAAGTTGAAACTTTTTGTAGATTAGATTGCATGGGTCTAACACTCCCTGAGGTTGAGCTTTTATCCATTTTCCTTTTTTTTAAAAGAGCGTGAGTAAAACTTAACTCTTCATACTCTCTTCTTGAAACATTTGCCTGTTTTGAATTGTTTTGTCCATTCCTTCCTTCAGCACAATTTTTTAGGGCAGGTGTCCTTTACAGCCCTGAGTCCTTGGGAATGTTAAGTGACCATTAGCTGTGAGTTTAAAGCTGTTCTTGCAGGAAACGGCCACAAGGTGGCAGCATTTCCCCTTTACCATATTTGGTTACTAGGGAAACAGAGCCTTAATGGAAGTGGTGTTGTAGGTTGTAAATTAGAATGGAATGTGCCAGGGAAAAGCCCTTTAAGTTTATGTCTCATTACTTCTTGTTCATATTTGTAGGTTACTTTTTATCCCAGTAAATATGATTACAATGGTTTGTTTGTTCTAGGTGTGCAAGATGTGGTTCTTTCACACATATACATGTATCTATTCTTCCTCGCATCCTTTTCCCATGTAGGTTATGACACAATGTTGAGTAGTCTTCTCCTGGTCTTCCGTACGTCTTTGGTGGTTATATATTTCACATGGTTTGTATATCTCTGTTAACCCCAATGTGGCAATGTATCCAATCCTCATCCCTTTCTATTTGGTGAACCATAAGTTTTTTAATGAATCTGTGATTGCCTTTCTCTGTGGAAATATCTTCATTGGTATCAATTTTTAAGTAACTCTTAAAAGTGATATGATAGGATATGTGTCTTTTGCTTTCTCACTTACTACACGTGGCGTGATTACGTCTAGACTCATCTATGGTGCTGCAAACGGCATTGTTTCATTTTTTTCACTAGCGAATATTCCATCTGTACATGGAGGAGTTCTTCTTTGTCCATCCATCTTTTGGTGGACTTTTCGGTTACTTCCATATCTTGGCTATTGTAATACTGTGCAGTGCAGATTTGCCTGCCTGTGTCTTTCCAATTCTCTCTTCTTAGGTTTTACGTCGAGGAGTGGGCCTGCTGGATCATATAGTAGCTCAATGTTTACCTTTTTAAGGCACCTGCATTCTGTTCTCATTCGTGGCCCTTTCCAAGTTACGGCCCCTTTGAAGTTGAGGGTATGCATTTCTCCACAACACCTTCAGCATTTATTGTTTGTAGTTTTCTTGCTGATGGTTATTCTGACAAGTGTGAGCTGATACCTCTCTGTGGTTGAATTCGAATGTGCCGCATAATCTGTTGAAATTGAGCTTTAAGGCATGTCCTTTTCTATGTTTCAAGCTGTGGTTACCCCTTAGTTCTTCAAAGTGTTCTCTTTAAGTATGTGTCATATTTTGAAATGTTTTGGCCTTTACCTCGCTCAAGATATTTTGAGGGCCTGTTTCATTTACAGTTCTGCAGTACTTGTTCCTATGAAGTGACCATTAGCACAGGCTTTAAAGTTGCTTTTGCAGGTAACTGCCAGAGGGCGGCAGCCTTTCTATGTCCCCCACCCTGGTAACTAGGGAAAAGCCCTTGCGGCCTGTGGTGTTTCTCGGTTATAAATTAGAGTGGAGTGTGCCGGGACAAACCCACACAAGCTGATGTCTCCTTACTTTTGTTGGATTGTTACATTTAATTTTTATTTTTTATTGGAGTAATTTTCCACTGTGTACGTGGACCACTTCTACTTTGTGCATTCCTCGGTTGATGGACATTTTCATTGCTTCCAAGTGTTGGCTATGGTAAATATTGTTGGAGTGCAGGATTGCCAGGCTGTGACTTTTCGATTCTCATTTTCTCAGGTGATAGGCCCAGCAGTGGGTGTGATTGATTGACTGGTAGCACCGTGTTTCCCTTTTCAAAGCACCTTCTTTGTGTTTTCATTAGTGGCTCTTACCACGTCCCCCTTAGAATCCAGGGTACGCATTTCTCCACAATCGCTTCAGCATTTATTGTTTGCAGCATTTATGCTAATGGCCCTTCTGGCTGCTGTGAGCTGATAGGTTTTTGTAATTTGGGTTTGCATGTCTTTGAAAATTCGTAAAACTCATCATTTTTCTCCACCGTTTTCTTTTCTGTTAAAAAAAAGGAAACAATTGGGAGTACAATAGAACTCTTGAAATTGTGTTCTTGGAAGGTTGCCCTCTTTTGAAATTTTTGGTCGATTTTCCACCCCAGAATTTTTTTAGAAAGCAGGTGTCTTTTACCGAACTGCAAGTTTGGTGAATATTTAGTGACCTTTAGCAATGGGTTTAAATCTGCTGTTGTGGGAAGTGGCCTCAAGCAGGAAGCATGTCTCCATTCCCATATCTGGCTACTAGGGCAGCAGAGCCTTTCTGGAAGTCGTGTTCCTAGTTTGTAAATTACATTGGAATGTGCATGGAGAAAGCCCCATAAGTTTATGTCTCATTATTTCTTCTTGGTTTTAAAATTTTTTTAATTGGGGTAAAGCTTAGAATATTGTTTGTCCTAGGTGTACACCATCTGGTTCGTTTGTACATTATATATGTCTATTCAATTACAGATACTCTTCCCATGTAAAATGTTACTGAGGGTTCCGCAGACCTCCCTTGTTATATGGTTGGTCTTTTTGAGATATGTATATAATATGTGTTTGTATACATATAGTAACACTAATGTTAATTTATCCATTCCCCCCACCTTTCCGTTTAGATGAGCATAGTTTGTTTTCTAAGTCTGTGAGTGTCTTTCTCTGTGGAAATATGTTCCTTTGTGTCAGTTATTAGATAACGCCTATAAGTGATATCATAGAATATAGGTCTTTTGCTTTCCGACTTACCTCATGTTTTGTGATTATCTCCAGACTCATTTGTGGTGCCTCAGAGAGCAGTGGTTCATTGTTTTCCATGGCTATTATTCCATTGTGTACATGGACCACTTCTTCTTTATCCATTTACCTGTTGTTGGACATTTTGATTGCTTCACTGTCTTGGCTATTGTGAATAAGGCTGCACTGCAACTTTTGCGGCCTGTGTCTTCTCGATTCTTGTCTTCTCAGGTGAGAGGTCCATTGGTGCGCCTGCTGGATTGAATGGCACCTCCATTTTTACTTTTAAACACAGCTCCTTTCTGTTCTCATTATTGGCTGTTACCCCTTCACGTCTCACCAGCAGGTAGAGTGTACACAGTTCTCTAAAACCCCTTCAGCATTTATTGTTTGTTGACTTTTTGCTGATGGTAAGTCAACTGGTGTAAGTTGAAACTTTTTGTAGATTAGATTGCATGGGTCTAACACTCCCTGAGGTTGAGCTTTTATCCATTTTCCTTTTTTTTAAAAGAGCGTGAGTAAAACTTAACTCTTCATACTCTCTTCTTGAAACTTTTGCCTGTTTTGAATTGTTTTGTCCATTCCTTCCTTCAGCACAATTTTTTAGGGCAGGTGTCCTTTACAGCCCTGAGTCCTTGGGAATGTTAAGTGACCATTAGCTGTGAGTTTAAAGCTGTTCTTGCAGGAAACGGCCACAAGGTGGCAGCATTTCCCCTTTACCATATTTGGTTACTAGGGAAACAGAGCCTTAATGGAAGTGGTGTTGTAGGTTGTAAATTAGAATGGAATGTGCCAGGGAAAAGCCCTTTAAGTTTATGTCTCATTACTTCTTGTTCATATTTGTAGGTTACTTTTTATCCCAGTAAATATGATTACAATGGTTTGTTTGTTCTAGGTGTGCAAGATGTGGTTCTTTCACACATATACATGTATCTATTCTTCCTCGCATCCTTTTCCCATGTAGGTTATGACACAATGTTGAGTAGTCTTCTCCTGGTCTTCCGTACGTCTTTGGTGGTTATATATTTCACATGGTTTGTATATCTCTGTTAACCCCAATGTGGCAATGTATCCAATCCTCATCCCTTTCTATTTGGTGAACCATAAGTTTTTTAATGAATCTGTGATTGCCTTTCTCTGTGGAAATATCTTCATTGGTATCAATTTTTAAGTAACTCTTAAAAGTGATATGATAGGATATGTGTCTTTTGCTTTCTCACTTACTACACGTGGCGTGATTACGTCTAGACTCATCTATGGTGCTGCAAACGGCATTGTTTCATTTTTTTCACTAGCGAATATTCCATCTGTACATGGAGGAGTTCTTCTTTGTCCATCCATCTTTTGGTGGACTTTTCGGTTACTTCCATATCTTGGCTATTGTAATACTGTGCAGTGCAGATTTGCCTGCCTGTGTCTTTCCAATTCTCTCTTCTTAGGTTTTACGTCGAGGAGTGGGCCTGCTGGATCATATAGTAGCTCAATGTTTACCTTTTTAAGGCACCTGCATTCTGTTCTCATTCGTGGCCCTTTCCAAGTTACGGCCCCTTTGAAGTTGAGGGTATGCATTTCTCCACAACACCTTCAGCATTTATTGTTTGTAGTTTTCTTGCTGATGGTTATTCTGACAAGTGTGAGCTGATACCTCTCTGTGGTTGAATTCGAATGTGCCGCATAATCTGTTGAAATTGAGCTTTAAGGCATGTCCTTTTCTATGTTTCAAGCTGTGGTTACCCCTTAGTTCTTCAAAGTGTTCTCTTTAAGTATGTGTCATATTTTGAAATGTTTTGGCCTTTACCTCGCTCAAGATATTTTGAGGGCCTGTTTCATTTACAGTTCTGCAGTACTTGTTCCTATGAAGTGACCATTAGCACAGGCTTTAAAGTTGCTTTTGCAGGTAACTGCCAGAGGGCGGCAGCCTTTCTATGTCCCCCACCCTGGTAACTAGGGAAAAGCCCTTGCGGCCTGTGGTGTTTCTCGGTTATAAATTAGAGTGGAGTGTGCCGGGACAAACCCACACAAGCTGATGTCTCCTTACTTTTGTTGGATTGTTACATTTAATTTTTATTTTTTATTGGAGTAATTTTCCACTGTGTACGTGGACCACTTCTACTTTGTGCATTCCTCGGTTGATGGACATTTTCATTGCTTCCAAGTGTTGGCTATGGTAAATATTGTTGGAGTGCAGGATTGCCAGGCTGTGACTTTTCGATTCTCATTTTCTCAGGTGATAGGCCCAGCAGTGGGTGTGATTGATTGACTGGTAGCACCGTGTTTCCCTTTTCAAAGCACCTTCTTTGTGTTTTCATTAGTGGCTCTTACCACGTCCCCCTTAGAATCCAGGGTACGCATTTCTCCACAATCGCTTCAGCATTTATTGTTTGCAGCATTTATGCTAATGGCCCTTCTGGCTGCTGTGAGCTGATAGGTTTTTGTAATTTGGGTTTGCATGTCTTTGAAAATTCGTAAAACTCATCATTTTTCTCCACCGTTTTCTTTTCTGTTAAAAAAAAGGAAACAATTGGGAGTACAATAGAACTCTTGAAATTGTGTTCTTGGAAGGTTGCCCTCTTTTGAAATTTTTGGTCGATTTTCCACCCCAGAATTTTTTAGAAAGCAGGTGTCTTTTACCGAACTGCAAGTTTGGTGAATATTTAGTGACCTTTAGCAATGGGTTTAAAGCTGCTGTTGTGGGAAGTGGCCTCAAGCAGGAAGCATATCCCCATTCCCATATCTGGCTACTACGGCAGCAGAGCCTTTCTGGAAGTCGTGTTCCTAGTTTGTAAATTACATTGGAATGTGCATGGAGAAAGCCCCATAAGTTTATGTCTCATTATTTCTTCTTGGTTTTAAATTTTTTTTAATTGGGGTAAAGCTTAGAATATTGCTTGTCCTAGGTGTACACCATCTGGTTCGTTTGTACATTATATATGTCTATTCAAGTACAGATCCTCTTCCCATGTAAAATGTTACTGAGGGTTCCGCAGACCTCCCTTGCTATATGGTTGGTCTTTTTGAGATATGTATATAATATGTGTTTTTATACATATAGTAACACTAATCTTAATTTATCCATTCCCCCCACCTTTCCTTTTAGATGAGCATAGTTTGTTTTCTAAGTCTGTGAGTGTCTTTCTCTGTGGAAATATGTTCCTTTGTGTCAGTTATTAGATAACGCCTATAAGTGATATCATAGAATATAGGTCTTTTGCTTTCCGACTTACCTCATGTTTCGTGATTATCTCCAGACTCATTTGTGGTGCCTCAGAGAGCAGTGGTTCATTGTTTTCCATGGCTATTATTCCATTGTGTACATGGACCACTTCTTCTTTATCCATTCACCTGTTGTTGGACATTTTGATTGCTCCACTGTCTTGGCTATTGTGAATAAGGCTGCACTGCAGCTTTTGTGTCCTGTGTCTTCTCGATTCTTGTCTTCTCAGGTGAGAGGTCCAATGGTGCGCCTGCTGCATTGAATGGTGCCTGCAGTTTTACTTTTAAACACAGCTCCATTCTGTTCTCATTATTGGCTGTTACCTCTTCACGTCTCACCAGCAGGTAGAGTGTACACAGTTCTCTAAAATCCCTTCAGCATTTATTGTTTGTAGACTTTATGCTGATGGTAAGTCAACTGGTGTAAGTTGAAACTTTTTGTAGATTAGATTGCATGGGTCTAACACTCCCTGAGGTTGAGCTTTTATCCATTTTCCTTTTTTATAAAAGAGCTTGAGTAAAACTTAACTGTTCATACTCTCTTCTTGAAACATTTGCCTGTTTTGAATTGTTTTGTCCATTCCTTCCTTCAGCCAATTTTTTAGGGCAGGTGTCCTTTACAGCCCTGAGTCCTTGGGAATGTTAAGTGACCATTAGCTGTGAGTTTAAAGCTGCTCTTGCAGGAAACGGCCACAAGGTGGCAGCATTTCTCCTTTACCATATTTGGTAACTGGGGAAACAGAGCCTTAATGGAAGTGGTGTTCTAGGTTGTAAATTAGAATGGAATGTGCCAGGGAAAAGCCCTTTACGTTTATGTCTCATTACTTCTTGTTCATATTTGTAATTTACTTTTTATTTTTTATCCCAGTAAATATGATTACAATGGTTTGTTTGTTCTAGGTGTGCAAGATGTGGTTCTTTCACACATATACATGTATCTATTCTTCCTCGCATCCTTTTCGCATGTAGGTTATGACACAATGTTGAGTAGTCTTCTCCTGGTCTTCCGTACGTCTTTGGTGGTTATATATTTCACATGGTTTGTATATCTCTGTTAACCCCAATATGGTAATGTATCCAATCCTCATCCCTTTCTATTTGGTGAACCATAAGTTTTTTAATGAATCTGTGATTGCCTTTCTCTATGGAAATATCTTCATTGGTATCAACTTTTAAATAACTCTTAAAAGTGATATGATAGGATATGTGTCTTTTGCTTTCTCACTTACTACACGTGGCGTGATTACGTCTAGACTCATCTATGGTGCTACAAATGGCATTGTTTCATTTTTTCACTAGCGAATGTTCCATCTCTACATGGAGGAGTTCTTCTTTGTCGACCCATCTGTTGGTGGACTTTTTGGTTACTTCCATATCTTGGCTATTGTAATACTGTGTAATGCAGATTTGCCTGCCTGTGTCTTTCCAGTTCTCTCTTCTTAGGTTATACGTTGAGGAGTGGGCCTGCTGGATCATATGGTAGCTCAATGTTTACCTTTTTAAGGCACCTCCATTCTGTTCTCATTCGTGGCCCTTTCCAAGTTATGTCCCCTTTGAAGTTGAGGGTATGCATTTCTCCACAACACCTTCAGCATTTATTGTTTGTAGTTTTCTTGCTGATGGTTATTCTGACAAGTGTGAGCTGATACCTCTCTGTGGTTGAATTCGAATGTGCCACATAATCTGTTGAAATTGAGCTTGAAGGCATGTCCTTTTTATTTTTCAAGCTGTGATTACCCCTTAGTTCTTCAAAGTGTTCTCTTTAAGTATGTGTCACATTTTGAAATGTTTTGGCCTTTACCTCCCTCAAGACATTTTGAGGGCCTGTTTCATTTACAGTTCTGCAGTACTTGTTCCTATGAAGTGACCATTAGCACAGGCTTTAAAGCTGCTTTTGCAGGTAACTGCCAGAGGGCGGCAGCCTTTCTATGTCCCCCACCCTGGTAACTAGGGAAAAGCCCTTGCGGCCTGTGGTGTTTCTCGGTTATAAATTAGAGTGGAGTGTGCCCGGACAAACCCACACAAGCTGATGTCTCCTTACTTTTGTTGGATTTTTACATTTAATTTTTATTTTTTATTGGAGTAATTTTCCACTGTGTACGTGGACCACTTCTACTTTGTGCATTCCTCGGTTGATGGACATTTTCATTGCTTCCAAGTGTTGGCTATGGTAAATATTGTTGGAGTGCAGGATTGCCAGGCTGTGACTTTTCGATTCTCATTTTCTCAGGTGATAGGCCCAGCAGTGGGTGTGATTGATTGACTGGTAGCACCGTGTTACCCTTTTCAAAGCACCTTCTTTGTGTTTTCATTAGTGGCTCTTACCACGTCCCCCTTAGAATCGAGGGTACGCATTTCTCCACAATCGCTTCAGCATTTATTGTTTGCAGCATTTATGCTAATGGCCCTTCTGGCTGCTGTGAGCTGATAGGTTTTTGTAATTTGGGTTTGCATGTCTTTGAAAATTCGTAAAACTCATCATTTTTCTCCACCGTTTTCTTTTCTGTTAAAAAAAAGGAAACAATTGGGAGTACAATAGAACTCTTGAAATTGTGTTCTTGGAAGGTTGCCCTCTTTTGAAATTTTTGGTCGATTTTCCACCCCAGAATTTTTTCAGAAAGCAGGTGTCTTTTACTGAGCTGCAAGTTTGTTGAATATTTAGTGACCTTTAGCAATGGGTTTAAAGCTGCTGTTGTGGGAAGTGGCCTCAAGCAGGAAGCATATCTCCATTCCCATATCTGGCTACTAGGGCAGCAGAGCCTTTCTGGAAGTCGTGTTCCTAGTTTGTAAATTACATTGGAATGTGCATGGAGAAAACCCCATAAGTTTATGTCTCATTATTTCTTCTTGGTTTTAAAATTTTTTTTAATTGGTGTAAAGCTTAGAATATTGTTTGTCCTAGGTGTACACCATCTGGTTCGTTTGTACATTATATATGTCTATTCAAGTACAGATCCTCTTCCCATGTAAAATGTTACTGAGGGTTCCGCAGACCTCCCTTGCTATATGGTTGGTCTTTTTGAGATATGTATATAATATGTGTTTTTATACATATAGTAACACTAATCTTAATTTATCCATTCCCCCCACCTTTCCTTTTAGATGAGCATAGTTTGTTTTCTAAGTCTGTGAGTGTCTTTCTCTGTGGAAATATGTTCCTTTGTGTCAGTTATTAGATAACGCCTATAAGTGATATCATAGAATATAGGTCTTTTGCTTTCCGACTTACCTCATGTTTCGTGATTATCTCCAGACTCATTTGTGGTGCCTCAGAGAGCAGTGGTTCATTGTTTTCCATGGCTATTATTCCATTGTGTACATGGACCACTTCTTCTTTATCCATTCACCTGTTGTTGGACATTTTGATTGCTCCACTGTCTTGGCTATTGTGAATAAGGCTGCACTGCAGCTTTTGTGTCCTGTGTCTTCTCGATTCTTGTCTTCTCAGGTGAGAGGTCCAATGGTGCGCCTGCTGCATTGAATGGTGCCTGCAGTTTTACTTTTAAACACAGCTCCATTCTGTTCTCATTATTGGCTGTTACCTCTTCACGTCTCACCAGCAGGTAGAGTGTACACAGTTCTCTAAAATCCCTTCAGCATTTATTGTTTGTAGACTTTATGCTGATGGTAAGTCAACTGGTGTAAGTTGAAACTTTTTGTAGATTAGATTGCATGGGTCTAACACTCCCTGAGGTTGAGCTTTTATCCATTTTCCTTTTTGATAAAAGAGCTTGAGTAAAACTTAACTGTTCATACTCTCTTCTTGAAACATTTGCCTGTTTTGAATTGTTTTGTCCATTCCTTCCTTCAGCCAATTTTTTAGGGCAGGTGTCCTTTACAGCCCTGAGTCCTTGGGAATGTTAAGTGACCATTAGCTGTGAGTTTAAAGCTGCTCTTGCAGGAAACGGCCACAAGGTGGCAGCATTTCTCCTTTACCATATTTGGTAACTGGGGAAACAGAGCCTTAATGGAAGTGGTGTTCTAGGTTGTAAATTAGAATGGAATGTGCCAGGGAAAAGCCCTTTACGTTTATGTCTCATTACTTCTTGTTCATATTTGTAATTTACTTTTTATTTTTTATCCCAGTAAATATGATTACAATGGTTTGTTTGTTCTAGGTGTGCAAGATGTGGTTCTTTCACACATATACATGTATCTATTCTTCCTCGCATCCTTTTCGCATGTAGGTTATGACACAATGTTGAGTAGTCTTCTCCTGGTCTTCCGTACGTCTTTGGTGGTTATATATTTCACATGGTTTGTATATCTCTGTTAACCCCAATATGGTAATGTATCCAATCCTCATCCCTTTCTATTTGGTGAACCATAAGTTTTTTAATGAATCTGTGATTGCCTTTCTCTATGGAAATATCTTCATTGGTATCAACTTTTAAATAACTCTTAAAAGTGATATGATAGGATATGTGTCTTTTGCTTTCTCACTTACTACACGTGGCGTGATTACGTCTAGACTCATCTATGGTGCTACAAATGGCATTGTTTCATTTTTTCACTAGCGAATGTTCCATCTCTACATGGAGGAGTTCTTCTTTGTCGACCCATCTGTTGGTGGACTTTTTGGTTACTTCCATATCTTGGCTATTGTAATACTGTGTAATGCAGATTTGCCTGCCTGTGTCTTTCCAGTTCTCTCTTCTTAGGTTATACGTTGAGGAGTGGGCCTGCTGGATCATATGGTAGCTCAATGTTTACCTTTTTAAGGCACCTCCATTCTGTTCTCATTCGTGGCCCTTTCCAAGTTATGTCCCCTTTGAAGTTGAGGGTATGCATTTCTCCACAACACCTTCAGCATTTATTGTTTGTAGTTTTCTTGCTGATGGTTATTCTGACAAGTGTGAGCTGATACCTCTCTGTGGTTGAATTCGAATGTGCCACATAATCTGTTGAAATTGAGCTTGAAGGCATGTCCTTTTTATTTTTCAAGCTGTGATTACCCCTTAGTTCTTCAAAGTGTTCTCTTTAAGTATGTGTCACATTTTGAAATGTTTTGGCCTTTACCTCCCTCAAGACATTTTGAGGGCCTGTTTCATTTACAGTTCTGCAGTACTTGTTCCTATGAAGTGACCATTAGCACAGGCTTTAAAGCTGCTTTTGCAGGTAACTGCCAGAGGGCGGCAGCCTTTCTATGTCCCCCACCCTGGTAACTAGGGAAAAGCCCTTGCGGCCTGTGGTGTTTCTCGGTTATAAATTAGAGTGGAGTGTGCCCGGACAAACCCACACAAGCTGATGTCTCCTTACTTTTGTTGGATTTTTACATTTAATTTTTATTTTTTATTGGAGTAATTTTCCACTGTGTACGTGGACCACTTCTACTTTGTGCATTCCTCGGTTGATGGACATTTTCATTGCTTCCAAGTGTTGGCTATGGTAAATATTGTTGGAGTGCAGGATTGCCAGCCTGTGACTTTTCGATTCTCATTTTCTCAGGTGATAGGCCCAGCAGTGGGTGTGATTGATTGACTGGTAGCACCGTGTTACCCTTTTCAAAGCACCTTCTTTGTGTTTTCATTAGTGGCTCTTACCACGTCCCCCTTAGAATCGAGGGTACGCATTTCTCCACAATCGCTTCAGCATTTATTGTTTGCAGCATTTATGCTAATGGCCCTTCTGGCTGCTGTGAGCTGATAGGTTTTTGTAATTTGGGTTTGCATGTCTTTGAAAATTCGTAAAACTCATCATTTTTCTCCACCGTTTTCTTTTCTGTTAAAAAAAAGGAAACAATTGGGAGTACAATAGAACTCTTGAAATTGTGTTCTTGGAAGGTTGCCCTCTTTTGAAATTTTTGGTCGATTTTCCACCCCAGAATTTTTTCAGAAAGCAGGTGTCTTTTACTGAGCTGCAAGTTTGTTGAATATTTAGTGACCTTTAGCAATGGGTTTAAAGCTGCTGTTGTGGGAAGTGGCCTCAAGCAGGAAGCATATCTCCATTCCCATATCTGGCTACTAGGGCAGCAGAGCCTTTCTGGAAGTCGTGTTCCTAGTTTGTAAATTACATTGGAATGTGCATGGAGAAAACCCCATAAGTTTATGTCTCATTATTTCTTCTTGGTTTTAAAATTTTTTTTTAATTGGTGTAAAGCTTAGAATATTGTTTGTCCTAGGTGTACACAATCTGGTTCGTTTGTACATTATATATGTCTATTCAAGTACAGATCCTCTTCCCATGTAAAATGTTACTGAGGGTTCCGCAGACCTCCCTTGCTATATGGTTGGTCTTTTTGAGATATGTATATAATATGTGTTTGTATACATATAGTAACACTAACGTTAATTTATCCATTCCCCCCACCTTTCCGTTTAGATGAGCATAGTTTGTTTTCTAAGTCTGTGAGTGTCTTTCTCTGTGGAAATATGTTCCTTTGTGTCAGTTATTAGATAACGCCTATAAGTGATATCATAGAATATAGGTCTTTTGCTTTCCGACTTACCTCATGTTTTGTGATTATCTCCAGACTCATTTGTGGTGCCTCAGAGAGCAGTGGTTCATTGTTTTCCATGGCTATTATTCCATTGTGTACATGGACCACTTCTTCTTTATCCATTTACCTGTTGTTGGACATTTTGATTGCTTCACTGTCTTGGCTATTGTGAATAAGGCTGCACTGCAACTTTTGCGGCCTGTGTCTTCTCGATTCTTGTCTTCTCAGGTGAGAGGTCCATTGGTGCGCCTGCTGGATTGAATGGCACCTCCATTTTTACTTTTAAACACAGCTCCTTTCTGTTCTCATTATTGGCTGTTACCCCTTCACGTCTCACCAGCAGGTAGAGTGTACACAGTTCTCTAAAACCCCTTCAGCATTTATTGTTTGTTGACTTTTTGCTGATGGTAAGTCAACTGGTGTAAGTTGAAACTTTTTGTAGATTAGATTGCATGGGTCTAACACTCCCTGAGGTTGAGCTTTTATCCATTTTCCTTTTTTTTAAAAGAGCGTGAGTAAAACTTAACTCTTCATACTCTCTTCTTGAAACATTTGCCTGTTTTGAATTGTTTTGTCCATTCCTTCCTTCAGCACAATTTTTTAGGGCAGGTGTCCTTTACAGCCCTGAGTCCTTGGGAATGTTAAGTGACCATTAGCTGTGAGTTTAAAGCTGTTCTTGCAGGAAACGGCCACAAGGTGGCAGCATTTCCCCTTTACCATATTTGGTTACTAGGGAAACAGAGCCTTAATGGAAGTGGTGTTGTAGGTTGTAAATTAGAATGGAATGTGCCAGGGAAAAGCCCTTTAAGTTTATGTCTCATTACTTCTTGTTCATATTTGTAGGTTACTTTTTATCCCAGTAAATATGATTACAATGGTTTGTTTGTTCTAGGTGTGCAAGATGTGGTTCTTTCACACATATACATGTATCTATTCTTCCTCGCATCCTTTTCCCATGTAGGTTATGACACAATGTTGAGTAGTCTTCTCCTGGTCTTCCGTACGTCTTTGGTGGTTATATATTTCACATGGTTTGTATATCTCTGTTAACCCCAATGTGGCAATGTATCCAATCCTCATCCCTTTCTATTTGGTGAACCATAAGTTTTTTAATGAATCTGTGATTGCCTTTCTCTGTGGAAATATCTTCATTGGTATCAATTTTTAAGTAACTCTTAAAAGTGATATGATAGGATATGTGTCTTTTGCTTTCTCACTTACTACACGTGGCGTGATTACGTCTAGACTCATCTATGGTGCTGCAAACGGCATTGTTTCATTTTTTTCACTAGCGAATATTCCATCTGTACATGGAGGAGTTCTTCTTTGTCCATCCATCTTTTGGTGGACTTTTCGGTTACTTCCATATCTTGGCTATTGTAATACTGTGCAGTGCAGATTTGCCTGCCTGTGTCTTTCCAATTCTCTCTTCTTAGGTTTTACGTCGAGGAGTGGGCCTGCTGGATCATATAGTAGCTCAATGTTTACCTTTTTAAGGCACCTGCATTCTGTTCTCATTCGTGGCCCTTTCCAAGTTACGGCCCCTTTGAAGTTGAGGGTATGCATTTCTCCACAACACCTTCAGCATTTATTGTTTGTAGTTTTCTTGCTGATGGTTATTCTGACAAGTGTGAGCTGATACCTCTCTGTGGTTGAATTCGAATGTGCCGCATAATCTGTTGAAATTGAGCTTTAAGGCATGTCCTTTTCTATGTTTCAAGCTGTGGTTACCCCTTAGTTCTTCAAAGTGTTCTCTTTAAGTATGTGTCATATTTTGAAATGTTTTGGCCTTTACCTCGCTCAAGATATTTTGAGGGCCTGTTTCATTTACAGTTCTGCAGTACTTGTTCCTATGAAGTGACCATTAGCACAGGCTTTAAAGTTGCTTTTGCAGGTAACTGCCAGAGGGCGGCAGCCTTTCTATGTCCCCCACCCTGGTAACTAGGGAAAAGCCCTTGCGGCCTGTGGTGTTTCTCGGTTATAAATTAGAGTGGAGTGTGCCGGGACAAACCCACACAAGCTGATGTCTCCTTACTTTTGTTGGATTGTTACATTTAATTTTTATTTTTTATTGGAGTAATTTTCCACTGTGTACGTGGACCACTTCTACTTTGTGCATTCCTCGGTTGATGGACATTTTCATTGCTTCCAAGTGTTGGCTATGGTAAATATTGTTGGAGTGCAGGATTGCCAGGCTGTGACTTTTCGATTCTCATTTTCTCAGGTGATAGGCCCAGCAGTGGGTGTGATTGATTGACTGGTAGCACCGTGTTTCCCTTTTCAAAGCACCTTCTTTGTGTTTTCATTAGTGGCTCTTACCACGTCCCCCTTAGAATCCAGGGTACGCATTTCTCCACAATCGCTTCAGCATTTATTGTTTGCAGCATTTATGCTAATGGCCCTTCTGGCTGCTGTGAGCTGATAGGTTTTTGTAATTTGGGTTTGCATGTCTTTGAAAATTCGTAAAACTCATCATTTTTCTCCACCGTTTTCTTTTCTGTTAAAAAAAAGGAAACAATTGGGAGTACAATAGAACTCTTGAAATTGTGTTCTTGGAAGGTTGCCCTCTTTTGAAATTTTTGGTCGATTTTCCACCCCAGAATTTTTTTAGAAAGCAGGTGTCTTTTACCGAACTGCAAGTTTGCTGAATATTTAGTGACCTTTAGCAATGGGTTTAAATCTGCTGTTGTGGGAAGTGGCCTCAAGCAGGAAGCATGTCTCCATTCCCATATCTGGCTACTAGGGCAGCAGAGCCTTTCTGGAAGTCGTGTTCCTAGTTTGTAAATTACATTGGAATGTGCATGGAGAAAGCCCCATAAGTTTATGTCTCATTATTTCTTCTTGGTTTTAAAATTTTTTTTTAATTGGGGTAAAGCTTAGAATATTGTTTGTCCTAGGTGTACACCATCTGGTTCGTTTGTACATTATATATGTCTATTCAATTACAGATACTCTTCCCATGTAAAATGTTACTAAGGGTTCCGCAGACCTCCCTTGTTATATGGTTGGTCTTTTTGAGATATGTATATAATATGTGTTTGTATACATATAGTAACACTAATGTTAATTTATCCATTCCCCCCACCTTTCCGTTTAGATGAGCATAGTTTGTTTTCTAAGTCTGTGAGTGTCTTTCTCTGTGGAAATATGTTCCTTTGTGTCAGTTATTAGATAACGCCTATAAGTGATATCATAGAATATAGGTCTTTTGCTTTCCGACTTACCTCATGTTTTGTGATTATCTCCAGACTCATTTGTGGTGCCTCAGAGAGCAGTGGTTCATTGTTTTCCATGGCTATTATTCCATTGTGTACATGGACCACTTCTTCTTTATCCATTTACCTCTTGTTGGACATTTTGATTGCTTCACTGTCTTGGCTATTGTGAATAAGGCTGCACTGCAACTTTTGCGGCCTGTGTCTTCTCGATTCTTGTCTTCTCAGGTGAGAGGTCCATTGGTGCGCCTGCTGGATTGAATGGCACCTCCATTTTTACTTTTAAACACAGCTCCTTTCTGTTCTCATTATTGGCTGTTACCCCTTCACGTCTCACCAGCAGGTAGAGTGTACACAGTTCTCTAAAACCCCTTCAGCATTTATTGTTTGTTGACTTTTTGCTGATGGTAAGTCAACTGGTGTAAGTTGAAACTTTTTGTAGATTAGATTGCATGGGTCTAACACTCCCTGAGGTTGAGCTTTTATCCATTTTCCTTTTTTTTAAAAGAGCGTGAGTAAAACTTAACTCTTGATACTCTCTTCTTGAAACATTTGCCTGTTTTGAATTGTTTTGTCCATTCCTTCCTTCAGCACAATTTTTTAGGGCAGGTGTCCTTTACAGCCCTGAGTCCTTGGGAATGTTAAGTGACCATTAGCTGTGAGTTTAAAGCTGTTCTTGCAGGAAACGGCCACAAGGTGGCAGCATTTCCCCTTTACCATATTTGGTTACTAGGGAAACAGAGCCTTAATGGAAGTGGTGTTGTAGGTTGTAAATTAGAATGGAATGTGCCAGGGAAAAGCCCTTTAAGTTTATGTCTCATTACTTCTTGTTCATATTTGTAGTTTACTTTTTATCCCAGTAAATATGATTACAATGGTTTGTTTGTTCTAGGTGTGCAAGATGTGGTTCTTTCACACATATACATGTATCTATTCTTCCTCGCATCCTTTTCCCATGTAGGTTATGACACAATGTTGAGTAGTCTTCTCCTGGTCTTCCGTACGTCTTTGGTGGTTATATATTTCACATGGTTTGTATATCTCTGTTAACCCCAATGTGGCAATGTATCCAATCCTCATCCCTTTCTATTTGGTGAACCATAAGTTTTTTAATGAATCTGTGATTGCCTTTCTCTGTGGAAATATCTTCATTGGTATCAATTTTTAAGTAACTCTTAAAAGTGATATGATAGGATATGTGTCTTTTGCTTTCTCACTTACTACACGTGGCGTGATTACGTCTAGACTCATCTATGGTGCTGCAAACGGCATTGTTTCATTTTTTTCACTAGCGAATATTCCATCTGTACATGGAGGAGTTCTTCTTTGTCCATCCATCTTTTGGTGGACTTTTCGGTTACTTCCATATCTTGGCTATTGTAATACTGTGCAGTGCAGATTTGCCTGCCTGTGTCTTTCCAATTCTCTCTTCTTAGGTTTTACGTCGAGGAGTGGGCCTGCTGGATCATATAGTAGCTCAATGTTTACCTTTTTAAGGCACCTGCATTCTGTTCTCATTCGTGGCCCTTTCCAAGTTACGGCCCCTTTGAAGTTGAGGGTATGCATTTCTCCACAACACCTTCAGCATTTATTGTTTGTAGTTTTCTTGCTGATGGTTATTCTGACAAGTGTGAGCTGATACCTCTCTGTGGTTGAATTCGAATGTGCCGCATAATCTGTTGAAATTGAGCTTTAAGGCATGTCCTTTTCTATGTTTCAAGCTGTGGTTACCCCTTAGTTCTTCAAAGTGTTCTCTTTAAGTATGTGTCATATTTTGAAATGTTTTGGCCTTTACCTCGCTCAAGATATTTTGAGGGCCTGTTTCATTTACAGTTCTGCAGTACTTGTTCCTATGAAGTGACCATTAGCACAGGCTTTAAAGTTGCTTTTGCAGGTAACTGCCAGAGGGCGGCAGCCTTTCTATGTCCCCCACCCTGGTAACTAGGGAAAAGCCCTTGCGGCCTGTGGTGTTTCTCGGTTATAAATTAGAGTGGAGTGTGCCGGGACAAACCCACACAAGCTGATGTCTCCTTACTTTTGTTGGATTGTTACATTTAATTTTTATTTTTTATTGGAGTAATTTTCCACTGTGTACGTGGACCACTTCTACTTTGTGCATTCCTCGGTTGATGGACATTTTCATTGCTTCCAAGTGTTGGCTATGGTAAATATTGTTGGAGTGCAGGATTGCCAGGCTGTGACTTTTCGATTCTCATTTTCTCAGGTGATAGGCCCAGCAGTGGGTGTGATTGATTGACTGGTAGCACCGTGTTTCCCTTTTCAAAGCACCTTCTTTGTGTTTTCATTAGTGGCTCTTACCACGTCCCCCTTAGAATCCAGGGTACGCATTTCTCCACAATCGCTTCAGCATTTATTGTTTGCAGCATTTATGCTAATGGCCCTTCTGGCTGCTGTGAGCTGATAGGTTTTTGTAATTTGGGTTTGCATGTCTTTGAAAATTCGTAAAACTCATCATTTTTCTCCACCGTTTTCTTTTCTGTTAAAAAAAAGGAAACAATTGGGAGTACAATAGAACTCTTGAAATTGTGTTCTTGGAAGGTTGCCCTCTTTTGAAATTTTTGGTCGATTTTCCACCCCAGAATTTTTTTAGAAAGCAGGTGTCTTTTACCGAACTGCAAGTTTGCTGAATATTTAGTGACCTTTAGCAATGGGTTTAAATCTGCTGTTGTGGGAAGTGGCCTCAAGCAGGAAGCATGTCTCCATTCCCATATCTGGCTACTAGGGCAGCAGAGCCTTTCTGGAAGTCGTGTTCCTAGTTTGTAAATTACATTGGAATGTGCATGGAGAAAGCCCCATAAGTTTATGTCTCATTATTTCTTCTTGGTTTTAAAATTTTTTTTAATTGGGGTAAAGCTTAGAATATTGTTTGTCCTAGGTGTACACCATCTGGTTCGTTTGTACATTATATATGTCTATTCAATTACAGATACTCTTCCCATGTAAAATGTTACTGAGGGTTCCACAGACCTCCCTTGTTATATGGTTGGTCTTTTTGAGATATGTATATAATATGTGTTTGTATACATATAGTAACACTAATGTTAATTTATCCATTCCCCCCACCTTTCCGTTTAGATGAGCATAGTTTGTTTTCTAAGTCTGTGAGTGTCTTTCTCTGTGGAAATATGTTCCTTTGTGTCAGTTATTAGATAACGCCTATAAGTGATATCATAGAATATAGGTCTTTTGCTTTCCGACTTACCTCATGTTTTGTGATTATCTCCAGACTCATTTGTGGTGCCTCAGAGAGCAGTGGTTCATTGTTTTCCATGGCTATTATTCCATTGTGTACATGGACCACTTCTTCTTTATCCATTTACCTGTTGTTGGACATTTTGATTGCTTCACTGTCTTGGCTATTGTGAATAAGGCTGCACTGCAACTTTTGCGGCCTGTGTCTTCTCGATTCTTGTCTTCTCAGGTGAGAGGTCCATTGGTGCGCCTGCTGGATTGAATGGCACCTCCATTTTTACTTTTAAACACAGCTCCTTTCTGTTCTCATTATTGGCTGTTACCCCTTCACGTCTCACCAGCAGGTAGAGTGTACACAGTTCTCTAAAACCCCTTCAGCATTTATTGTTTGTTGACTTTTTGCTGATGGTAAGTCAACTGGTGTAAGTTGAAACTTTTTGTAGATTAGATTGCATGGGTCTAACACTCCCTGAGGTTGAGCTTTTATCCATTTTCCTTTTTTTTAAAAGAGCGTGAGTAAAACTTAACTCTTCATACTCTCTTCTTGAAACATTTGCCTGTTTTGAATTGTTTTGTCCATTCGTTCCTTCAGCACAATTTTTTAGGGCAGGTGTCCTTTACAGCCCTGAGTCCTTGGGAATGTTAAGTGACCATTAGCTGTGAGTTTAAAGCTGTTCTTGCAGGAAACGGCCACAAGGTGGCAGCATTTCCCCTTTACCATATTTGGTTACTAGGGAAACAGAGCCTTAATGGAAGTGGTGTTGTAGGTTGTAAATTAGAATGGAATGTGCCAGGGAAAAGCCCTTTAAGTTTATGTCTCATTACTTCTTGTTCATATTTGTAGGTTACTTTTTATCCCAGTAAATATGATTACAATGGTTTGTTTGTTCTAGGTGTGCAAGATGTGGTTCTTTCACACATATACATGTATCTATTCTTCCTCGCATCCTTTTCCCATGTAGGTTATGACACAATGTTGAGTAGTCTTCTCCTGGTCTTCCGTACGTCTTTGGTGGTTATATATTTCACATGGTTTGTATATCTCTGTTAACCCCAATGTGGCAATGTATCCAATCCTCATCCCTTTCTATTTGGTGAACCATAAGTTTTTTAATGAATCTGTGATTGCCTTTCTCTGTGGAAATATCTTCATTGGTATCAATTTTTAAGTAACTCTTAAAAGTGATATGATAGGATATGTGTCTTTTGCTTTCTCACTTACTACACGTGGCGTGATTACGTCTAGACTCATCTATGGTGCTGCAAACGGCATTGTTTCATTTTTTTCACTAGCGAATATTCCATCTGTACATGGAGGAGTTCTTCTTTGTCCATCCATCTTTTGGTGGACTTTTCGGTTACTTCCATATCTTGGCTATTGTAATACTGTGCAGTGCAGATTTGCCTGCCTGTGTCTTTCCAATTCTCTCTTCTTAGGTTTTACGTCGAGGAGTGGGCCTGCTGGATCATATAGTAGCTCAATGTTTACCTTTTTAAGGCACCTGCATTCTGTTCTCATTCGTGGCCCTTTCCAAGTTACGGCCCCTTTGAAGTTGAGGGTATGCATTTCTCCACAACACCTTCAGCATTTATTGTTTGTAGTTTTCTTGCTGATGGTTATTCTGACAAGTGTGAGCTGATACCTCTCTGTGGTTGAATTCGAATGTGCCGCATAATCTGTTGAAATTGAGCTTTAAGGCATGTCCTTTTCTATGTTTCAAGCTGTGGTTACCCCTTAGTTCTTCAAAGTGTTCTCTTTAAGTATGTGTCATATTTTGAAATGTTTTGGCCTTTACCTCGCTCAAGATATTTTGAGGGCCTGTTTCATTTACAGTTCTGCAGTACTTGTTCCTATGAAGTGACCATTAGCACAGGCTTTAAAGTTGCTTTTGCAGGTAACTGCCAGAGGGCGGCAGCCTTTCTATGTCCCCCACCCTGGTAACTAGGGAAAAGCCCTTGCGGCCTGTGGTGTTTCTCGGTTATAAATTAGAGTGGAGTGTGCCGGGACAAACCCACACAAGCTGATGTCTCCTTACTTTTGTTGGATTGTTACATTTAATTTTTATTTTTTATTGGAGTAATTTTCCACTGTGTACGTGGACCACTTCTACTTTGTGCATTCCTCGGTTGATGGACATTTTCATTGCTTCCAAGTGTTGGCTATGGTAAATATTGTTGGAGTGCAGGATTGCCAGGCTGTGACTTTTCGATTCTCATTTTCTCAGGTGATAGGCCCAGCAGTGGGTGTGATTGATTGACTGGTAGCACCGTGTTTCCCTTTTCAAAGCACCTTCTTTGTGTTTTCATTAGTGGCTCTTACCACGTCCCCCTTAGAATCCAGGGTACGCATTTCTCCACAATCGCTTCAGCATTTATTGTTTGCAGCATTTATGCTAATGGCCCTTCTGGCTGCTGTGAGCTGATAGGTTTTTGTAATTTGGGTTTGCATGTCTTTGAAAATTCGTAAAACTCATCATTTTTCTCCACCGTTTTCTTTTCTGTTAAAAAAAAGGAAACAATTGGGAGTACAATAGAACTCTTGAAATTGTGTTCTTGGAAGGTTGCCCTCTTTTGAAATTTTTGGTCGATTTTCCACCCCAGAATTTTTTTAGAAAGCAGGTGTCTTTTACCGAACTGCAAGTTTGCTGAATATTTAGTGACCTTTAGCAATGGGTTTAAATCTGCTGTTGTGGGAAGTGGCCTCAAGCAGGAAGCATGTCTCCATTCCCATATCTGGCTACTAGGGCAGCAGAGCCTTTCTGGAAGTCGTGTTCCTAGTTTGTAAATTACATTGGAATGTGCATGGAGAAAGCCCCATAAGTTTATGTCTCATTATTTCTTCTTGGTTTTAAAATTTTTTTTAATTGGGGTAAAGCTTAGAATATTGTTTGTCCTAGGTGTACACCATCTGGTTCGTTTGTACATTATATATGTCTATTCAATTACAGATACTCTTCCCATGTAAAATGTTACTGAGGGTTCCGCAGACCTCCCTTGTTATATGGTTGGTCTTTTTGAGATATGTATATAATATGTGTTTGTATACATATAGTAACACTAATGTTAATTTATCCATTCCCCCCACCTTTCCGTTTAGATGAGCATAGTTTGTTTTCTAAGTCTGTGAGTGTCTTTCTCTGTGGAAATATGTTCCTTTGTGTCAGTTATTAGATAACGCCTATAAGTGATATCATAGAATATAGGTCTTTTGCTTTCCGACTTACCTCATGTTTTGTGATTATCTCCAGACTCATTTGTGGTGCCTCAGAGAGCAGTGGTTCATTGTTTTCCATGGCTATTATTCCATTGTGTACATGGACCACTTCTTCTTTATCCATTTACCTGTTGTTGGACATTTTGATTGCTTCACTGTCTTGGCTATTGTGAATAAGGCTGCACTGCAACTTTTGCGGCCTGTGTCTTCTCGATTCTTGTCTTCTCAGGTGAGAGGTCCATTGGTGCGCCTGCTGGATTGAATGGCACCTCCATTTTTACTTTTAAACACAGCTCCTTTCTGTTCTCATTATTGGCTGTTACCCCTTCACGTCTCACCAGCAGGTAGAGTGTACACAGTTCTCTAAAACCCCTTCAGCATTTATTGTTTGTTGACTTTTTGCTGATGGTAAGTCAACTGGTGTAAGTTGAAACTTTTTGTAGATTAGATTGCATGGGTCTAACACTCCCTGAGGTTGAGCTTTTATCCATTTTCCTTTTTTTTAAAAGAGCGTGAGTAAAACTTAACTCTTCATACTCTCTTCTTGAAACATTTGCCTGTTTTGAATTGTTTTGTCCATTCCTTCCTTCAGCACAATTTTTTAGGGCAGGTGTCCTTTACAGCCCTGAGTCCTTGGGAATGTTAAGTGACCATTAGCTGTGAGTTTAAAGCTGTTCTTGCAGGAAACGGCCACAAGGTGGCAGCATTTCCCCTTTACCATATTTGGTTACTAGGGAAACAGAGCCTTAATGGAAGTGGTGTTGTAGGTTGTAAATTAGAATGGAATGTGCCAGGGAAAAGCCCTTTAAGTTTATGTCTCATTACTTCTTGTTCATATTTGTAGGTTACTTTTTATCCCAGTAAATATGATTACAATGGTTTGTTTGTTCTAGGTGTGCAAGATGTGGTTCTTTCACACATATACATGTATCTATTCTTCCTCGCATCCTTTTCCCATGTAGGTTATGACACAATGTTGAGTAGTCTTCTCCTGGTCTTCCGTACGTCTTTGGTGGTTATATATTTCACATGGTTTGTATATCTCTGTTAACCCCAATGTGGCAATGTATCCAATCCTCATCCCTTTCTATTTGGTGAACCATAAGTTTTTTAATGAATCTGTGATTGCCTTTCTCTGTGGAAATATCTTCATTGGTATCAATTTTTAAGTAACTCTTAAAAGTGATATGATAGGATATGTGTCTTTTGCTTTCTCACTTACTACACGTGGCGTGATTACGTCTAGACTCATCTATGGTGCTGCAAACGGCATTGTTTCATTTTTTTCACTAGCGAATATTCCATCTGTACATGGAGGAGTTCTTCTTTGTCCATCCATCTTTTGGTGGACTTTTCGGTTACTTCCATATCTTGGCTATTGTAATACTGTGCAGTGCAGATTTGCCTGCCTGTGTCTTTCCAATTCTCTCTTCTTAGGTTTTACGTCGAGGAGTGGGCCTGCTGGATCATATAGTAGCTCAATGTTTACCTTTTTAAGGCACCTGCATTCTGTTCTCATTCGTGGCCCTTTCCAAGTTACGGCCCCTTTGAAGTTGAGGGTATGCATTTCTCCACAACACCTTCAGCATTTATTGTTTGTAGTTTTCTTGCTGATGGTTATTCTGACAAGTGTGAGCTGATACCTCTCTGTGGTTGAATTCGAATGTGCCGCATAATCTGTTGAAATTGAGCTTTAAGGCATGTCCTTTTCTATGTTTCAAGCTGTGGTTACCCCTTAGTTCTTCAAAGTGTTCTCTTTAAGTATGTGTCATATTTTGAAATGTTTTGGCCTTTACCTCGCTCAAGATATTTTGAGGGCCTGTTTCATTTACAGTTCTGCAGTACTTGTTCCTATGAAGTGACCATTAGCACAGGCTTTAAAGTTGCTTTTGCAGGTAACTGCCAGAGGGCGGCAGCCTTTCTATGTCCCCCACCCTGGTAACTAGGGAAAAGCCCTTGCGGCCTGTGGTGTTTCTCGGTTATAAATTAGAGTGGAGTGTGCCGGGACAAACCCACACAAGCTGATGTCTCCTTACTTTTGTTGGATTGTTACATTTAATTTTTATTTTTTATTGGAGTAATTTTCCACTGTGTACGTGGACCACTTCTACTTTGTGCATTCCTCGGTTGATGGACATTTTCATTGCTTCCAAGTGTTGGCTATGGTAAATATTGTTGGAGTGCAGGATTGCCAGGCTGTGACTTTTCGATTCTCATTTTCTCAGGTGATAGGCCCAGCAGTGGGTGTGATTGATTGACTGGTAGCACCGTGTTTCCCTTTTCAAAGCACCTTCTTTGTGTTTTCATTAGTGGCTCTTACCACGTCCCCCTTAGAATCCAGGGTACGCATTTCTCCACAATCGCTTCAGCATTTATTGTTTGCAGCATTTATGCTAATGGCCCTTCTGGCTGCTGTGAGCTGATAGGTTTTTGTAATTTGGGTTTGCATGTCTTTGAAAATTCGTAAAACTCATCATTTTTCTCCACCGTTTTCTTTTCTGTTAAAAAAAAGGAAACAATTGGGAGTACAATAGAACTCTTGAAATTGTGTTCTTGGAAGGTTGCCCTCTTTTGAAATTTTTGGTCGATTTTCCACCCCAGAATTTTTTAGAAAGCAGGTGTCTTTTACCGAACTGCAAGTTTGGTGAATATTTAGTGACCTTTAGCAATGGGTTTAAAGCTGCTGTTGTGGGAAGTGGCCTCAAGCAGGAAGCATATCCCCATTCCCATATCTGGCTACTACGGCAGCAGAGCCTTTCTGGAAGTCGTGTTCCTAGTTTGTAAATTACATTGGAATGTGCATGGAGAAAGCCCCATAAGTTTATGTCTCATTATTTCTTCTTGGTTTTAAATTTTTTTTAATTGGGGTAAAGCTTAGAATATTGCTTGTCCTAGGTGTACACCATCTGGTTCGTTTGTACATTATATATGTCTATTCAAGTACAGATCCTCTTCCCATGTAAAATGTTACTGAGGGTTCCGCAGACCTCCCTTGCTATATGGTTGGTCTTTTTGAGATATGTATATAATATGTGTTTTTATACATATAGTAACACTAATCTTAATTTATCCATTCCCCCCACCTTTCCTTTTAGATGAGCATAGTTTGTTTTCTAAGTCTGTGAGTGTCTTTCTCTGTGGAAATATGTTCCTTTGTGTCAGTTATTAGATAACGCCTATAAGTGATATCATAGAATATAGGTCTTTTGCTTTCCGACTTACCTCATGTTTCGTGATTATCTCCAGACTCATTTGTGGTGCCTCAGAGAGCAGTGGTTCATTGTTTTCCATGGCTATTATTCCATTGTGTACATGGACCACTTCTTCTTTATCCATTCACCTGTTGTTGGACATTTTGATTGCTCCACTGTCTTGGCTATTGTGAATAAGGCTGCACTGCAGCTTTTGTGTCCTGTGTCTTCTCGATTCTTGTCTTCTCAGGTGAGAGGTCCAATGGTGCGCCTGCTGCATTGAATGGTGCCTGCAGTTTTACTTTTAAACACAGCTCCATTCTGTTCTCATTATTGGCTGTTACCTCTTCACGTCTCACCAGCAGGTAGAGTGTACACAGTTCTCTAAAATCCCTTCAGCATTTATTGTTTGTAGACTTTATGCTGATGGTAAGTCAACTGGTGTAAGTTGAAACTTTTTGTAGATTAGATTGCATGGGTCTAACACTCCCTGAGGTTGAGCTTTTATCCATTTTCCTTTTTGATAAAAGAGCTTGAGTAAAACTTAACTGTTCATACTCTCTTCTTGAAACATTTGCCTGTTTTGAATTGTTTTGTCCATTCCTTCCTTCAGCCAATTTTTTAGGGCAGGTGTCCTTTACAGCCCTGAGTCCTTGGGAATGTTAAGTGACCATTAGCTGTGAGTTTAAAGCTGCTCTTGCAGGAAACGGCCACAAGGTGGCAGCATTTCTCCTTTACCATATTTGGTAACTGGGGAAACAGAGCCTTAATGGAAGTGGTGTTCTAGGTTGTAAATTAGAATGGAATGTGCCAGGGAAAAGCCCTTTACGTTTATGTCTCATTACTTCTTGTTCATATTTGTAATTTACTTTTTATTTTTTATCCCAGTAAATATGATTACAATGGTTTGTTTGTTCTAGGTGTGCAAGATGTGGTTCTTTCACACATATACATGTATCTATTCTTCCTCGCATCCTTTTCGCATGTAGGTTATGACACAATGTTGAGTAGTCTTCTCCTGGTCTTCCGTACGTCTTTGGTGGTTATATATTTCACATGGTTTGTATATCTCTGTTAACCCCAATATGGTAATGTATCCAATCCTCATCCCTTTCTATTTGGTGAACCATAAGTTTTTTAATGAATCTGTGATTGCCTTTCTCTATGGAAATATCTTCATTGGTATCAACTTTTAAATAACTCTTAAAAGTGATATGATAGGATATGTGTCTTTTGCTTTCTCACTTACTACACGTGGCGTGATTACGTCTAGACTCATCTATGGTGCTACAAATGGCATTGTTTCATTTTTTCACTAGCGAATGTTCCATCTCTACATGGAGGAGTTCTTCTTTGTCGACCCATCTGTTGGTGGACTTTTTGGTTACTTCCATATCTTGGCTATTGTAATACTGTGTAATGCAGATTTGCCTGCCTGTGTCTTTCCAGTTCTCTCTTCTTAGGTTATACGTTGAGGAGTGGGCCTGCTGGATCATATGGTAGCTCAATGTTTACCTTTTTAAGGCACCTCCATTCTGTTCTCATTCGTGGCCCTTTCCAAGTTATGTCCCCTTTGAAGTTGAGGGTATGCATTTCTCCACAACACCTTCAGCATTTATTGTTTGTAGTTTTCTTGCTGATGGTTATTCTGACAAGTGTGAGCTGATACCTCTCTGTGGTTGAATTCGAATGTGCCACATAATCTGTTGAAATTGAGCTTGAAGGCATGTCCTTTTTATTTTTCAAGCTGTGATTACCCCTTAGTTCTTCAAAGTGTTCTCTTTAAGTATGTGTCACATTTTGAAATGTTTTGGCCTTTACCTCCCTCAAGACATTTTGAGGGCCTGTTTCATTTACAGTTCTGCAGTACTTGTTCCTATGAAGTGACCATTAGCACAGGCTTTAAAGCTGCTTTTGCAGGTAACTGCCAGAGGGCGGCAGCCTTTCTATGTCCCCCACCCTGGTAACTAGGGAAAAGCCCTTGCGGCCTGTGGTGTTTCTCGGTTATAAATTAGAGTGGAGTGTGCCCGGACAAACCCACACAAGCTGATGTCTCCTTACTTTTGTTGGATTTTTACATTTAATTTTAATTTTTTATTGGAGTAATTTTCCACTGTGTACGTGGACCACTTCTACTTTGTGCATTCCTCGGTTGATGGACATTTTCATTGCTTCCAAGTGTTGGCTATGGTAAATATTGTTGGAGTGCAGGATTGCCAGGCTGTGACTTTTCGATTCTCATTTTCTCAGGTGATAGGCCCAGCAGTGGGTGTGATTGATTGACTGGTAGCACCGTGTTTCCCTTTTCAAAGCACCTTCTTTGTGTTTTCATTAGTGGCTCTTACCACGTCCCCCTTAGAATCGAGGGTACGCATTTCTCCACAATCGCTTCAGCATTTATTGTTTGCAGCATTTATGCTAATGGCCCTTCTGGCTGCTGTGAGCTGATAGGTTTTTGTAATTTGGGTTTGCATGTCTTTGAAAATTCGTAAAACTCATCATTTTTCTCCACCGTTTTCTTTTCTGTTAAAAAAAAGGAAACAATTGGGAGTACAATAGAACTCTTGAAATTGTGTTCTTGGAAGGTTGCCCTCTTTTGAAATTTTTGGTCGATTTTCCACCCCAGAATTTTTTCAGAAAGCAGGTGTCTTTTACTGAGCTGCAAGTTTGTTGAATATTTAGTGACCTTTAGCAATGGGTTTAAAGCTGCTGTTGTAGGAAGTGGCCTCAAACAGGCAGCATATCTCCATTCCCATATCTGGCTACTAGGGCAGCAGAGCCTTTCTGGAAGTCGTGTTCCTAGTTTGTAAATTACATTGGAATGTGCATGGAGAAAACCCCATAAGTTTATGTCTCATTATTTCTTCTTGGTTTTAAAATTTTTTTTAATTGGTGTAAAGCTTAGAATATTGTTTGTCCTAGGTGTACACAATCTGGTTCGTTTGTACATTATATATGTCTATTCAAGTACAGATCCTCTTCCCATGTAAAATGTTACTGAGGGTTCCGCAGACCTCCCTTGCTATATGGTTGGTCTTTTTGAGATATGTATATAATATGTGTTTGTATACATATAGTAACACTAATGTTAATTTATCCATTCCCCCCACCTTTCCGTTTAGATGAGCATAGTTTGTTTTCTAAGTCTGTGAGTGTCTTTCTCTGTGGAAATATGTTCCTTTGTGTCAGTTATTAGATAACGCCTATAAGTGATATCATAGAATATAGGTCTTTTGCTTTCCGACTTACCTCATGTTTTGTGATTATCTCCAGACTCATTTGTGGTGCCTCAGAGAGCAGTGGTTCATTGTTTTCCATGGCTATTATTCCATTGTGTACATGGACCACTTCTTCTTTATCCATTTACCTGTTGTTGGACATTTTGATTGCTTCACTGTCTTGGCTATTGTGAATAAGGCTGCACTGCAACTTTTGCGGCCTGTGTCTTCTCGATTCCTGTCTTCTCAGGTGAGAGGTCCATTGGTGCGCCTGCTGGATTGAATGGCACCTCCATTTTTACTTTTAAACACAGCTCCTTTCTGTTCTCATTATTGGCTGTTACCCCTTCACGTCTCACCAGCAGGTAGAGTGTACACAGTTCTCTAAAACCCCTTCAGCATTTATTGTTTGTTGACTTTTTGCTGATGGTAAGTCAACTGGTGTAAGTTGAAACTTTTTGTAGATTAGATTGCATGGGTCTAACACTCCCTGAGGTTGAGCTTTTATCCATTTTCCTTTTTTTTAAAAGAGCGTGAGTAAAACTTAACTCTTCATACTCTCTTCTTGAAACATTTGCCTGTTTTGAATTGTTTTGTCCATTCCTTCCTTCAGCACAATTTTTTAGGGCAGGTGTCCTTTACAGCCCTGAGTCCTTGGGAATGTTAAGTGACCATTAGCTGTGAGTTTAAAGCTGTTCTTGCAGGAAACGGCCACAAGGTGGCAGCATTTCCCCTTTACCATATTTGGTTACTAGGGAAACAGAGCCTTAATGGAAGTGGTGTTGTAGGTTGTAAATTAGAATGGAATGTGCCAGGGAAAAGCCCTTTACGTTTATGTCTCATTACTTCTTGTTCATATTTGTAATTTACTTTTTATTTTTTATCCCAGTAAATATGATTACAATGGTTTGTTTGTTCTAGGTGTGCAAGATGTGGTTCTTTCACACATATACATGTATCTATTCTTCCTCGCATCCTTTTCCCATGTAGGTTATGACACAATGTTGAGTAGTCTTCTCCTGGTCTTCCGTACGTCTTTGGTGGTTATATATTTCACATGGTTTGTATATCTCTGTTAACCCCAATATGGTAATGTATCCAATCCTCATCCCTTTCTATTTGGTGAACCATAAGTTTTTTAATGAATCTGTGATTGCCTTTCTCTATGGAAATATCTTCATTGGTATCAACTTTTAAATAACTCTTAAAAGTGATATGATAGGATATGTGTCTTTTGCTTTCTCACTTACTACACGTGGCGTGATTACGTCTAGACTCATCTATGGTGCTACAAATGGCATTGTTTCATTTTTTCACTAGCGAATGTTCCATCTCTACATGGAGGAGTTCTTCTTTGTCGACCCATCTGTTGGTGGACTTTTTGGTTACTTCCATATCTTGGCTATTGTAATACTGTGTAATGCAGATTTGCCTGCCTGTGTCTTTCCAGTTCTCTCTTCTTAGGTTATACGTTGAGGAGTGGGCCTGCTGGATCATATGGTAGCTCAATGTTTACCTTTTTAAGGCACCTCCATTCTGTTCTCATTCGTGGCCCTTTCCAAGTTATGTCCCCTTTGAAGTTGAGGGTATGCATTTCTCCACAACACCTTCAGCATTTATTGTTTGTAGTTTTCTTGCTGATGGTTATTCTGACAAGTGTGAGCTGATACCTCTCTGTGGTTGAATTCGAATGTGCCACATAATCTGTTGAAATTGAGCTTGAAGGCATGTCCTTTTTATTTTTCAAGCTGTGATTACCCCTTAGTTCTTCAAAGTGTTCTCTTTAAGTATGTGTCACATTTTGAAATGTTTTGGCCTTTACCTCCCTCAAGACATTTTGAGGGCCTGTTTCATTTACAGTTCTGCAGTACTTGTTCCTATGAAGTGACCATTAGCACAGGCTTTAAAGCTGCTTTTGCAGGTAACTGCCAGAGGGCGGCAGCCTTTCTATGTCCCCCACCCTGGTAACTAGGGAAAAGCCCTTGCGGCCTGTGGTGTTTCTCGGTTATAAATTAGAGTGGAGTGTGCCCGGACAAACCCACACAAGCTGATGTCTCCTTACTTTTGTTGGATTTTTACATTTAATTTTTATTTTTTATTGGAGTAATTTTCCACTGTGTACGTGGACCACTTCTACTTTGTGCATTCCTCGGTTGATGGACATTTTCATTGCTTCCAAGTGTTGGCTATGGTAAATATTGTTGGAGTGCAGGATTGCCAGCCTGTGACTTTTCGATTCTCATTTTCTCAGGTGATAGGCCCAGCAGTGGGTGTGATTGATTGACTGGTAGCACCGTGTTACCCTTTTCAAAGCACCTTCTTTGTGTTTTCATTAGTGGCTCTTACCACGTCCCCCTTAGAATCGAGGGTACGCATTTCTCCACAATCGCTTCAGCATTTATTGTTTGCAGCATTTATGCTAATGGCCCTTCTGGCTGCTGTGAGCTGATAGGTTTTTGTAATTTGGGTTTGCATGTCTTTGAAAATTCGTAAAACTCATCATTTTTCTCCACCGTTTTCTTTTCTGTTAAAAAAAAGGAAACAATTGGGAGTACAATAGAACTCTTGAAATTGTGTTCTTGGAAGGTTGCCCTCTTTTGAAATTTTTGGTCGATTTTCCACCCCAGAATTTTTTCAGAAAGCAGGTGTCTTTTACTGAGCTGCAAGTTTGTTGAATATTTAGTGACCTTTAGCAATGGGTTTAAAGCTGCTGTTGTGGGAAGTGGCCTCAAGCAGGAAGCATATCTCCATTCCCATATCTGGCTACTAGGGCAGCAGAGCCTTTCTGGAAGTCGTGTTCCTAGTTTGTAAATTACATTGGAATGTGCATGGAGAAAACCCCATAAGTTTATGTCTCATTATTTCTTCTTGGTTTTAAAATTTTTTTTTAATTGGTGTAAAGCTTAGAATATTGTTTGTCCTAGGTGTACACAATCTGGTTCGTTTGTACATTATATATGTCTATTCAAGTACAGATCCTCTTCCCATGTAAAATGTTACTGAGGGTTCCGCAGACCTCCCTTGCTATATGGTTGGTCTTTTTGAGATATGTATATAATATGTGTTTGTATACATATAGTAACACTAATGTTAATTTATCCATTCCCCCCACCTTTCCGTTTAGATGAGCATAGTTTGTTTTCTAAGTCTGTGAGTGTCTTTCTCTGTGGAAATATGTTCCTTTGTGTCAGTTATTAGATAACGCCTATAAGTGATATCATAGAATATAGGTCTTTTGCTTTCCGACTTACCTCATGTTTTGTGATTATCTCCAGACTCATTTGTGGTGCCTCAGAGAGCAGTGGTTCATTGTTTTCCATGGCTATTATTCCATTGTGTACATGGACCACTTCTTCTTTATCCATTTACCTGTTGTTGGACATTTTGATTGCTTCACTGTCTTGGCTATTGTGAATAAGGCTGCACTGCAACTTTTGCGGCCTGTGTCTTCTCGATTCCTGTCTTCTCAGGTGAGAGGTCCATTGGTGCGCCTGCTGGATTGAATGGCACCTCCATTTTTACTTTTAAACACAGCTCCTTTCTGTTCTCATTATTGGCTGTTACCCCTTCACGTCTCACCAGCAGGTAGAGTGTACACAGTTCTCTAAAACCCCTTCAGCATTTATTGTTTGTTGACTTTTTGCTGATGGTAAGTCAACTGGTGTAAGTTGAAACTTTTTGTAGATTAGATTGCATGGGTCTAACACTCCCTGAGGTTGAGCTTTTATCCATTTTCCTTTTTTTTAAAAGAGCGTGAGTAAAACTTAACTCTTCATACTCTCTTCTTGAAACATTTGCCTGTTTTGAATTGTTTTGTCCATTCCTTCCTTCAGCACAATTTTTTAGGGCAGGTGTCCTTTACAGCCCTGAGTCCTTGGGAATGTTAAGTGACCATTAGCTGTGAGTTTAAAGCTGTTCTTGCAGGAAACGGCCACAAGGTGGCAGCATTTCCCCTTTACCATATTTGGTTACTAGGGAAACAGAGCCTTAATGGAAGTGGTGTTGTAGGTTGTAAATTAGAATGGAATGTGCCAGGGAAAAGCCCTTTAAGTTTATGTCTCATTACTTCTTGTTCATATTTGTAGTTTACTTTTTATCCCAGTAAATATGATTACAATGGTTTGTTTGTTCTAGGTGTGCAAGATGTGGTTCTTTCACACATATACATGTATCTATTCTTCCTCGCATCCTTTTCCCATGTAGGTTATGACACAATGTTGAGTAGTCTTCTCCTGGTCTTCCGTACGTCTTTGGTGGTTATATATTTCACATGGTTTGTATATCTCTGTTAACCCCAATGTGGCAATGTATCCAATCCTCATCCCTTTCTATTTGGTGAACCATAAGTTTTTTAATGAATCTGTGATTGCCTTTCTCTGTGGAAATATCTTCATTGGTATCAATTTTTAAGTAACTCTTAAAAGTGATATGATAGGATATGTGTCTTTTGCTTTCTCACTTACTACACGTGGCGTGATTACGTCTAGACTCATCTATGGTGCTGCAAACGGCATTGTTTCATTTTTTTCACTAGCGAATATTCCATCTGTACATGGAGGAGTTCTTCTTTGTCCATCCATCTTTTGGTGGACTTTTCGGTTACTTCCATATCTTGGCTATTGTAATACTGTGCAGTGCAGATTTGCCTGCCTGTGTCTTTCCAATTCTCTCTTCTTAGGTTTTACGTCGAGGAGTGGGCCTGCTGGATCATATAGTAGCTCAATGTTTACCTTTTTAAGGCACCTGCATTCTGTTCTCATTCGTGGCCCTTTCCAAGTTACGGCCCCTTTGAAGTTGAGGGTATGCATTTCTCCACAACACCTTCAGCATTTATTGTTTGTAGTTTTCTTGCTGATGGTTATTCTGACAAGTGTGAGCTGATACCTCTCTGTGGTTGAATTCGAATGTGCCGCATAATCTGTTGAAATTGAGCTTTAAGGCATGTCCTTTTCTATGTTTCAAGCTGTGGTTACCCCTTAGTTCTTCAAAGTGTTCTCTTTAAGTATGTGTCATATTTTGAAATGTTTTGGCCTTTACCTCGCTCAAGATATTTTGAGGGCCTGTTTCATTTACAGTTCTGCAGTACTTGTTCCTATGAAGTGACCATTAGCACAGGCTTTAAAGTTGCTTTTGCAGGTAACTGCCAGAGGGCGGCAGCCTTTCTATGTCCCCCACCCTGGTAACTAGGGAAAAGCCCTTGCGGCCTGTGGTGTTTCTCGGTTATAAATTAGAGTGGAGTGTGCCGGGACAAACCCACACAAGCTGATGTCTCCTTACTTTTGTTGGATTGTTACATTTAATTTTTATTTTTTATTGGAGTAATTTTCCACTGTGTACGTGGACCACTTCTACTTTGTGCATTCCTCGGTTGATGGACATTTTCATTGCTTCCAAGTGTTGGCTATGGTAAATATTGTTGGAGTGCAGGATTGCCAGGCTGTGACTTTTCGATTCTCATTTTCTCAGGTGATAGGCCCAGCAGTGGGTGTGATTGATTGACTGGTAGCACCGTGTTTCCCTTTTCAAAGCACCTTCTTTGTGTTTTCATTAGTGGCTCTTACCACGTCCCCCTTAGAATCGAGGGTACGCATTTCTCCACAATCGCTTCAGCATTTATTGTTTGCAGCATTTATGCTAATGGCCCTTCTGGCTGCTGTGAGCTGATAGGTTTTTGTAATTTGGGTTTGCATGTCTTTGAAAATTCGTAAAACTCATCATTTTTCTCCACCGTTTTCTTTTCTGTTAAAAAAAAGGAAACAATTGGGAGTACAATAGAACTCTTGAAATTGTGTTCTTGGAAGGTTGCCCTCTTTTGAAATTTTTGGTCGATTTTCCACCCCAGAATTTTTTCAGAAAGCAGGTGTCTTTTACTGAGCTGCAAGTTTGTTGAATATTTAGTGACCTTTAGCAATGGGTTTAAAGCTGCTGTTGTAGGAAGTGGCCTCAAACAGGCAGCATATCTCCATTCCCATATCTGGCTACTAGGGCAGCAGAGCCTTTCTGGAAGTCGTGTTCCTAGTTTGTAAATTACATTGGAATGTGCATGGAGAAAACCCCATAAGTTTATGTCTCATTATTTCTTCTTGGTTTTAAAATTTTTTTTAATTGGTGTAAAGCTTAGAATATTGTTTGTCCTAGGTGTACACAATCTGGTTCGTTTGTACATTATATATGTCTATTCAAGTACAGATCCTCTTCCCATGTAAAATGTTACTGAGGGTTCCGCAGACCTCCCTTGCTATATGGTTGGTCTTTTTGAGATATGTATATAATATGTGTTTGTATACATATAGTAACACTAATGTTAATTTATCCATTCCCCCCACCTTTCCGTTTAGATGAGCATAGTTTGTTTTCTAAGTCTGTGAGTGTCTTTCTCTGTGGAAATATGTTCCTTTGTGTCAGTTATTAGATAACGCCTATAAGTGATATCATAGAATATAGGTCTTTTGCTTTCCGACTTACCTCATGTTTTGTGATTATCTCCAGACTCATTTGTGGTGCCTCAGAGAGCAGTGGTTCATTGTTTTCCATGGCTATTATTCCATTGTGTACATGGACCACTTCTTCTTTATCCATTTACCTGTTGTTGGACATTTTGATTGCTTCACTGTCTTGGCTATTGTGAATAAGGCTGCACTGCAACTTTTGCGGCCTGTGTCTTCTCGATTCTTGTCTTCTCAGGTGAGAGGTCCATTGGTGCGCCTGCTGGATTGAATGGCACCTCCATTTTTACTTTTAAACACAGCTCCTTTCTGTTCTCATTATTGGCTGTTACCCCTTCACGTCTCACCAGCAGGTAGAGTGTACACAGTTCTCTAAAACCCCTTCAGCATTTATTGTTTGTTGACTTTTTGCTGATGGTAAGTCAACTGGTGTAAGTTGAAACTTTTTGTAGATTAGATTGCATGGGTCTAACACTCCCTGAGGTTGAGCTTTTATCCATTTTCCTTTTTTTTAAAAGAGCGTGAGTAAAACTTAACTCTTGATACTCTCTTCTTGAAACATTTGCCTGTTTTGAATTGTTTTGTCCATTCCTTCCTTCAGCACAATTTTTTAGGGCAGGTGTCCTTTACAGCCCTGAGTCCTTGGGAATGTTAAGTGACCATTAGCTGTGAGTTTAAAGCTGTTCTTGCAGGAAACGGCCACAAGGTGGCAGCATTTCCCCTTTACCATATTTGGTTACTAGGGAAACAGAGCCTTAATGGAAGTGGTGTTGTAGGTTGTAAATTAGAATGGAATGTGCCAGGGAAAAGCCCTTTAAGTTTATGTCTCATTACTTCTTGTTCATATTTGTAGGTTACTTTTTATCCCAGTAAATATGATTACAATGGTTTGTTTGTTCTAGGTGTGCAAGATGTGGTTCTTTCACACATATACATGTATCTATTCTTCCTCGCATCCTTTTCCCATGTAGGTTATGACACAATGTTGAGTAGTCTTCTCCTGGTCTTCCGTACGTCTTTGGTGGTTATATATTTCACATGGTTTGTATATCTCTGTTAACCCCAATATGGTAATGTATCCAATCCTCATCCCTTTCTATTTGGTGAACCATAAGTTTTTTAATGAATCTGTGATTGCCTTTCTCTATGGAAATATCTTCATTGGTATCAACTTTTAAATAACTCTTAAAAGTGATATGATAGGATATGTGTCTTTTGCTTTCTCACTTACTACACGTGGCGTGATTACGTCTAGACTCATCTATGGTGCTACAAATGGCATTGTTTCATTTTTTCACCAGCGAATGTTCCATCTGTACATGGAGGAGTTCTTCTTTGTCCATCCATCTTTTGGTGGACTTTTCGGTTACTTCCATATCTTGGCTATTGTAATACTGTGCAGTGCAGATTTGCCTGCCTGTGTCTTTCCAATTCTCTCTTCTTAGGTTTTACGTCGAGGAGTGGGCCTGCTGGATCATATAGTAGCTCAATGTTTACCTTTTTAAGGCACCTGCATTCTGTTCTCATTCGTGGCCCTTTCCAAGTTACGGCCCCTTTGAAGTTGAGGGTATGCATTTCTCCACAACACCTTCAGCATTTATTGTTTGTAGTTTTCTTGCTGATGGTTATTCTGACAAGTGTGAGCTGATACCTCTCTGTGGTTGAATTCGAATGTGCCGCATAATCTGTTGAAATTGAGCTTTAAGGCATGTCCTTTTCTATGTTTCAAGCTGTGGTTACCCCTTAGTTCTTCAAAGTGTTCTCTTTAAGTATGTGTCATATTTTGAAATGTTTTGGCCTTTACCTCGCTCAAGATATTTTGAGGGCCTGTTTCATTTACAGTTCTGCAGTACTTGTTCCTATGAAGTGACCATTAGCACAGGCTTTAAAGTTGCTTTTGCAGGTAACTGCCAGAGGGCGGCAGCCTTTCTATGTCCCCCACCCTGGTAACTAGGGAAAAGCCCTTGCGGCCTGTGGTGTTTCTCGGTTATAAATTAGAGTGGAGTGTGCCGGGACAAACCCACACAAGCTGATGTCTCCTTACTTTTGTTGGATTGTTACATTTAATTTTTATTTTTTATTGGAGTAATTTTCCACTGTGTACGTGGACCACTTCTACTTTGTGCATTCCTCGGTTGATGGACATTTTCATTGCTTCCAAGTGTTGGCTATGGTAAATATTGTTGGAGTGCAGGATTGCCAGGCTGTGACTTTTCGATTCTCATTTTCTCAGGTGATAGGCCCAGCAGTGGGTGTGATTGATTGACTGGTAGCACCGTGTTTCCCTTTTCAAAGCACCTTCTTTGTGTTTTCATTAGTGGCTCTTACCACGTCCCCCTTAGAATCCAGGGTACGCATTTCTCCACAATCGCTTCAGCATTTATTGTTTGCAGCATTTATGCTAATGGCCCTTCTGGCTGCTGTGAGCTGATAGGTTTTTGTAATTTGGGTTTGCATGTCTTTGAAAATTCGTAAAACTCATCATTTTTCTCCACCGTTTTCTTTTCTGTTAAAAAAAAGGAAACAATTGGGAGTACAATAGAACTCTTGAAATTGTGTTCTTGGAAGGTTGCCCTCTTTTGAAATTTTTGGTCGATTTTCCACCCCAGAATTTTTTCAGAAAGCAGGTGTCTTTTACTGAGCTGCAAGTTTGTTGAATATTTAGTGACCTTTAGCAATGGGTTTAAAGCTGCTGTTGTGGGAAGTGGCCTCAAGCAGGAAGCATATCTCCATTCCCATATCTGGCTACTAGGGCAGCAGAGCCTTTCTGGAAGTCGTGTTCCTAGTTTGTAAATTACATTGGAATGTGCATGGAGAAAACCCCATAAGTTTATGTCTCATTATTTCTTCTTGGTTTTAAAATTTTTTTTATTGGTGTAAAGCTTAGAATATTGTTTGTCCTAGGTGTACACAATCTGGTTCGTTTGTACATTATATATGTCTATTCAAGTACAGATCCTCTTCCCATGTAAAATGTTACTGAGGGTTCCGCAGACCTCCCTTGCTATATGGTTGGTCTTTTTGAGATATGTATATAATATGTGTTTGTATACATATAGTAACACTAATGTTAATTTATCCATTCCCCCCACCTTTCCGTTTAGATGAGCATAGTTTGTTTTCTAAGTCTGTGAGTGTCTTTCTCTGTGGAAATATGTTCCTTTGTGTCAGTTATTAGATAACGCCTATAAGTGATATCATAGAATATAGGTCTTTTGCTTTCCGACTTACCTCATGTTTTGTGATTATCTCCAGACTCATTTGTGGTGCCTCAGAGAGCAGTGGTTCATTGTTTTCCATGGCTATTATTCCATTGTGTACATGGACCACTTCTTCTTTATCCATTTACCTGTTGTTGGACATTTTGATTGCTTCACTGTCTTGGCTATTGTGAATAAGGCTGCACTGCAACTTTTGTGGCCTGTGTCTTCTCGATTCCTGTCTTCTCAGGTGAGAGGTCCATTGGTGCGCCTGCTGGATTGAATGGCACCTCCATTTTTACTTTTAAACACAGCTCCTTTCTGTTCTCATTATTGGCTGTTACCCCTTCACGTCTCACCAGCAGGTAGAGTGTACACAGTTCTCTAAAACCCCTTCAGCATTTATTGTTTGTTGACTTTTTGCTGATGGTAAGTCAACTGGTGTAAGTTGAAACTTTTTGTAGATTAGATTGCATGGGTCTAACACTCCCTGAGGTTGAGCTTTTATCCATTTTCCTTTTTTTTAAAAGAGCGTGAGTAAAACTTAACTCTTGATACTCTCTTCTTGAAACATTTGCCTGTTTTGAATTGTTTTGTCCATTCCTTCCTTCAGCACAATTTTTTAGGGCAGGTGTCCTTTACAGCCCTGAGTCCTTGGGAATGTTAAGTGACCATTAGCTGTGAGTTTAAAGCTGTTCTTGCAGGAAACGGCCACAAGGTGGCAGCATTTCCCCTTTACCATATTTGGTTACTAGGGAAACAGAGCCTTAATGGAAGTGGTGTTGTAGGTTGTAAATTAGAATGGAATGTGCCAGGGAAAAGCCCTTTAAGTTTATGTCTCATTACTTCTTGTTCATATTTGTAGGTTACTTTTTATCCCAGTAAATATGATTACAATGGTTTGTTTGTTCTAGGTGTGCAAGATGTGGTTCTTTCACACATATACATGTATCTATTCTTCCTCGCATCCTTTTCCCATGTAGGTTATGACACAATGTTGAGTAGTCTTCTCCTGGTCTTCCGTACGTCTTTGGTGGTTATATATTTCACATGGTTTGTATATCTCTGTTAACCCCAATGTGGCAATGTATCCAATCCTCATCCCTTTCTATTTGGTGAACCATAAGTTTTTTAATGAATCTGTGATTGCCTTTCTCTGTGGAAATATCTTCATTGGTATCAATTTTTAAGTAACTCTTAAAAGTGATATGATAGGATATGTGTCTTTTGCTTTCTCACTTACTACACGTGGCGTGATTACGTCTAGACTCATCTATGGTGCTGCAAACGGCATTGTTTCATTTTTTTCACTAGCGAATATTCCATCTGTACATGGAGGAGTTCTTCTTTGTCCATCCATCTTTTGGTGGACTTTTCGGTTACTTCCATATCTTGGCTATTGTAATACTGTGCAGTGCAGATTTGCCTGCCTGTGTCTTTCCAATTCTCTCTTCTTAGGTTTTACGTCGAGGAGTGGGCCTGCTGGATCATATAGTAGCTCAATGTTTACCTTTTTAAGGCACCTGCATTCTGTTCTCATTCGTGGCCCTTTCCAAGTTACGGCCCCTTTGAAGTTGAGGGTATGCATTTCTCCACAACACCTTCAGCATTTATTGTTTGTAGTTTTCTTGCTGATGGTTATTCTGACAAGTGTGAGCTGATACCTCTCTGTGGTTGAATTCGAATGTGCCGCATAATCTGTTGAAATTGAGCTTTAAGGCATGTCCTTTTCTATGTTTCAAGCTGTGGTTACCCCTTAGTTCTTCAAAGTGTTCTCTTTAAGTATGTGTCATATTTTGAAATGTTTTGGCCTTTACCTCGCTCAAGATATTTTGAGGGCCTGTTTCATTTACAGTTCTGCAGTACTTGTTCCTATGAAGTGACCATTAGCACAGGCTTTAAAGTTGCTTTTGCAGGTAACTGCCAGAGGGCGGCAGCCTTTCTATGTCCCCCACCCTGGTAACTAGGGAAAAGCCCTTGCGGCCTGTGGTGTTTCTCGGTTATAAATTAGAGTGGAGTGTGCCGGGACAAACCCACACAAGCTGATGTCTCCTTACTTTTGTTGGATTGTTACATTTAATTTTTATTTTTTATTGGAGTAATTTTCCACTGTGTACGTGGACCACTTCTACTTTGTGCATTCCTCGGTTGATGGACATTTTCATTGCTTCCAAGTGTTGGCTATGGTAAATATTGTTGGAGTGCAGGATTGCCAGGCTGTGACTTTTCGATTCTCATTTTCTCAGGTGATAGGCCCAGCAGTGGGTGTGATTGATTGACTGGTAGCACCGTGTTTCCCTTTTCAAAGCACCTTCTTTGTGTTTTCATTAGTGGCTCTTACCACGTCCCCCTTAGAATCCAGGGTACGCATTTCTCCACAATCGCTTCAGCATTTATTGTTTGCAGCATTTATGCTAATGGCCCTTCTGGCTGCTGTGAGCTGATAGGTTTTTGTAATTTGGGTTTGCATGTCTTTGAAAATTCGTAAAACTCATCATTTTTCTCCACCGTTTTCTTTTCTGTTAAAAAAAAGGAAACAATTAGGAGTACAATAGAACTCTTGAAATTGTGTTCTTGGAAGGTTGCCCTCTTTTGAAATTTTTGGTCGATTTTCCACCCCAGAATTTTTTAGAAAGCAGGTGTCTTTTACCGAACTGCAAGTTTGGTGAATATTTAGTGACCTTTAGCAATGGGTTTAAAGCTGCTGTTGTGGGAAGTGGCCTCAAGCAGGAAGCATATCCCCATTCACATATCTGGCTACTACGGCAGCAGAGCCTTTCTGGAAGTCGTGTTCCTAGTTTGTAAATTACATTGGAATGTGCATGGAGAAAGCCCCATAAGTTTATGTCTCATTATTTCTTCTTGGTTTTAAATTTTTTTTAATTGGGGTAAAGCTTAGAATATTGCTTGTCCTAGGTGTACACCATCTGGTTCGTTTGTACATTATATATGTCTATTCAAGTACAGATCCTCTTCCCATGTAAAATGTTACTGAGGGTTCCGCAGACCTCCCTTGCTATATGGTTGGTCTTTTTGAGATATGTATATAATATGTGTTTTTATACATATAGTAACACTAATCTTAATTTATCCATTCCCCCCACCTTTCCTTTTAGATGAGCATAGTTTGTTTTCTAAGTCTGTGAGTGTCTTTCTCTGTGGAAATATGTTCCTTTGTGTCAGTTATTAGATAACGCCTATAAGTGATATCATAGAATATAGGTCTTTTGCTTTCCGACTTACCTCATGTTTCGTGATTATCTCCAGACTCATTTGTGGTGCCTCAGAGAGCAGTGGTTCATTGTTTTCCATGGCTATTATTCCATTGTGTACATGGACCACTTCTTCTTTATCCATTCACCTGTTGTTGGACATTTTGATTGCTCCACTGTCTTGGCTATTGTGAATAAGGCTGCACTGCAGCTTTTATGTCCTGTGTCTTCTCGATTCTTGTCTTCTCAGGTGAGAGGTCCAATGGTGCGCCTGCTGCATTGAATGGTGCCTGCAGTTTTACTTTTAAACACAGCTCCATTCTGTTCTCATTATTGGCTGTTACCTCTTCACGTCTCACCAGCAGGTAGAGTGTACACAGTTCTCTAAAATCCCTTCAGCATTTATTGTTTGTAGACTTTATGCTGATGGTAAGTCAACTGGTGTAAGTTGAAACTTTTTGTAGATTAGATTGCATGGGTCTAACACTCCCTGAGGTTGAGCTTTTATCCATTTTCCTTTTTTATAAAAGAGCTTGAGTAAAACTTAACTGTTCATACTCTCTTCTTGAAACATTTGCCTGTTTTGAATTGTTTTGTCCATTCCTTCCTTCAGCCAATTTTTTAGGGCAGGTGTCCTTTACAGCCCTGAGTCCTTGGGAATGTTAAGTGACCATTAGCTGTGAGTTTAAAGCTGCTCTTGCAGGAAACGGCCACAAGGTGGCAGCATTTCTCCTTTACCATATTTGGTAACTGGGGAAACAGAGCCTTAATGGAAGTGGTGTTCTAGGTTGTAAATTAGAATGGAATGTGCCAGGGAAAAGCCCTTTACGTTTATGTCTCATTACTTCTTGTTCATATTTGTAATTTACTTTTTATTTTTTATCCCAGTAAATATGATTACAATGGTTTGTTTGTTCTAGGTGTGCAAGATGTGGTTCTTTCACACATATACATGTATCTATTCTTCCTCGCATCCTTTTCGCATGTAGGTTATGACACAATGTTGAGTAGTCTTCTCCTGGTCTTCCGTACGTCTTTGGTGGTTATATATTTCACATGGTTTGTATATCTCTGTTAACCCCAATATGGTAATGTATCCAATCCTCATCCCTTTCTATTTGGTGAACCATAAGTTTTTTAATGAATCTGTGATTGCCTTTCTCTATGGAAATATCTTCATTGGTATCAACTTTTAAATAACTCTTAAAAGTGATATGATAGGATATGTGTCTTTTGCTTTCTCACTTACTACACGTGGCGTGATTACGTCTAGACTCATCTATGGTGCTACAAATGGCATTGTTTCATTTTTTCACTAGCGAATGTTCCATCTCTACATGGAGGAGTTCTTCTTTGTCGACCCATCTGTTGGTGGACTTTTTGGTTACTTCCATATCTTGGCTATTGTAATACTGTGTAATGCAGATTTGCCTGCCTGTGTCTTTCCAGTTCTCTCTTCTTAGGTTATACGTTGAGGAGTGGGCCTGCTGGATCATATGGTAGCTCAATGTTTACCTTTTTAAGGCACCTCCATTCTGTTCTCATTCGTGGCCCTTTCCAAGTTATGTCCCCTTTGAAGTTGAGGGTATGCATTTCTCCACAACACCTTCAGCATTTATTGTTTGTAGTTTTCTTGCTGATGGTTATTCTGACAAGTGTGAGCTGATACCTCTCTGTGGTTGAATTCGAATGTGCCACATAATCTGTTGAAATTGAGCTTGAAGGCATGTCCTTTTTATTTTTCAAGCTGTGATTACCCCTTAGTTCTTCAAAGTGTTCTCTTTAAGTATGTGTCACATTTTGAAATGTTTTGGCCTTTACCTCCCTCAAGACATTTTGAGGGCCTGTTTCATTTACAGTTCTGCAGTACTTGTTCCTATGAAGTGACCATTAGCACAGGCTTTAAAGCTGCTTTTGCAGGTAACTGCCAGAGGGCGGCAGCCTTTCTATGTCCCCCACCCTGGTAACTAGGGAAAAGCCCTTGCGGCCTGTGGTGTTTCTCGGTTATAAATTAGAGTGGAGTGTGCCGGGACAAACCCACACAAGCTGATGTCTCCTTACTTTTGTTGGATTTTTACATTTAATTTTTATTTTTTATTGGAGTAATTTTCCACTGTGTACGTGGACCACTTCTACTTTGTGCATTCCTCGGTTGATGGACATTTTCATTGCTTCCAAGTGTTGGCTATGGTAAATATTGTTGGAGTGCAGGATTGCCAGGCTGTGACTTTTCGATTCTCATTTTCTCAGGTGATAGGCCCAGCAGTGGGTGTGATTGATTGACTGGTAGCACCGTGTTTCCCTTTTCAAAGCACCTTCTTTGTGTTTTCATTAGTGGCTCTTACCACGTCCCCCTTAGAATCGAGGGTACGCATTTCTCCACAATCGCTTCAGCATTTATTGTTTGCAGCATTTATGCTAATGGCCCTTCTGGCTGCTGTGAGCTGATAGGTTTTTGTAATTTGGGTTTGCATGTCTTTGAAAATTCGTAAAACTCATCATTTTTCTCCACCGTTTTCTTTTCTGTTAAAAAAAAGGAAACAATTGGGAGTACAATAGAACTCTTGAAATTGTGTTCTTGGAAGGTTGCCCTCTTTTGAAATTTTTGGTCGATTTTCCACCCCAGAATTTTTTCAGAAAGCAGGTGTCTTTTACTGAGCTGCAAGTTTGTTGAATATTTAGTGACCTTTAGCAATGGGTTTAAAGCTGCTGTTGTAGGAAGTGGCCTCAAACAGGCAGCATATCTCCATTCCCATATCTGGCTACTAGGGCAGCAGAGCCTTTCTGGAAGTCGTGTTCCTAGTTTGTAAATTACATTGGAATGTGCATGGAGAAAACCCCATAAGTTTATGTCTCATTATTTCTTCTTGGTTTTAAAATTTTTTTTAATTGGTGTAAAGCTTAGAATATTGTTTGTCCTAGGTGTACACAATCTGGTTCGTTTGTACATTATATATGTCTATTCAAGTACAGATCCTCTTCCCATGTAAAATGTTACTGAGGGTTCCGCAGACCTCCCTTGCTATATGGTTGGTCTTTTTGAGATATGTATATAATATGTGTTTGTATACATATAGTAACACTAATGTTAATTTATCCATTCCCCCCACCTTTCCGTTTAGATGAGCATAGTTTGTTTTCTAAGTCTGTGAGTGTCTTTCTCTGTGGAAATATGTTCCTTTGTGTCAGTTATTAGATAACGCCTATAAGTGATATCATAGAATATAGGTCTTTTGCTTTCCGACTTACCTCATGTTTTGTGATTATCTCCAGACTCATTTGTGGTGCCTCAGAGAGCAGTGGTTCATTGTTTTCCATGGCTATTATTCCATTGTGTACATGGACCACTTCTTCTTTATCCATTTACCTGTTGTTGGACATTTTGATTGCTTCACTGTCTTGGCTATTGTGAATAAGGCTGCACTGCAACTTTTGCGGCCTGTGTCTTCTCGATTCTTGTCTTCTCAGGTGAGAGGTCCATTGGTGCGCCTGCTGGATTGAATGGCACCTCCATTTTTACTTTTAAACACAGCTCCTTTCTGTTCTCATTATTGGCTGTTACCCCTTCACGTCTCACCAGCAGGTAGAGTGTACACAGTTCTCTAAAACCCCTTCAGCATTTATTGTTTGTTGACTTTTTGCTGATGGTAAGTCAACTGGTGTAAGTTGAAACTTTTTGTAGATTAGATTGCATGGGTCTAACACTCCCTGAGGTTGAGCTTTTATCCATTTTCCTTTTTTTTAAAAGAGCGTGAGTAAAACTTAACTCTTCATACTCTCTTCTTGAAACATTTGCCTGTTTTGAATTGTTTTGTCCATTCCTTCCTTCAGCACAATTTTTTAGGGCAGGTGTCCTTTACAGCCCTGAGTCCTTGGGAATGTTAAGTGACCATTAGCTGTGAGTTTAAAGCTGTTCTTGCAGGAAACGGCCACAAGGTGGCAGCATTTCCCCTTTACCATATTTGGTTACTAGGGAAACAGAGCCTTAATGGAAGTGGTGTTGTAGGTTGTAAATTAGAATGGAATGTGCCAGGGAAAAGCCCTTTAAGTTTATGTCTCATTACTTCTTGTTCATATTTGTAGGTTACTTTTTATCCCAGTAAATATGATTACAATGGTTTGTTTGTTCTAGGTGTGCAAGATGTGGTTCTTTCACACATATACATGTATCTATTCTTCCTCGCATCCTTTTCCCATGTAGGTTATGACACAATGTTGAGTAGTCTTCTCCTGGTCTTCCGTACGTCTTTGGTGGTTATATATTTCACATGGTTTGTATATCTCTGTTAACCCCAATATGGTAATGTATCCAATCCTCATCCCTTTCTATTTGGTGAACCATAAGTTTTTTAATGAATCTGTGATTGCCTTTCTCTATGGAAATATCTTCATTGGTATCAACTTTTAAATAACTCTTAAAAGTGATATGATAGGATATGTGTCTTTTGCTTTCTCACTTACTACACGTGGCGTGATTACGTCTAGACTCATCTATGGTGCTACAAATGGCATTGTTTCATTTTTTCACCAGCGAATGTTCCATCTGTACATGGAGGAGTTCTTCTTTGTCCATCCATCTTTTGGTGGACTTTTCGGTTACTTCCATATCTTGGCTATTGTAATACTGTGCAGTGCAGATTTGCCTGCCTGTGTCTTTCCAATTCTCTCTTCTTAGGTTTTACGTCGAGGAGTGGGCCTGCTGGATCATATAGTAGCTCAATGTTTACCTTTTTAAGGCACCTGCATTCTGTTCTCATTCGTGGCCCTTTCCAAGTTACGGCCCCTTTGAAGTTGAGGGTATGCATTTCTCCACAACACCTTCAGCATTTATTGTTTGTAGTTTTCTTGCTGATGGTTATTCTGACAAGTGTGAGCTGATACCTCTCTGTGGTTGAATTCGAATGTGCCGCATAATCTGTTGAAATTGAGCTTTAAGGCATGTCCTTTTCTATGTTTCAAGCTGTGGTTACCCCTTAGTTCTTCAAAGTGTTCTCTTTAAGTATGTGTCATATTTTGAAATGTTTTGGCCTTTACCTCGCTCAAGATATTTTGAGGGCCTGTTTCATTTACAGTTCTGCAGTACTTGTTCCTATGAAGTGACCATTAGCACAGGCTTTAAAGTTGCTTTTGCAGGTAACTGCCAGAGGGCGGCAGCCTTTCTATGTCCCCCACCCTGGTAACTAGGGAAAAGCCCTTGCGGCCTGTGGTGTTTCTCGGTTATAAATTAGAGTGGAGTGTGCCGGGACAAACCCACACAAGCTGATGTCTCCTTACTTTTGTTGGATTGTTACATTTAATTTTTATTTTTTATTGGAGTAATTTTCCACTGTGTACGTGGACCACTTCTACTTTGTGCATTCCTCGGTTGATGGACATTTTCATTGCTTCCAAGTGTTGGCTATGGTAAATATTGTTGGAGTGCAGGATTGCCAGGCTGTGACTTTTCGATTCTCATTTTCTCAGGTGATAGGCCCAGCAGTGGGTGTGATTGATTGACTGGTAGCACCGTGTTTCCCTTTTCAAAGCACCTTCTTTGTGTTTTCATTAGTGGCTCTTACCACGTCCCCCTTAGAATCCAGGGTACGCATTTCTCCACAATCGCTTCAGCATTTATTGTTTGCAGCATTTATGCTAATGGCCCTTCTGGCTGCTGTGAGCTGATAGGTTTTTGTAATTTGGGTTTGCATGTCTTTGAAAATTCGTAAAACTCATCATTTTTCTCCACCGTTTTCTTTTCTGTTAAAAAAAAGGAAACAATTGGGAGTACAATAGAACTCTTGAAATTGTGTTCTTGGAAGGTTGCCCTCTTTTGAAATTTTTGGTCGATTTTCCACCCCAGAATTTTTTCAGAAAGCAGGTGTCTTTTACTGAGCTGCAAGTTTGTTGAATATTTAGTGACCTTTAGCAATGGGTTTAAAGCTGCTGTTGTGGGAAGTGGCCTCAAGCAGGAAGCATATCTCCATTCCCATATCTGGCTACTAGGGCAGCAGAGCCTTTCTGGAAGTCGTGTTCCTAGTTTGTAAATTACATTGGAATGTGCATGGAGAAAACCCCATAAGTTTATGTCTCATTATTTCTTCTTGGTTTTAAAATTTTTTTTATTGGTGTAAAGCTTAGAATATTGTTTGTCCTAGGTGTACACAATCTGGTTCGTTTGTACATTATATATGTCTATTCAAGTACAGATCCTCTTCCCATGTAAAATGTTACTGAGGGTTCCGCAGACCTCCCTTGCTATATGGTTGGTCTTTTTGAGATATGTATATAATATGTGTTTGTATACATATAGTAACACTAATGTTAATTTATCCATTCCCCCCACCTTTCCGTTTAGATGAGCATAGTTTGTTTTCTAAGTCTGTGAGTGTCTTTCTCTGTGGAAATATGTTCCTTTGTGTCAGTTATTAGATAACGCCTATAAGTGATATCATAGAATATAGGTCTTTTGCTTTCCGACTTACCTCATGTTTTGTGATTATCTCCAGACTCATTTGTGGTGCCTCAGAGAGCAGTGGTTCATTGTTTTCCATGGCTATTATTCCATTGTGTACATGGACCACTTCTTCTTTATCCATTTACCTGTTGTTGGACATTTTGATTGCTTCACTGTCTTGGCTATTGTGAATAAGGCTGCACTGCAACTTTTGTGGCCTGTGTCTTCTCGATTCCTGTCTTCTCAGGTGAGAGGTCCATTGGTGCGCCTGCTGGATTGAATGGCACCTCCATTTTTACTTTTAAACACAGCTCCTTTCTGTTCTCATTATTGGCTGTTACCCCTTCACGTCTCACCAGCAGGTAGAGTGTACACAGTTCTCTAAAACCCCTTCAGCATTTATTGTTTGTTGACTTTTTGCTGATGGTAAGTCAACTGGTGTAAGTTGAAACTTTTTGTAGATTAGATTGCATGGGTCTAACACTCCCTGAGGTTGAGCTTTTATCCATTTTCCTTTTTTTTAAAAGAGCGTGAGTAAAACTTAACTCTTGATACTCTCTTCTTGAAACATTTGCCTGTTTTGAATTGTTTTGTCCATTCCTTCCTTCAGCACAATTTTTTAGGGCAGGTGTCCTTTACAGCCCTGAGTCCTTGGGAATGTTAAGTGACCATTAGCTGTGAGTTTAAAGCTGTTCTTGCAGGAAACGGCCACAAGGTGGCAGCATTTCCCCTTTACCATATTTGGTTACTAGGGAAACAGAGCCTTAATGGAAGTGGTGTTGTAGGTTGTAAATTAGAATGGAATGTGCCAGGGAAAAGCCCTTTAAGTTTATGTCTCATTACTTCTTGTTCATATTTGTAGGTTACTTTTTATCCCAGTAAATATGATTACAATGGTTTGTTTGTTCTAGGTGTGCAAGATGTGGTTCTTTCACACATATACATGTATCTATTCTTCCTCGCATCCTTTTCCCATGTAGGTTATGACACAATGTTGAGTAGTCTTCTCCTGGTCTTCCGTACGTCTTTGGTGGTTATATATTTCACATGGTTTGTATATCTCTGTTAACCCCAATGTGGCAATGTATCCAATCCTCATCCCTTTCTATTTGGTGAACCATAAGTTTTTTAATGAATCTGTGATTGCCTTTCTCTGTGGAAATATCTTCATTGGTATCAATTTTTAAGTAACTCTTAAAAGTGATATGATAGGATATGTGTCTTTTGCTTTCTCACTTACTACACGTGGCGTGATTACGTCTAGACTCATCTATGGTGCTGCAAACGGCATTGTTTCATTTTTTTCACTAGCGAATATTCCATCTGTACATGGAGGAGTTCTTCTTTGTCCATCCATCTTTTGGTGGACTTTTCGGTTACTTCCATATCTTGGCTATTGTAATACTGTGCAGTGCAGATTTGCCTGCCTGTGTCTTTCCAATTCTCTCTTCTTAGGTTTTACGTCGAGGAGTGGGCCTGCTGGATCATATAGTAGCTCAATGTTTACCTTTTTAAGGCACCTGCATTCTGTTCTCATTCGTGGCCCTTTCCAAGTTACGGCCCCTTTGAAGTTGAGGGTATGCATTTCTCCACAACACCTTCAGCATTTATTGTTTGTAGTTTTCTTGCTGATGGTTATTCTGACAAGTGTGAGCTGATACCTCTCTGTGGTTGAATTCGAATGTGCCGCATAATCTGTTGAAATTGAGCTTTAAGGCATGTCCTTTTCTATGTTTCAAGCTGTGGTTACCCCTTAGTTCTTCAAAGTGTTCTCTTTAAGTATGTGTCATATTTTGAAATGTTTTGGCCTTTACCTCGCTCAAGATATTTTGAGGGCCTGTTTCATTTACAGTTCTGCAGTACTTGTTCCTATGAAGTGACCATTAGCACAGGCTTTAAAGTTGCTTTTGCAGGTAACTGCCAGAGGGCGGCAGCCTTTCTATGTCCCCCACCCTGGTAACTAGGGAAAAGCCCTTGCGGCCTGTGGTGTTTCTCGGTTATAAATTAGAGTGGAGTGTGCCGGGACAAACCCACACAAGCTGATGTCTCCTTACTTTTGTTGGATTGTTACATTTAATTTTTATTTTTTATTGGAGTAATTTTCCACTGTGTACGTGGACCACTTCTACTTTGTGCATTCCTCGGTTGATGGACATTTTCATTGCTTCCAAGTGTTGGCTATGGTAAATATTGTTGGAGTGCAGGATTGCCAGGCTGTGACTTTTCGATTCTCATTTTCTCAGGTGATAGGCCCAGCAGTGGGTGTGATTGATTGACTGGTAGCACCGTGTTTCCCTTTTCAAAGCACCTTCTTTGTGTTTTCATTAGTGGCTCTTACCACGTCCCCCTTAGAATCCAGGGTACGCATTTCTCCACAATCGCTTCAGCATTTATTGTTTGCAGCATTTATGCTAATGGCCCTTCTGGCTGCTGTGAGCTGATAGGTTTTTGTAATTTGGGTTTGCATGTCTTTGAAAATTCGTAAAACTCATCATTTTTCTCCACCGTTTTCTTTTCTGTTAAAAAAAAGGAAACAATTGGGAGTACAATAGAACTCTTGAAATTGTGTTCTTGGAAGGTTGCCCTCTTTTGAAATTTTTGGTCGATTTTCCACCCCAGAATTTTTTAGAAAGCAGGTGTCTTTTACCGAACTGCAAGTTTGGTGAATATTTAGTGACCTTTAGCAATGGGTTTAAAGCTGCTGTTGTGGGAAGTGGCCTCAAGCAGGAAGCATATCCCCATTCACATATCTGGCTACTACGGCAGCAGAGCCTTTCTGGAAGTCGTGTTCCTAGTTTGTAAATTACATTGGAATGTGCATGGAGAAAGCCCCATAAGTTTATGTCTCATTATTTCTTCTTGGTTTTAAATTTTTTTTAATTGGGGTAAAGCTTAGAATATTGCTTGTCCTAGGTGTACACCATCTGGTTCGTTTGTACATTATATATGTCTATTCAAGTACAGATCCTCTTCCCATGTAAAATGTTACTGAGGGTTCCGCAGACCTCCCTTGCTATATGGTTGGTCTTTTTGAGATATGTATATAATATGTGTTTTTATACATATAGTAACACTAATCTTAATTTATCCATTCCCCCCACCTTTCCTTTTAGATGAGCATAGTTTGTTTTCTAAGTCTGTGAGTGTCTTTCTCTGTGGAAATATGTTCCTTTGTGTCAGTTATTAGATAACGCCTATAAGTGATATCATAGAATATAGGTCTTTTGCTTTCCGACTTACCTCATGTTTCGTGATTATCTCCAGACTCATTTGTGGTGCCTCAGAGAGCAGTGGTTCATTGTTTTCCATGGCTATTATTCCATTGTGTACATGGACCACTTCTTCTTTATCCATTCACCTGTTGTTGGACATTTTGATTGCTCCACTGTCTTGGCTATTGTGAATAAGGCTGCACTGCAGCTTTTATGTCCTGTGTCTTCTCGATTCTTGTCTTCTCAGGTGAGAGGTCCAATGGTGCGCCTGCTGCATTGAATGGTGCCTGCAGTTTTACTTTTAAACACAGCTCCATTCTGTTCTCATTATTGGCTGTTACCTCTTCACGTCTCACCAGCAGGTAGAGTGTACACAGTTCTCTAAAATCCCTTCAGCATTTATTGTTTGTAGACTTTATGCTGATGGTAAGTCAACTGGTGTAAGTTGAAACTTTTTGTAGATTAGATTGCATGGGTCTAACACTCCCTGAGGTTGAGCTTTTATCCATTTTCCTTTTTTATAAAAGAGCTTGAGTAAAACTTAACTGTTCATACTCTCTTCTTGAAACATTTGCCTGTTTTGAATTGTTTTGTCCATTCCTTCCTTCAGCCAATTTTTTAGGGCAGGTGTCCTTTACAGCCCTGAGTCCTTGGGAATGTTAAGTGACCATTAGCTGTGAGTTTAAAGCTGCTCTTGCAGGAAACGGCCACAAGGTGGCAGCATTTCTCCTTTACCATATTTGGTAACTGGGGAAACAGAGCCTTAATGGAAGTGGTGTTCTAGGTTGTAAATTAGAATGGAATGTGCCAGGGAAAAGCCCTTTACGTTTATGTCTCATTACTTCTTGTTCATATTTGTAATTTACTTTTTATTTTTTATCCCAGTAAATATGATTACAATGGTTTGTTTGTTCTAGGTGTGCAAGATGTGGTTCTTTCACACATATACATGTATCTATTCTTCCTCGCATCCTTTTCGCATGTAGGTTATGACACAATGTTGAGTAGTCTTCTCCTGGTCTTCCGTACGTCTTTGGTGGTTATATATTTCACATGGTTTGTATATCTCTGTTAACCCCAATATGGTAATGTATCCAATCCTCATCCCTTTCTATTTGGTGAACCATAAGTTTTTTAATGAATCTGTGATTGCCTTTCTCTATGGAAATATCTTCATTGGTATCAACTTTTAAATAACTCTTAAAAGTGATATGATAGGATATGTGTCTTTTGCTTTCTCACTTACTACACGTGGCGTGATTACGTCTAGACTCATCTATGGTGCTACAAATGGCATTGTTTCATTTTTTCACTAGCGAATGTTCCATCTCTACATGGAGGAGTTCTTCTTTGTCGACCCATCTGTTGGTGGACTTTTTGGTTACTTCCATATCTTGGCTATTGTAATACTGTGTAATGCAGATTTGCCTGCCTGTGTCTTTCCAGTTCTCTCTTCTTAGGTTATACGTTGAGGAGTGGGCCTGCTGGATCATATGGTAGCTCAATGTTTACCTTTTTAAGGCACCTCCATTCTGTTCTCATTCGTGGCCCTTTCCAAGTTATGTCCCCTTTGAAGTTGAGGGTATGCATTTCTCCACAACACCTTCAGCATTTATTGTTTGTAGTTTTCTTGCTGATGGTTATTCTGACAAGTGTGAGCTGATACCTCTCTGTGGTTGAATTCGAATGTGCCACATAATCTGTTGAAATTGAGCTTGAAGGCATGTCCTTTTTATTTTTCAAGCTGTGATTACCCCTTAGTTCTTCAAAGTGTTCTCTTTAAGTATGTGTCACATTTTGAAATGTTTTGGCCTTTACCTCCCTCAAGACATTTTGAGGGCCTGTTTCATTTACAGTTCTGCAGTACTTGTTCCTATGAAGTGACCATTAGCACAGGCTTTAAAGCTGCTTTTGCAGGTAACTGCCAGAGGGCGGCAGCCTTTCTATGTCCCCCACCCTGGTAACTAGGGAAAAGCCCTTGCGGCCTGTGGTGTTTCTCGGTTATAAATTAGAGTGGAGTGTGCCGGGACAAACCCACACAAGCTGATGTCTCCTTACTTTTGTTGGATTTTTACATTTAATTTTTATTTTTTATTGGAGTAATTTTCCACTGTGTACGTGGACCACTTCTACTTTGTGCATTCCTCGGTTGATGGACATTTTCATTGCTTCCAAGTGTTGGCTATGGTAAATATTGTTGGAGTGCAGGATTGCCAGGCTGTGACTTTTCGATTCTCATTTTCTCAGGTGATAGGCCCAGCAGTGGGTGTGATTGATTGACTGGTAGCACCGTGTTTCCCTTTTCAAAGCACCTTCTTTGTGTTTTCATTAGTGGCTCTTACCACGTCCCCCTTAGAATCGAGGGTACGCATTTCTCCACAATCGCTTCAGCATTTATTGTTTGCAGCATTTATGCTAATGGCCCTTCTGGCTGCTGTGAGCTGATAGGTTTTTGTAATTTGGGTTTGCATGTCTTTGAAAATTCGTAAAACTCATCATTTTTCTCCACCGTTTTCTTTTCTGTTAAAAAAAAGGAAACAATTGGGAGTACAATAGAACTCTTGAAATTGTGTTCTTGGAAGGTTGCCCTCTTTTGAAATTTTTGGTCGATTTTCCACCCCAGAATTTTTTCAGAAAGCAGGTGTCTTTTACTGAGCTGCAAGTTTGTTGAATATTTAGTGACCTTTAGCAATGGGTTTAAAGCTGCTGTTGTAGGAAGTGGCCTCAAACAGGCAGCATATCTCCATTCCCATATCTGGCTACTAGGGCAGCAGAGCCTTTCTGGAAGTCGTGTTCCTAGTTTGTAAATTACATTGGAATGTGCATGGAGAAAACCCCATAAGTTTATGTCTCATTATTTCTTCTTGGTTTTAAAATTTTTTTTAATTGGTGTAAAGCTTAGAATATTGTTTGTCCTAGGTGTACACAATCTGGTTCGTTTGTACATTATATATGTCTATTCAAGTACAGATCCTCTTCCCATGTAAAATGTTACTGAGGGTTCCGCAGACCTCCCTTGCTATATGGTTGGTCTTTTTGAGATATGTATATAATATGTGTTTGTATACATATAGTAACACTAATGTTAATTTATCCATTCCCCCCACCTTTCCGTTTAGATGAGCATAGTTTGTTTTCTAAGTCTGTGAGTGTCTTTCTCTGTGGAAATATGTTCCTTTGTGTCAGTTATTAGATAACGCCTATAAGTGATATCATAGAATATAGGTCTTTTGCTTTCCGACTTACCTCATGTTTTGTGATTATCTCCAGACTCATTTGTGGTGCCTCAGAGAGCAGTGGTTCATTGTTTTCCATGGCTATTATTCCATTGTGTACATGGACCACTTCTTCTTTATCCATTTACCTGTTGTTGGACATTTTGATTGCTTCACTGTCTTGGCTATTGTGAATAAGGCTGCACTGCAACTTTTGCGGCCTGTGTCTTCTCGATTCTTGTCTTCTCAGGTGAGAGGTCCATTGGTGCGCCTGCTGGATTGAATGGCACCTCCATTTTTACTTTTAAACACAGCTCCTTTCTGTTCTCATTATTGGCTGTTACCCCTTCACGTCTCACCAGCAGGTAGAGTGTACACAGTTCTCTAAAACCCCTTCAGCATTTATTGTTTGTTGACTTTTTGCTGATGGTAAGTCAACTGGTGTAAGTTGAAACTTTTTGTAGATTAGATTGCATGGGTCTAACACTCCCTGAGGTTGAGCTTTTATCCATTTTCCTTTTTTTTAAAAGAGCGTGAGTAAAACTTAACTCTTGATACTCTCTTCTTGAAACATTTGCCTGTTTTGAATTGTTTTGTCCATTCCTTCCTTCAGCACAATTTTTTAGGGCAGGTGTCCTTTACAGCCCTGAGTCCTTGGGAATGTTAAGTGACCATTAGCTGTGAGTTTAAAGCTGTTCTTGCAGGAAACGGCCACAAGGTGGCAGCATTTCCCCTTTACCATATTTGGTTACTAGGGAAACAGAGCCTTAATGGAAGTGGTGTTGTAGGTTGTAAATTAGAATGGAATGTGCCAGGGAAAAGCCCTTTAAGTTTATGTCTCATTACTTCTTGTTCATATTTGTAGGTTACTTTTTATCCCAGTAAATATGATTACAATGGTTTGTTTGTTCTAGGTGTGCAAGATGTGGTTCTTTCACACATATACATGTATCTATTCTTCCTCGCATCCTTTTCCCATGTAGGTTATGACACAATGTTGAGTAGTCTTCTCCTGGTCTTCCGTACGTCTTTGGTGGTTATATATTTCACATGGTTTGTATATCTCTGTTAACCCCAATATGGTAATGTATCCAATCCTCATCCCTTTCTATTTGGTGAACCATAAGTTTTTTAATGAATCTGTGATTGCCTTTCTCTATGGAAATATCTTCATTGGTATCAACTTTTAAATAACTCTTAAAAGTGATATGATAGGATATGTGTCTTTTGCTTTCTCACTTACTACACGTGGCGTGATTACGTCTAGACTCATCTATGGTGCTACAAATGGCATTGTTTCATTTTTTCACCAGCGAATGTTCCATCTGTACATGGAGGAGTTCTTCTTTGTCCATCCATCTTTTGGTGGACTTTTCGGTTACTTCCATATCTTGGCTATTGTAATACTGTGCAGTGCAGATTTGCCTGCCTGTGTCTTTCCAATTCTCTCTTCTTAGGTTTTACGTCGAGGAGTGGGCCTGCTGGATCATATAGTAGCTCAATGTTTACCTTTTTAAGGCACCTGCATTCTGTTCTCATTCGTGGCCCTTTCCAAGTTACGGCCCCTTTGAAGTTGAGGGTATGCATTTCTCCACAACACCTTCAGCATTTATTGTTTGTAGTTTTCTTGCTGATGGTTATTCTGACAAGTGTGAGCTGATACCTCTCTGTGGTTGAATTCGAATGTGCCGCATAATCTGTTGAAATTGAGCTTTAAGGCATGTCCTTTTCTATGTTTCAAGCTGTGGTTACCCCTTAGTTCTTCAAAGTGTTCTCTTTAAGTATGTGTCATATTTTGAAATGTTTTGGCCTTTACCTCGCTCAAGATATTTTGAGGGCCTGTTTCATTTACAGTTCTGCAGTACTTGTTCCTATGAAGTGACCATTAGCACAGGCTTTAAAGTTGCTTTTGCAGGTAACTGCCAGAGGGCGGCAGCCTTTCTATGTCCCCCACCCTGGTAACTAGGGAAAAGCCCTTGCGGCCTGTGGTGTTTCTCGGTTATAAATTAGAGTGGAGTGTGCCGGGACAAACCCACACAAGCTGATGTCTCCTTACTTTTGTTGGATTGTTACATTTAATTTTTATTTTTTATTGGAGTAATTTTCCACTGTGTACGTGGACCACTTCTACTTTGTGCATTCCTCGGTTGATGGACATTTTCATTGCTTCCAAGTGTTGGCTATGGTAAATATTGTTGGAGTGCAGGATTGCCAGGCTGTGACTTTTCGATTCTCATTTTCTCAGGTGATAGGCCCAGCAGTGGGTGTGATTGATTGACTGGTAGCACCGTGTTTCCCTTTTCAAAGCACCTTCTTTGTGTTTTCATTAGTGGCTCTTACCACGTCCCCCTTAGAATCGAGGGTACGCATTTCTCCACAATCGCTTCAGCATTTATTGTTTGCAGCATTTATGCTAATGGCCCTTCTGGCTGCTGTGAGCTGATAGGTTTTTGTAATTTGGGTTTGCATGTCTTTGAAAATTCGTAAAACTCATCATTTTTCTCCACCGTTTTCTTTTCTGTTAAAAAAAAGGAAACAATTGGGAGTACAATAGAACTCTTGAAATTGTGTTCTTGGAAGGTTGCCCTCTTTTGAAATTTTTGGTCGATTTTCCACCCCAGAATTTTTTCAGAAAGCAGGTGTCTTTTACTGAGCTGCAAGTTTGTTGAATATTTAGTGACCTTTAGCAATGGGTTTAAAACTGCTGTTGTAGGAAGTGGCCTCAAACAGGCAGCATGTCTCCATTCCCATATCTGGCTACTAGGGAAGCAGAGCCTTTCTGGGGGTCGTGTTCCTAGTTTGTAAATTACATTGGAATGTGCATGGAGAAAGCCCCATAAGTTTATGTCTCATTATTTCTTCTTGGTTTTAAAATTTTTTTTAATTGGTGTAAAGCTTAGAATATTGTTTGTCCTAGGTGTACACAATCTGGTTCGTTTGTACATTATATATGTCTATTCAAGTACAGATCCTCTTCCCATGTAAAATGTTACTGAGGGTTCCGCAGACCTCCCTTGCTATATGGTTGGTCTTTTTGAGATATGTATATAATATGTGTTTGTATACATATAGTAACACTAATGTTAATTTATCCATTCCCCCCACCTTTCCGTTTAGATGAGCATAGTTTGTTTTCTAAGTCTGTGAGTGTCTTTCTCTGTGGAAATATGTTCCTTTGTGTCAGTTATTAGATAACGCCTATAAGTGATATCATAGAATATAGGTCTTTTGCTTTCCGACTTACCTCATGTTTTGTGATTATCTCCAGACTCATTTGTGGTGCCTCAGAGAGCAGTGGTTCATTGTTTTCCATGGCTATTATTCCATTGTGTACATGGACCACTTCTTCTTTATCCATTTACCTGTTGTTGGACATTTTGATTGCTTCACTGTCTTGGCTATTGTGAATAAGGCTGCACTGCAACTTTTGCGGCCTGTGTCTTCTCGATTCTTGTCTTCTCAGGTGAGAGGTCCATTGGTGCGCCTGCTGGATTGAATGGCACCTCCATTTTTACTTTTAAACACAGCTCCTTTCTGTTCTCATTATTGGCTGTTACCCCTTCACGTCTCACCAGCAGGTAGAGTGTACACAGTTCTCTAAAACCCCTTCAGCATTTATTGTTTGTTGACTTTTTGCTGATGGTAAGTCAACTGGTGTAAGTTGAAACTTTTTGTAGATTAGATTGCATGGGTCTAACACTCCCTGAGGTTGAGCTTTTATCCATTTTCCTTTTTTTTAAAAGAGCGTGAGTAAAACTTAACTCTTGATACTCTCTTCTTGAAACATTTGCCTGTTTTGAATTGTTTTGTCCATTCCTTCCTTCAGCACAATTTTTTAGGGCAGGTGTCCTTTACAGCCCTGAGTCCTTGGGAATGTTAAGTGACCATTAGCTGTGAGTTTAAAGCTGTTCTTGCAGGAAACGGCCACAAGGTGGCAGCATTTCCCCTTTACCATATTTGGTTACTAGGGAAACAGAGCCTTAATGGAAGTGGTGTTGTAGGTTGTAAATTAGAATGGAATGTGCCAGGGAAAAGCCCTTTAAGTTTATGTCTCATTACTTCTTGTTCATATTTGTAGGTTACTTTTTATCCCAGTAAATATGATTACAATGGTTTGTTTGTTCTAGGTGTGCAAGATGTGGTTCTTTCACACATATACATGTATCTATTCTTCCTCGCATCCTTTTCCCATGTAGGTTATGACACAATGTTGAGTAGTCTTCTCCTGGTCTTCCGTACGTCTTTGGTGGTTATATATTTCACATGGTTTGTATATCTCTGTTAACCCCAATGTGGCAATGTATCCAATCCTCATCCCTTTCTATTTGGTGAACCATAAGTTTTTTAATGAATCTGTGATTGCCTTTCTCTGTGGAAATATCTTCATTGGTATCAATTTTTAAGTAACTCTTAAAAGTGATATGATAGGATATGTGTCTTTTGCTTTCTCACTTACTACACGTGGCGTGATTACGTCTAGACTCATCTATGGTGCTGCAAACGGCATTGTTTCATTTTTTTCACTAGCGAATATTCCATCTGTACATGGAGGAGTTCTTCTTTGTCCATCCATCTTTTGGTGGACTTTTCGGTTACTTCCATATCTTGGCTATTGTAATACTGTGCAGTGCAGATTTGCCTGCCTGTGTCTTTCCAATTCTCTCTTCTTAGGTTTTACGTCGAGGAGTGGGCCTGCTGGATCATATAGTAGCTCAATGTTTACCTTTTTAAGGCACCTGCATTCTGTTCTCATTCGTGGCCCTTTCCAAGTTACGGCCCCTTTGAAGTTGAGGGTATGCATTTCTCCACAACACCTTCAGCATTTATTGTTTGTAGTTTTCTTGCTGATGGTTATTCTGACAAGTGTGAGCTGATACCTCTCTGTGGTTGAATTCGAATGTGCCGCATAATCTGTTGAAATTGAGCTTTAAGGCATGTCCTTTTCTATGTTTCAAGCTGTGGTTACCCCTTAGTTCTTCAAAGTGTTCTCTTTAAGTATGTGTCATATTTTGAAATGTTTTGGCCTTTACCTCGCTCAAGATATTTTGAGGGCCTGTTTCATTTACAGTTCTGCAGTACTTGTTCCTATGAAGTGACCATTAGCACAGGCTTTAAAGTTGCTTTTGCAGGTAACTGCCAGAGGGCGGCAGCCTTTCTATGTCCCCCACCCTGGTAACTAGGGAAAAGCCCTTGCGGCCTGTGGTGTTTCTCGGTTATAAATTAGAGTGGAGTGTGCCGGGACAAACCCACACAAGCTGATGTCTCCTTACTTTTGTTGGATTGTTACATTTAATTTTTATTTTTTATTGGAGTAATTTTCCACTGTGTACGTGGACCACTTCTACTTTGTGCATTCCTCGGTTGATGGACATTTTCATTGCTTCCAAGTGTTGGCTATGGTAAATATTGTTGGAGTGCAGGATTGCCAGGCTGTGACTTTTCGATTCTCATTTTCTCAGGTGATAGGCCCAGCAGTGGGTGTGATTGATTGACTGGTAGCACCGTGTTTCCCTTTTCAAAGCACCTTCTTTGTGTTTTCATTAGTGGCTCTTACCACGTCCCCCTTAGAATCGAGGGTACGCATTTCTCCACAATCGCTTCAGCATTTATTGTTTGCAGCATTTATGCTAATGGCCCTTCTGGCTGCTGTGAGCTGATAGGTTTTTGTAATTTGGGTTTGCATGTCTTTGAAAATTCGTAAAACTCATCATTTTTCTCCACCGTTTTCTTTTCTGTTAAAAAAAAGGAAACAATTGGGAGTACAATAGAACTCTTGAAATTGTGTTCTTGGAAGGTTGCCCTCTTTTGAAATTTTTGGTCGATTTTCCACCCCAGAATTTTTTCAGAAAGCAGGTGTCTTTTACTGAGCTGCAAGTTTGTTGAATATTTAGTGACCTTTAGCAATGGGTTTAAAGCTGCTGTTGTGGGAAGTGGCCTCAAGCAGGAAGCATATCTCCATTCCCATATCTGGCTACTAGGGCAGCAGAGCCTTTCTGGAAGTCGTGTTCCTAGTTTGTAAATTACATTGGAATGTGCATGGAGAAAACCCCATAAGTTTATGTCTCATTATTTCTTCTTGGTTTTAAAATTTTTTTTAATTGGTGTAAAGCTTAGAATATTGTTTGTCCTAGGTGTACACAATCTGGTTCGTTTGTACATTATATATGTCTATTCAAGTACAGATCCTCTTCCCATGTAAAATGTTACTGAGGGTTCCGCAGACCTCCCTTGCTATATGGTTGGTCTTTTTGAGATATGTATATAATATGTGTTTGTATACATATAGTAACACTAATGTTAATTTATCCATTCCCCCCACCTTTCCGTTTAGATGAGCATAGTTTGTTTTCTAAGTCTGTGAGTGTCTTTCTCTGTGGAAATATGTTCCTTTGTGTCAGTTATTAGATAACGCCTATAAGTGATATCATAGAATATAGGTCTTTTGCTTTCCGACTTACCTCATGTTTTGTGATTATCTCCAGACTCATTTGTGGTGCCTCAGAGAGCAGTGGTTCATTGTTTTCCATGGCTATTATTCCATTGTGTACATGGACCACTTCTTCTTTATCCATTTACCTGTTGTTGGACATTTTGATTGCTTCACTGTCTTGGCTATTGTGAATAAGGCTGCACTGCAACTTTTGCGGCCTGTGTCTTCTCGATTCTTGTCTTCTCAGGTGAGAGGTCCATTGGTGCGCCTGCTGGATTGAATGGCACCTCCATTTTTACTTTTAAACACAGCTCCTTTCTGTTCTCATTATTGGCTGTTACCCCTTCACGTCTCACCAGCAGGTAGAGTGTACACAGTTCTCTAAAACCCCTTCAGCATTTATTGTTTGTTGACTTTTTGCTGATGGTAAGTCAACTGGTGTAAGTTGAAACTTTTTGTAGATTAGATTGCATGGGTCTAACACTCCCTGAGGTTGAGCTTTTATCCATTTTCCTTTTTTTTAAAAGAGCGTGAGTAAAACTTAACTCTTCATACTCTCTTCTTGAAACATTTGCCTGTTTTGAATTGTTTTGTCCATTCCTTCCTTCAGCACAATTTTTTAGGGCAGGTGTCCTTTACAGCCCTGAGTCCTTGGGAATGTTAAGTGACCATTAGCTGTGAGTTTAAAGCTGTTCTTGCAGGAAACGGCCACAAGGTGGCAGCATTTCCCCTTTACCATATTTGGTTACTAGGGAAACAGAGCCTTAATGGAAGTGGTGTTGTAGGTTGTAAATTAGAATGGAATGTGCCAGGGAAAAGCCCTTTAAGTTTATGTCTCATTACTTCTTGTTCATATTTGTAGGTTACTTTTTATCCCAGTAAATATGATTACAATGGTTTGTTTGTTCTAGGTGTGCAAGATGTGGTTCTTTCACACATATACATGTATCTATTCTTCCTCGCATCCTTTTCCCATGTAGGTTATGACACAATGTTGAGTAGTCTTCTCCTGGTCTTCCGTACGTCTTTGGTGGTTATATATTTCACATGGTTTGTATATCTCTGTTAACCCCAATGTGGCAATGTATCCAATCCTCATCCCTTTCTATTTGGTGAACCATAAGTTTTTTAATGAATCTGTGATTGCCTTTCTCTGTGGAAATATCTTCATTGGTATCAATTTTTAAGTAACTCTTAAAAGTGATATGATAGGATATGTGTCTTTTGCTTTCTCACTTACTACACGTGGCGTGATTACGTCTAGACTCATCTATGGTGCTGCAAACGGCATTGTTTCATTTTTTTCACTAGCGAATATTCCATCTGTACATGGAGGAGTTCTTCTTTGTCCATCCATCTTTTGGTGGACTTTTCGGTTACTTCCATATCTTGGCTATTGTAATACTGTGCAGTGCAGATTTGCCTGCCTGTGTCTTTCCAATTCTCTCTTCTTAGGTTTTACGTCGAGGAGTGGGCCTGCTGGATCATATAGTAGCTCAATGTTTACCTTTTTAAGGCACCTGCATTCTGTTCTCATTCGTGGCCCTTTCCAAGTTACGGCCCCTTTGAAGTTGAGGGTATGCATTTCTCCACAACACCTTCAGCATTTATTGTTTGTAGTTTTCTTGCTGATGGTTATTCTGACAAGTGTGAGCTGATACCTCTCTGTGGTTGAATTCGAATGTGCCGCATAATCTGTTGAAATTGAGCTTTAAGGCATGTCCTTTTCTATGTTTCAAGCTGTGGTTACCCCTTAGTTCTTCAAAGTGTTCTCTTTAAGTATGTGTCATATTTTGAAATGTTTTGGCCTTTACCTCGCTCAAGATATTTTGAGGGCCTGTTTCATTTACAGTTCTGCAGTACTTGTTCCTATGAAGTGACCATTAGCACAGGCTTTAAAGTTGCTTTTGCAGGTAACTGCCAGAGGGCGGCAGCCTTTCTATGTCCCCCACCCTGGTAACTAGGGAAAAGCCCTTGCGGCCTGTGGTGTTTCTCGGTTATAAATTAGAGTGGAGTGTGCCGGGACAAACCCACACAAGCTGATGTCTCCTTACTTTTGTTGGATTGTTACATTTAATTTTTATTTTTTATTGGAGTAATTTTCCACTGTGTACGTGGACCACTTCTACTTTGTGCATTCCTCGGTTGATGGACATTTTCATTGCTTCCAAGTGTTGGCTATGGTAAATATTGTTGGAGTGCAGGATTGCCAGGCTGTGACTTTTCGATTCTCATTTTCTCAGGTGATAGGCCCAGCAGTGGGTGTGATTGATTGACTGGTAGCACCGTGTTTCCCTTTTCAAAGCACCTTCTTTGTGTTTTCATTAGTGGCTCTTACCACGTCCCCCTTAGAATCCAGGGTACGCATTTCTCCACAATCGCTTCAGCATTTATTGTTTGCAGCATTTATGCTAATGGCCCTTCTGGCTGCTCTGAGCTGATAGGTTTTTGTAATTTGGGTTTGCATGTCTTTGAAAATTCGTAAAACTCATCATTTTTCTCCACCGTTTTCTTTTCTGTTAAAAAAAAGGAAACAATTGGGAGTACAATAGAACTCTTGAAATTGTGTTCTTGGAAGGTTGCCCTCTTTTGAAATTTTTGGTCGATTTTCCACCCCAGAATTTTTTCAGAAAGCAGGTGTCTTTTACTGAGCTGCAAGTTTGTTGAATATTTAGTGACCTTTAGCAATGGGTTTAAAGCTGCTGTTGTGGGAAGTGGCCTCAAGCAGGAAGCATGTCTCCATTCCCATATCTGGCTACTAGGGCAGCAGAGCCTTTCTGGAAGTCGTGTTCCTAGTTTGTAAATTACATTGGAATGTGCATGGAGAAAACCCCATAAGTTTATGTCTCATTATTTCTTCTTGGTTTTAAATTTTTTTTAATTGGGGTAAAGCTTAGAATATTGCTTGTCCTAGGTGTACACCATCTGGTTCGTTTGTACATTATATATGTCTATTCAAGTACAGATCCTCTTCCCATGTAAAATGTTACTGAGGGTTCCGCAGACCTCCCTTGCTATATGGTTGGTCTTTTTGAGATATGTATATAATATGTGTTTTTATACATATAGTAACACTAATCTTAATTTATCCATTCCCCCCACCTTTCCTTTTAGATGAGCATAGTTTGTTTTCTAAGTCTGTGAGTGTCTTTCTCTGTGGAAATATGTTCCTTTGTGTCAGTTATTAGATAACGCCTATAAGTGATATCATAGAATATAGGTCTTTTGCTTTCCGACTTACCTCATGTTTCGTGATTATCTCCAGACTCATTTGTGGTGCCTCAGAGAGCAGTGGTTCATTGTTTTCCATGGCTATTATTCCATTGTGTACATGGACCACTTCTTCTTTATCCATTCACCTGTTGTTGGACATTTTGATTGCTCCACTGTCTTGGCTATTGTGAATAAGGCTGCACTGCAGCTTTTGTGTCCTGTGTCTTCTCGATTCTTGTCTTCTCAGGTGAGAGGTCCAATGGTGCGCCTGCTGCATTGAATGGTGCCTGCAGTTTTACTTTTAAACACAGCTCCATTCTGTTCTCATTATTGGCTGTTACCTCTTCACGTCTCACCAGCAGGTAGAGTGTACACAGTTCTCTAAAATCCCTTCAGCATTTATTGTTTGTAGACTTTATGCTGATGGTAAGTCAACTGGTGTAAGTTGAAACTTTTTGTAGATTAGATTGCATGGGTCTAACACTCCCTGAGGTTGAGCTTTTATCCATTTTCCTTTTTTATAAAAGAGCTTGAGTAAAACTTAACTGTTCATACTCTCTTCTTGAAACATTTGCCTGTTTTGAATTGTTTTGTCCATTCCTTCCTTCAGCCAATTTTTTAGGGCAGGTGTCCTTTACAGCCCTGAGTCCTTGGGAATGTTAAGTGACCATTAGCTGTGAGTTTAAAGCTGCTCTTGCAGGAAACGGCCACAAGGTGGCAGCATTTCTCCTTTACCATATTTGGTAACTGGGGAAACAGAGCCTTAATGGAAGTGGTGTTCTAGGTTGTAAATTAGAATGGAATGTGCCAGGGAAAAGCCCTTTACGTTTATGTCTCATTACTTCTTGTTCATATTTGTAATTTACTTTTTATTTTTTATCCCAGTAAATATGATTACAATGGTTTGTTTGTTCTAGGTGTGCAAGATGTGGTTCTTTCACACATATACATGCATCTATTCTTCCTCGCATCCTTTTCCCATGTAGGTTATGACACAATGTTGAGTAGTCTTCTCCTGGTCTTCCGTACGTCTTTGGTGGTTATATATTTCACATGGTTTGTATATCTCTGTTAACCCCAATGTGGCAATGTATCCAATCCTCATCCCTTTCTATTTGGTGAACCATAAGTTTTTTAATGAATCTGTGATTGCCTTTCTCTGTGGAAATATCTTCATTGGTATCAATTTTTAAGTAACTCTTAAAAGTGATATGATAGGATATGTGTCTTTTGCTTTCTCACTTACTACACGTGGCGTGATTACGTCTAGACTCATCTATGGTGCTGCAAACGGCATTGTTTCATTTTTTTCACTAGCGAATATTCCATCTGTACATGGAGGAGTTCTTCTTTGTCCATCCATCTTTTGGTGGACTTTTCGGTTACTTCCATATCTTGGCTATTGTAATACTGTGCAGTGCAGATTTGCCTGCCTGTGTCTTTCCAATTCTCTCTTCTTAGGTTTTACGTCGAGGAGTGGGCCTGCTGGATCATATAGTAGCTCAATGTTTACCTTTTTAAGGCACCTGCATTCTGTTCTCATTCGTGGCCCTTTCCAAGTTACGGCCCCTTTGAAGTTGAGGGTATGCATTTCTCCACAACACCTTCAGCATTTATTGTTTGTAGTTTTCTTGCTGATGGTTATTCTGACAAGTGTGAGCTGATACCTCTCTGTGGTTGAATTCGAATGTGCCACATAATCTGTTGAAATTGAGCTTTAAGGCATGTCCTTTTCTATGTTTCAAGCTGTGGTTACCCCTTAGTTCTTCAAAGTGTTCTCTTTAAGTATGTGTCATATTTTGAAATGTTTTGGCCTTTACCTCGCTCAAGATATTTTGAGGGCCTGTTTCATTTACAGTTCTGCAGTACTTGTTCCTATGAAGTGACCATTAGCACAGGCTTTAAAGTTGCTTTTGCAGGTAACTGCCAGAGGGCGGCAGCCTTTCTATGTCCCCCACCCTGGTAACTAGGGAAAAGCCCTTGCGGCCTGTGGTGTTTCTCGGTTATAAATTAGAGTGGAGTGTGCCCGGACAAACCCACACAAGCTGATGTCTCCTTACTTTTGTTGGATTGTTACATTTAATTTTTATTTTTTATTGGAGTAATTTTCCACTGTGTACGTGGACCACTTCTACTTTGTGCATTCCTCGGTTGATGGACATTTTCATTGCTTCCAAGTGTTGGCTATGGTAAATATTGTTGGAGTGCAGGATTGCCAGCCTGTGACTTTTCGATTCTCATTTTCTCAGGTGATAGGCCCAGCAGTGGGTGTGATTGATTGACTGGTAGCACCGTGTTACCCTTTTCAAAGCACCTTCTTTGTGTTTTCATTAGTGGCTCTTACCACGTCCCCCTTAGAATCCAGGGTACGCATTTCTCCACAATCGCTTCAGCATTTATTGTTTGCAGCATTTATGCTAATGGCCCTTCTGGCTGCTGTGAGCTGATAGGTTTTTGTAATTTGGGTTTGCATGTCTTTGAAAATTCGTAAAACTCATCATTTTTCTCCACCGTTTTCTTTTCTGTTAAAAAAAAGGAAACAATTGGGAGTACAATAGAACTCTTGAAATTGTGTTCTTGGAAGGTTGCCCTCTTTTGAAATTTTTGGTCGATTTTCCACCCCAGAATTTTTTAGAAAGCAGGTGTCTTTTACCGAACTGCAAGTTTGGTGAATATTTAGTGACCTTTAGCAATGGGTTTAAAGCTGCTGTTGTGGGAAGTGGCCTCAAGCAGGAAGCATATCCCCATTCCCATATCTGGCTACTACGGCAGCAGAGCCTTTCTGGAAGTCGTGTTCCTAGTTTGTAAATTACATTGGAATGTGCATGGAGAAAGCCCCATAAGTTTATGTCTCATTATTTCTTCTTGGTTTTAAATTTTTTTTAATTGGGGTAAAGCTTAGAATATTGCTTGTCCTAGGTGTACACCATCTGGTTCGTTTGTACATTATATATGTCTATTCAAGTACAGATCCTCTTCCCATGTAAAATGTTACTGAGGGTTCCGCAGACCTCCCTTGCTATATGGTTGGTCTTTTTGAGATATGTATATAATATGTGTTTTTATACATATAGTAACACTAATCTTAATTTATCCATTCCCCCCACCTTTCCTTTTAGATGAGCATAGTTTGTTTTCTAAGTCTGTGAGTGTCTTTCTCTGTGGAAATATGTTCCTTTGTGTCAGTTATTAGATAACGCCTATAAGTGATATCATAGAATATAGGTCTTTTGCTTTCCGACTTACCTCATGTTTCGTGATTATCTCCAGACTCATTTGTGGTGCCTCAGAGAGCAGTGGTTCATTGTTTTCCATGGCTATTATTCCATTGTGTACATGGACCACTTCTTCTTTATCCATTCACCTGTTGTTGGACATTTTGATTGCTCCACTGTCTTGGCTATTGTGAATAAGGCTGCACTGCAGCTTTTGTGTCCTGTGTCTTCTCGATTCTTGTCTTCTCAGGTGAGAGGTCCAATGGTGCGCCTGCTGCATTGAATGGTGCCTGCAGTTTTACTTTTAAACACAGCTCCATTCTGTTCTCATTATTGGCTGTTACCTCTTCACGTCTCACCAGCAGGTAGAGTGTACACAGTTCTCTAAAATCCCTTCAGCATTTATTGTTTGTAGACTTTATGCTGATGGTAAGTCAACTGGTGTAAGTTGAAACTTTTTGTAGATTAGATTGCATGGGTCTAACACTCCCTGAGGTTGAGCTTTTATCCATTTTCCTTTTTTATAAAAGAGCTTGAGTAAAACTTAACTGTTCATACTCTCTTCTTGAAACATTTGCCTGTTTTGAATTGTTTTGTCCATTCCTTCCTTCAGCCAATTTTTTAGGGCAGGTGTCCTTTACAGCCCTGAGTCCTTGGGAATGTTAAGTGACCATTAGCTGTGAGTTTAAAGCTGCTCTTGCAGGAAACGGCCACAAGGTGGCAGCATTTCTCCTTTACCATATTTGGTAACTGGGGAAACAGAGCCTTAATGGAAGTGGTGTTCTAGGTTGTAAATTAGAATGGAATGTGCCAGGGAAAAGCCCTTTACGTTTATGTCTCATTACTTCTTGTTCATATTTGTAATTTACTTTTTATTTTTTATCCCAGTAAATATGATTACAATGGTTTGTTTGTTCTAGGTGTGCAAGATGTGGTTCTTTCACACATATACATGTATCTATTCTTCCTCGCATCCTTTTCGCATGTAGGTTATGACACAATGTTGAGTAGTCTTCTCCTGGTCTTCCGTACGTCTTTGGTGGTTATATATTTCACATGGTTTGTATATCTCTGTTAACCCCAATATGGTAATGTATCCAATCCTCATCCCTTTCTATTTGGTGAACCATAAGTTTTTTAATGAATCTGTGATTGCCTTTCTCTATGGAAATATCTTCATTGGTATCAACTTTTAAATAACTCTTAAAAGTGATATGATAGGATATGTGTCTTTTGCTTTCTCACTTACTACACGTGGCGTGATTACGTCTAGACTCATCTATGGTGCTACAAATGGCATTGTTTCATTTTTTCACTAGCGAATGTTCCATCTCTACATGGAGGAGTTCTTCTTTGTCGACCCATCTGTTGGTGGACTTTTTGGTTACTTCCATATCTTGGCTATTGTAATACTGTGTAATGCAGATTTGCCTGCCTGTGTCTTTCCAGTTCTCTCTTCTTAGGTTATACGTTGAGGAGTGGGCCTGCTGGATCATATGGTAGCTCAATGTTTACCTTTTTAAGGCACCTCCATTCTGTTCTCATTCGTGGCCCTTTCCAAGTTATGTCCCCTTTGAAGTTGAGGGTATGCATTTCTCCACAACACCTTCAGCATTTATTGTTTGTAGTTTTCTTGCTGATGGTTATTCTGACAAGTGTGAGCTGATACCTCTCTGTGGTTGAATTCGAATGTGCCACATAATCTGTTGAAATTGAGCTTGAAGGCATGTCCTTTTTATTTTTCAAGCTGTGATTACCCCTTAGTTCTTCAAAGTGTTCTCTTTAAGTATGTGTCACATTTTGAAATGTTTTGGCCTTTACCTCCCTCAAGACATTTTGAGGGCCTGTTTCATTTACAGTTCTGCAGTACTTGTTCCTATGAAGTGACCATTAGCACAGGCTTTAAAGCTGCTTTTGCAGGTAACTGCCAGAGGGCGGCAGCCTTTCTATGTCCCCCACCCTGGTAACTAGGGAAAAGCCCTTGCGGCCTGTGGTGTTTCTCGGTTATAAATTAGAGTGGAGTGTGCCCGGACAAACCCACACAAGCTGATGTCTCCTTACTTTTGTTGGATTTTTACATTTAATTTTTATTTTTTATTGGAGTAATTTTCCACTGTGTACGTGGACCACTTCTACTTTGTGCATTCCTCGGTTGATGGACATTTTCATTGCTTCCAAGTGTTGGCTATGGTAAATATTGTTGGAGTGCAGGATTGCCAGCCTGTGACTTTTCGATTCTCATTTTCTCAGGTGATAGGCCCAGCAGTGGGTGTGATTGATTGACTGGTAGCACCGTGTTACCCTTTTCAAAGCACCTTCTTTGTGTTTTCATTAGTGGCTCTTACCACGTCCCCCTTAGAATCGAGGGTACGCATTTCTCCACAATCGCTTCAGCATTTATTGTTTGCAGCATTTATGCTAATGGCCCTTCTGGCTGCTGTGAGCTGATAGGTTTTTGTAATTTGGGTTTGCATGTCTTTGAAAATTCGTAAAACTCATCATTTTTCTCCACCGTTTTCTTTTCTGTTAAAAAAAAGGAAACAATTGGGAGTACAATAGAACTCTTGAAATTGTGTTCTTGGAAGGTTGCCCTCTTTTGAAATTTTTGGTCGATTTTCCACCCCAGAATTTTTTCAGAAAGCAGGTGTCTTTTACTGAGCTGCAAGTTTGTTGAATATTTAGTGACCTTTAGCAATGGGTTTAAAGCTGCTGTTGTGGGAAGTGGCCTCAAGCAGGAAGCATATCTCCATTCCCATATCTGGCTACTAGGGCAGCAGAGCCTTTCTGGAAGTCGTGTTCCTAGTTTGTAAATTACATTGGAATGTGCATGGAGAAAACCCCATAAGTTTATGTCTCATTATTTCTTCTTGGTTTTAAAATTTTTTTTAATTGGTGTAAAGCTTAGAATATTGTTTGTCCTAGGTGTACACAATCTGGTTCGTTTGTACATTATATATGTCTATTCAAGTACAGATCCTCTTCCCATGTAAAATGTTACTGAGGGTTCCGCAGACCTCCCTTGCTATATGGTTGGTCTTTTTGAGATATGTATATAATATGTGTTTGTATACATATAGTAACACTAATGTTAATTTATCCATTCCCCCCACCTTTCCGTTTAGATGAGCATAGTTTGTTTTCTAAGTCTGTGAGTGTCTTTCTCTGTGGAAATATGTTCCTTTGTGTCAGTTATTAGATAACGCCTATAAGTGATATCATAGAATATAGGTCTTTTGCTTTCCGACTTACCTCATGTTTTGTGATTATCTCCAGACTCATTTGTGGTGCCTCAGAGAGCAGTGGTTCATTGTTTTCCATGGCTATTATTCCATTGTGTACATGGACCACTTCTTCTTTATCCATTTACCTGTTGTTGGACATTTTGATTGCTTCACTGTCTTGGCTATTGTGAATAAGGCTGCACTGCAACTTTTGCGGCCTGTGTCTTCTCGATTCTTGTCTTCTCAGGTGAGAGGTCCATTGGTGCGCCTGCTGGATTGAATGGCACCTCCATTTTTACTTTTAAACACAGCTCCTTTCTGTTCTCATTATTGGCTGTTACCCCTTCACGTCTCACCAGCAGGTAGAGTGTACACAGTTCTCTAAAACCCCTTCAGCATTTATTGTTTGTTGACTTTTTGCTGATGGTAAGTCAACTGGTGTAAGTTGAAACTTTTTGTAGATTAGATTGCATGGGTCTAACACTCCCTGAGGTTGAGCTTTTATCCATTTTCCTTTTTTTTAAAAGAGCGTGAGTAAAACTTAACTCTTCATACTCTCTTCTTGAAACATTTGCCTGTTTTGAATTGTTTTGTCCATTCCTTCCTTCAGCACAATTTTTTAGGGCAGGTGTCCTTTACAGCCCTGAGTCCTTGGGAATGTTAAGTGACCATTAGCTGTGAGTTTAAAGCTGTTCTTGCAGGAAACGGCCACAAGGTGGCAGCATTTCCCCTTTACCATATTTGGTTACTAGGGAAACAGAGCCTTAATGGAAGTGGTGTTGTAGGTTGTAAATTAGAATGGAATGTGCCAGGGAAAAGCCCTTTAAGTTTATGTCTCATTACTTCTTGTTCATATTTGTAGTTTACTTTTTATCCCAGTAAATATGATTACAATGGTTTGTTTGTTCTAGGTGTGCAAGATGTGGTTCTTTCACACATATACATGTATCTATTCTTCCTCGCATCCTTTTCCCATGTAGGTTATGACACAATGTTGAGTAGTCTTCTCCTGGTCTTCCGTACGTCTTTGGTGGTTATATATTTCACATGGTTTGTATATCTCTGTTAACCCCAATGTGGCAATGTATCCAATCCTCATCCCTTTCTATTTGGTGAACCATAAGTTTTTTAATGAATCTGTGATTGCCTTTCTCTGTGGAAATATCTTCATTGGTATCAATTTTTAAGTAACTCTTAAAAGTGATATGATAGGATATGTGTCTTTTGCTTTCTCACTTACTACACGTGGCGTGATTACGTCTAGACTCATCTATGGTGCTGCAAACGGCATTGTTTCATTTTTTTCACTAGCGAATATTCCATCTGTACATGGAGGAGTTCTTCTTTGTCCATCCATCTTTTGGTGGACTTTTCGGTTACTTCCATATCTTGGCTATTGTAATACTGTGCAGTGCAGATTTGCCTGCCTGTGTCTTTCCAATTCTCTCTTCTTAGGTTTTACGTCGAGGAGTGGGCCTGCTGGATCATATAGTAGCTCAATGTTTACCTTTTTAAGGCACCTGCATTCTGTTCTCATTCGTGGCCCTTTCCAAGTTACGGCCCCTTTGAAGTTGAGGGTATGCATTTCTCCACAACACCTTCAGCATTTATTGTTTGTAGTTTTCTTGCTGATGGTTATTCTGACAAGTGTGAGCTGATACCTCTCTGTGGTTGAATTCGAATGTGCCGCATAATCTGTTGAAATTGAGCTTTAAGGCATGTCCTTTTCTATGTTTCAAGCTGTGGTTACCCCTTAGTTCTTCAAAGTGTTCTCTTTAAGTATGTGTCATATTTTGAAATGTTTTGGCCTTTACCTCGCTCAAGATATTTTGAGGGCCTGTTTCATTTACAGTTCTGCAGTACTTGTTCCTATGAAGTGACCATTAGCACAGGCTTTAAAGTTGCTTTTGCAGGTAACTGCCAGAGGGCGGCAGCCTTTCTATGTCCCCCACCCTGGTAACTAGGGAAAAGCCCTTGCGGCCTGTGGTGTTTCTCGGTTATAAATTAGAGTGGAGTGTGCCGGGACAAACCCACACAAGCTGATGTCTCCTTACTTTTGTTGGATTGTTACATTTAATTTTTATTTTTTATTGGAGTAATTTTCCACTGTGTACGTGGACCACTTCTACTTTGTGCATTCCTCGGTTGATGGACATTTTCATTGCTTCCAAGTGTTGGCTATGGTAAATATTGTTGGAGTGCAGGATTGCCAGGCTGTGACTTTTCGATTCTCATTTTCTCAGGTGATAGGCCCAGCAGTGGGTGTGATTGATTGACTGGTAGCACCGTGTTTCCCTTTTCAAAGCACCTTCTTTGTGTTTTCATTAGTGGCTCTTACCACGTCCCCCTTAGAATCGAGGGTACGCATTTCTCCACAATCGCTTCAGCATTTATTGTTTGCAGCATTTATGCTAATGGCCCTTCTGGCTGCTGTGAGCTGATAGGTTTTTGTAATTTGGGTTTGCATGTCTTTGAAAATTCGTAAAACTCATCATTTTTCTCCACCGTTTTCTTTTCTGTTAAAAAAAAGGAAACAATTGGGAGTACAATAGAACTCTTGAAATTGTGTTCTTGGAAGGTTGCCCTCTTTTGAAATTTTTGGTCGATTTTCCACCCCAGAATTTTTTTAGAAAGCAGGTGTCTTTTACCGAACTGCAAGTTTGGTGAATATTTAGTGACCTTTAGCAATGGGTTTAAATCTGCTGTTGTGGGAAGTGGCCTCAAGCAGGAAGCATGTCTCCATTCCCATATCTGGCTACTAGGGCAGCAGAGCCTTTCTGGAAGTCGTGTTCCTAGTTTGTAAATTACATTGGAATGTGCATGGAGAAAGCCCCATAAGTTTATGTCTCATTATTTCTTCTTGGTTTTAAAATTTTTTTTAATTGGGGTAAAGCTTAGAATATTGTTTGTCCTAGGTGTACACCATCTGGTTCGTTTGTACATTATATATGTCTATTCAATTACAGATATTCTTCCCATGTAAAATGTTACTGAGGGTTCCGCAGACCTCCCTTGTTATATGGTTGGTCTTTTTGAGATATGTATATAATATGTGTTTGTATACATATAGTAACACTAATGTTAATTTATCCATTCCCCCCACCTTTCCGTTTAGATGAGCATAGTTTGTTTTCTAAGTCTGTGAGTGTCTTTCTCTGTGGAAATATGTTCCTTTGTGTCAGTTATTAGATAACGCCTATAAGTGATATCATAGAATATAGGTCTTTTGCTTTCCGACTTACCTCATGTTTTGTGATTATCTCCAGACTCATTTGTGGTGCCTCAGAGAGCAGTGGTTCATTGTTTTCCATGGCTATTATTCCATTGTGTACATGGACCACTTCTTCTTTATCCATTTACCTGTTGTTGGACATTTTGATTGCTTCACTGTCTTGGCTATTGTGAATAAGGCTGCACTGCAACTTTTGCGGCCTGTGTCTTCTCGATTCTTGTCTTCTCAGGTGAGAGGTCCATTGGTGCGCCTGCTGGATTGAATGGCACCTCCATTTTTACTTTTAAACACAGCTCCTTTCTGTTCTCATTATTGGCTGTTACCCCTTCACGTCTCACCAGCAGGTAGAGTGTACACAGTTCTCTAAAACCCCTTCAGCATTTATTGTTTGTTGACTTTTTGCTGATGGTAAGTCAACTGGTGTAAGTTGAAACTTTTTGTAGATTAGATTGCATGGGTCTAACACTCCCTGAGGTTGAGCTTTTATCCATTTTCCTTTTTTTTAAAAGAGCGTGAGTAAAACTTAACTCTTCATACTCTCTTCTTGAAACATTTGCCTGTTTTGAATTGTTTTGTCCATTCCTTCCTTCAGCACAATTTTTTAGGGCAGGTGTCCTTTACAGCCCTGAGTCCTTGGGAATGTTAAGTGACCATTAGCTGTGAGTTTAAAGCTGTTCTTGCAGGAAACGGCCACAAGGTGGCAGCATTTCCCCTTTACCATATTTGGTTACTAGGGAAACAGAGCCTTAATGGAAGTGGTGTTGTAGGTTGTAAATTAGAATGGAATGTGCCAGGGAAAAGCCCTTTAAGTTTATGTCTCATTACTTCTTGTTCATATTTGTAGGTTACTTTTTATCCCAGTAAATATGATTACAATGGTTTGTTTGTTCTAGGTGTGCAAGATGTGGTTCTTTCACACATATACATGTATCTATTCTTCCTCGCATCCTTTTCCCATGTAGGTTATGACACAATGTTGAGTAGTCTTCTCCTGGTCTTCCGTACGTCTTTGGTGGTTATATATTTCACATGGTTTGTATATCTCTGTTAACCCCAATGTGGCAATGTATCCAATCCTCATCCCTTTCTATTTGGTGAACCATAAGTTTTTTAATGAATCTGTGATTGCCTTTCTCTGTGGAAATATCTTCATTGGTATCAATTTTTAAGTAACTCTTAAAAGTGATATGATAGGATATGTGTCTTTTGCTTTCTCACTTACTACACGTGGCGTGATTACGTCTAGACTCATCTATGGTGCTGCAAACGGCATTGTTTCATTTTTTTCACTAGCGAATATTCCATCTGTACATGGAGGAGTTCTTCTTTGTCCATCCATCTTTTGGTGGACTTTTCGGTTACTTCCATATCTTGGCTATTGTAATACTGTGCAGTGCAGATTTGCCTGCCTGTGTCTTTCCAATTCTCTCTTCTTAGGTTTTACGTCGAGGAGTGGGCCTGCTGGATCATATAGTAGCTCAATGTTTACCTTTTTAAGGCACCTGCATTCTGTTCTCATTCGTGGCCCTTTCCAAGTTACGGCCCCTTTGAAGTTGAGGGTATGCATTTCTCCACAACACCTTCAGCATTTATTGTTTGTAGTTTTCTTGCTGATGGTTATTCTGACAAGTGTGAGCTGATACCTCTCTGTGGTTGAATTCGAATGTGCCACATAATCTGTTGAAATTGAGCTTTAAGGCATGTCCTTTTCTATGTTTCAAGCTGTGGTTACCCCTTAGTTCTTCAAAGTGTTCTCTTTAAGTATGTGTCATATTTTGAAATGTTTTGGCCTTTACCTCGCTCAAGATATTTTGAGGGCCTGTTTCATTTACAGTTCTGCAGTACTTGTTCCTATGAAGTGACCATTAGCACAGGCTTTAAAGTTGCTTTTGCAGGTAACTGCCAGAGGGCGGCAGCCTTTCTATGTCCCCCACCCTGGTAACTAGGGAAAAGCCCTTGCGGCCTGTGGTGTTTCTCGGTTATAAATTAGAGTGGAGTGTGCCGGGACAAACCCACACAAGCTGATGTCTCCTTACTTTTGTTGGATTGTTACATTTAATTTTTATTTTTTATTGGAGTAATTTTCCACTGTGTACGTGGACCACTTCTACTTTGTGCATTCCTCGGTTGATGGACATTTTCATTGCTTCCAAGTGTTGGCTATGGTAAATATTGTTGGAGTGCAGGATTGCCAGGCTGTGACTTTTCGATTCTCATTTTCTCAGGTGATAGGCCCAGCAGTGGGTGTGATTGATTGACTGGTAGCACCGTGTTTCCCTTTTCAAAGCACCTTCTTTGTGTTTTCATTAGTGGCTCTTACCACGTCCCCCTTAGAATCCAGGGTACGCATTTCTCCACAATCGCTTCAGCATTTATTGTTTGCAGCATTTATGCTAATGGCCCTTCTGGCTGCTGTGAGCTGATAGGTTTTTGTAATTTGGGTTTGCATGTCTTTGAAAATTCGTAAAACTCATCATTTTTCTCCACCGTTTTCTTTTCTGTTAAAAAAAAGGAAACAATTGGGAGTACAATAGAACTCTTGAAATTGTGTTCTTGGAAGGTTGCCCTCTTTTGAAATTTTTGGTCGATTTTCCACCCCAGAATTTTTTAGAAAGCAGGTGTCTTTTACCGAACTGCAAGTTTGGTGAATATTTAGTGACCTTTAGCAATGGGTTTAAAGCTGCTGTTGTGGGAAGTGGCCTCAAGCAGGAAGCATATCCCCATTCCCATATCTGGCTACTACGGCAGCAGAGCCTTTCTGGAAGTCGTGTTCCTAGTTTGTAAATTACATTGGAATGTGCATGGAGAAAGCCCCATAAGTTTATGTCTCATTATTTCTTCTTGGTTTTAAATTTTTTTTAATTGGGGTAAAGCTTAGAATATTGCTTGTCCTAGGTGTACACCATCTGGTTCGTTTGTACATTATATATGTCTATTCAAGTACAGATCCTCTTCCCATGTAAAATGTTACTGAGGGTTCCGCAGACCTCCCTTGCTATATGGTTGGTCTTTTTGAGATATGTATATAATATGTGTTTTTATACATATAGTAACACTAATCTTAATTTATCCATTCCCCCCACCTTTCCTTTTAGATGAGCATAGTTTGTTTTCTAAGTCTGTGAGTGTCTTTCTCTGTGGAAATATGTTCCTTTGTGTCAGTTATTAGATAACGCCTATAAGTGATATCATAGAATATAGGTCTTTTGCTTTCCGACTTACCTCATGTTTCGTGATTATCTCCAGACTCATTTGTGGTGCCTCAGAGAGCAGTGGTTCATTGTTTTCCATGGCTATTATTCCATTGTGTACATGGACCACTTCTTCTTTATCCATTCACCTGTTGTTGGACATTTTGATTGCTCCACTGTCTTGGCTATTGTGAATAAGGCTGCACTGCAGCTTTTGTGTCCTGTGTCTTCTCGATTCTTGTCTTCTCAGGTGAGAGGTCCAATGGTGCGCCTGCTGCATTGAATGGTGCCTGCAGTTTTACTTTTAAACACAGCTCCATTCTGTTCTCATTATTGGCTGTTACCTCTTCACGTCTCACCAGCAGGTAGAGTGTACACAGTTCTCTAAAATCCCTTCAGCATTTATTGTTTGTAGACTTTATGCTGATGGTAAGTCAACTGGTGTAAGTTGAAACTTTTTGTAGATTAGATTGCATGGGTCTAACACTCCCTGAGGTTGAGCTTTTATCCATTTTCCTTTTTTATAAAAGAGCTTGAGTAAAACTTAACTGTTCATACTCTCTTCTTGAAACATTTGCCTGTTTTGAATTGTTTTGTCCATTCCTTCCTTCAGCACAATTTTTTAGGGCAGGTGTCCTTTACAGCCCTGAGTCCTTGGGAATGTTAAGTGACCATTAGCTGTGAGTTTAAAGCTGCTCTTGCAGGAAACGGCCACAAGGTGGCAGCATTTCTCCTTTACCATATTTGGTAACTGGGGAAACAGAGCCTTAATGGAAGTGGTGTTCTAGGTTGTAAATTAGAATGGAATGTGCCAGGGAAAAGCCCTTTACGTTTATGTCTCATTACTTCTTGTTCATATTTGTAATTTACTTTTTATTTTTTATCCCAGTAAATATGATTACAATGGTTTGTTTGTTCTAGGTGTGCAAGATGTGGTTCTTTCACACATATACATGTATCTATTCTTCCTCGCATCCTTTTCGCATGTAGGTTATGACACAATGTTGAGTAGTCTTCTCCTGGTCTTCCGTACGTCTTTGGTGGTTATATATTTCACATGGTTTGTATATCTCTGTTAACCCCAATATGGTAATGTATCCAATCCTCATCCCTTTCTATTTGGTGAACCATAAGTTTTTTAATGAATCTGTGATTGCCTTTCTCTATGGAAATATCTTCATTGGTATCAACTTTTAAATAACTCTTAAAAGTGATATGATAGGATATGTGTCTTTTGCTTTCTCACTTACTACACGTGGCGTGATTACGTCTAGACTCATCTATGGTGCTACAAATGGCATTGTTTCATTTTTTCACTAGCGAATGTTCCATCTCTACATGGAGGAGTTCTTCTTTGTCGACCCATCTGTTGGTGGACTTTTTGGTTACTTCCATATCTTGGCTATTGTAATACTGTGTAATGCAGATTTGCCTGCCTGTGTCTTTCCAGTTCTCTCTTCTTAGGTTATACGTTGAGGAGTGGGCCTGCTGGATCATATGGTAGCTCAATGTTTACCTTTTTAAGGCACCTCCATTCTGTTCTCATTCGTGGCCCTTTCCAAGTTATGTCCCCTTTGAAGTTGAGGGTATGCATTTCTCCACAACACCTTCAGCATTTATTGTTTGTAGTTTTCTTGCTGATGGTTATTCTGACAAGTGTGAGCTGATACCTCTCTGTGGTTGAATTCGAATGTGCCACATAATCTGTTGAAATTGAGCTTGAAGGCATGTCCTTTTTATTTTTCAAGCTGTGATTACCCCTTAGTTCTTCAAAGTGTTCTCTTTAAGTATGTGTCACATTTTGAAATGTTTTGGCCTTTACCTCCCTCAAGACATTTTGAGGGCCTGTTTCATTTACAGTTCTGCAGTACTTGTTCCTATGAAGTGACCATTAGCACAGGCTTTAAAGCTGCTTTTGCAGGTAACTGCCAGAGGGCGGCAGCCTTTCTATGTCCCCCACCCTGGTAACTAGGGAAAAGCCCTTGCGGCCTGTGGTGTTTCTCGGTTATAAATTAGAGTGGAGTGTGCCCGGACAAACCCACACAAGCTGATGTCTCCTTACTTTTGTTGGATTTTTACATTTAATTTTTATTTTTTATTGGAGTAATTTTCCACTGTGTACGTGGACCACTTCTACTTTGTGCATTCCTCGGTTGATGGACATTTTCATTGCTTCCAAGTGTTGGCTATGGTAAATATTGTTGGAGTGCAGGATTGCCAGCCTGTGACTTTTCGATTCTCATTTTCTCAGGTGATAGGCCCAGCAGTGGGTGTGATTGATTGACTGGTAGCACCGTGTTACCCTTTTCAAAGCACCTTCTTTGTGTTTTCATTAGTGGCTCTTACCACGTCCCCCTTAGAATCGAGGGTACGCATTTCTCCACAATCGCTTCAGCATTTATTGTTTGCAGCATTTATGCTAATGGCCCTTCTGGCTGCTGTGAGCTGATAGGTTTTTGTAATTTGGGTTTGCATGTCTTTGAAAATTCGTAAAACTCATCATTTTTCTCCACCGTTTTCTTTTCTGTTAAAAAAAAGGAAACAATTGGGAGTACAATAGAACTCTTGAAATTGTGTTCTTGGAAGGTTGCCCTCTTTTGAAATTTTTGGTCGATTTTCCACCCCAGAATTTTTTCAGAAAGCAGGTGTCTTTTACTGAGCTGCAAGTTTGTTGAATATTTAGTGACCTTTAGCAATGGGTTTAAAGCTGCTGTTGTGGGAAGTGGCCTCAAGCAGGAAGCATATCTCCATTCCCATATCTGGCTACTAGGGCAGCAGAGCCTTTCTGGAAGTCGTGTTCCTAGTTTGTAAATTACATTGGAATGTGCATGGAGAAAACCCCATAAGTTTATGTCTCATTATTTCTTCTTGGTTTTAAAATTTTTTTTAATTGGTGTAAAGCTTAGAATATTGTTTGTCCTAGGTGTACACAATCTGGTTCGTTTGTACATTATATATGTCTATTCAAGTACAGATCCTCTTCCCATGTAAAATGTTACTGAGGGTTCCGCAGACCTCCCTTGCTATATGGTTGGTCTTTTTGAGATATGTATATAATATGTGTTTGTATACATATAGTAACACTAATGTTAATTTATCCATTCCCCCCACCTTTCCGTTTAGATGAGCATAGTTTGTTTTCTAAGTCTGTGAGTGTCTTTCTCTGTGGAAATATGTTCCTTTGTGTCAGTTATTAGATAACGCCTATAAGTGATATCATAGAATATAGGTCTTTTGCTTTCCGACTTACCTCATGTTTTGTGATTATCTCCAGACTCATTTGTGGTGCCTCAGAGAGCAGTGGTTCATTGTTTTCCATGGCTATTATTCCATTGTGTACATGGACCACTTCTTCTTTATCCATTTACCTGTTGTTGGACATTTTGATTGCTTCACTGTCTTGGCTATTGTGAATAAGGCTGCACTGCAACTTTTGCGGCCTGTGTCTTCTCGATTCTTGTCTTCTCAGGTGAGAGGTCCATTGGTGCGCCTGCTGGATTGAATGGTACCTCCATTTTTACTTTTAAACACAGCTCCTTTCTGTTCTCATTATTGGCTGTTACCCCTTCACGTCTCACCAGCAGGTAGAGTGTACACAGTTCTCTAAAACCCCTTCAGCATTTATTGTTTGTTGACTTTTTGCTGATGGTAAGTCAACTGGTGTAAGTTGAAACTTTTTGTAGATTAGATTGCATGGGTCTAACACTCCCTGAGGTTGAGCTTTTATCCATTTTCCTTTTTTTTAAAAGAGCGTGAGTAAAACTTAACTCTTCATACTCTCTTCTTGAAACATTTGCCTGTTTTGAATTGTTTTGTCCATTCCTTCCTTCAGCACAATTTTTTAGGGCAGGTGTCCTTTACAGCCCTGAGTCCTTGGGAATGTTAAGTGACCATTAGCTGTGAGTTTAAAGCTGTTCTTGCAGGAAACGGCCACAAGGTGGCAGCATTTCCCCTTTACCATATTTGGTTACTAGGGAAACAGAGCCTTAATGGAAGTGGTGTTGTAGGTTGTAAATTAGAATGGAATGTGCCAGGGAAAAGCCCTTTAAGTTTATGTCTCATTACTTCTTGTTCATATTTGTAGGTTACTTTTTATCCCAGTAAATATGATTACAATGGTTTGTTTGTTCTAGGTGTGCAAGATGTGGTTCTTTCACACATATACATGTATCTATTCTTCCTCGCATCCTTTTCCCATGTAGGTTATGACACAATGTTGAGTAGTCTTCTCCTGGTCTTCCGTACGTCTTTGGTGGTTATATATTTCACATGGTTTGTATATCTCTGTTAACCCCAATGTGGCAATGTATCCAATCCTCATCCCTTTCTATTTGGTGAACCATAAGTTTTTTAATGAATCTGTGATTGCCTTTCTCTGTGGAAATATCTTCATTGGTATCAATTTTTAAGTAACTCTTAAAAGTGATATGATAGGATATGTGTCTTTTGCTTTCTCACTTACTACACGTGGCGTGATTACGTCTAGACTCATCTATGGTGCTGCAAACGGCATTGTTTCATTTTTTTCACTAGCGAATATTCCATCTGTACATGGAGGAGTTCTTCTTTGTCCATCCATCTTTTGGTGGACTTTTCGGTTACTTCCATATCTTGGCTATTGTAATACTGTGCAGTGCAGATTTGCCTGCCTGTGTCTTTCCAATTCTCTCTTCTTAGGTTTTACGTCGAGGAGTGGGCCTGCTGGATCATATAGTAGCTCAATGTTTACCTTTTTAAGGCACCTGCATTCTGTTCTCATTCGTGGCCCTTTCCAAGTTACGGCCCCTTTGAAGTTGAGGGTATGCATTTCTCCACAACACCTTCAGCATTTATTGTTTGTAGTTTTCTTGCTGATGGTTATTCTGACAAGTGTGAGCTGATACCTCTCTGTGGTTGAATTCGAATGTGCCGCATAATCTGTTGAAATTGAGCTTTAAGGCATGTCCTTTTCTATGTTTCAAGCTGTGGTTACCCCTTAGTTCTTCAAAGTGTTCTCTTTAAGTATGTGTCATATTTTGAAATGTTTTGGCCTTTACCTCGCTCAAGATATTTTGAGGGCCTGTTTCATTTACAGTTCTGCAGTACTTGTTCCTATGAAGTGACCATTAGCACAGGCTTTAAAGTTGCTTTTGCAGGTAACTGCCAGAGGGCGGCAGCCTTTCTATGTCCCCCACCCTGGTAACTAGGGAAAAGCCCTTGCGGCCTGTGGTGTTTCTCGGTTATAAATTAGAGTGGAGTGTGCCGGGACAAACCCACACAAGCTGATGTCTCCTTACTTTTGTTGGATTGTTACATTTAATTTTTATTTTTTATTGGAGTAATTTTCCACTGTGTACGTGGACCACTTCTACTTTGTGCATTCCTCGGTTGATGGACATTTTCATTGCTTCCAAGTGTTGGCTATGGTAAATATTGTTGGAGTGCAGGATTGCCAGGCTGTGACTTTTCGATTCTCATTTTCTCAGGTGATAGGCCCAGCAGTGGGTGTGATTGATTGACTGGTAGCACCGTGTTTCCCTTTTCAAAGCACCTTCTTTGTGTTTTCATTAGTGGCTCTTACCACGTCCCCCTTAGAATCGAGGGTACGCATTTCTCCACAATCGCTTCAGCATTTATTGTTTGCAGCATTTATGCTAATGGCCCTTCTGGCTGCTGTGAGCTGATAGGTTTTTGTAATTTGGGTTTGCATGTCTTTGAAAATTCGTAAAACTCATCATTTTTCTCCACCGTTTTCTTTTCTGTTAAAAAAAAGGAAACAATTGGGAGTACAATAGAACTCTTGAAATTGTGTTCTTGGAAGGTTGCCCTCTTTTGAAATTTTTGGTCGATTTTCCACCCCAGAATTTTTTAGAAAGCAGGTGTCTTTTACCGAACTGCAAGTTTGGTGAATATTTAGTGACCTTTAGCAATGGGTTTAAAGCTGCTGTTGTGGGAAGTGGCCTCAAGCAGGAAGCATATCCCCATTCCCATATCTGGCTACTACGGCAGCAGAGCCTTTCTGGAAGTCGTGTTCCTAGTTTGTAAATTACATTGGAATGTGCATGGAGAAAGCCCCATAAGTTTATGTCTCATTATTTCTTCTTGGTTTTAAATTTTTTTTAATTGGGGTAAAGCTTAGAATATTGCTTGTCCTAGGTGTACACCATCTGGTTCGTTTGTACATTATATATGTCTATTCAAGTACAGATCCTCTTCCCATGTAAAATGTTACTGAGGGTTCCGCAGACCTCCCTTGCTATATGGTTGGTCTTTTTGAGATATGTATATAATATGTGTTTTTATACATATAGTAACACTAATCTTAATTTATCCATTCCCCCCACCTTTCCTTTTAGATGAGCATAGTTTGTTTTCTAAGTCTGTGAGTGTCTTTCTCTGTGGAAATATGTTCCTTTGTGTCAGTTATTAGATAACGCCTATAAGTGATATCATAGAATATAGGTCTTTTGCTTTCCGACTTACCTCATGTTTCGTGATTATCTCCAGACTCATTTGTGGTGCCTCAGAGAGCAGTGGTTCATTGTTTTCCATGGCTATTATTCCATTGTGTACATGGACCACTTCTTCTTTATCCATTCACCTGTTGTTGGACATTTTGATTGCTCCACTGTCTTGGCTATTGTGAATAAGGCTGCACTGCAGCTTTTGTGTCCTGTGTCTTCTCGATTCTTGTCTTCTCAGGTGAGAGGTCCAATGGTGCGCCTGCTGCATTGAATGGTGCCTGCAGTTTTACTTTTAAACACAGCTCCATTCTGTTCTCATTATTGGCTGTTACCTCTTCACGTCTCACCAGCAGGTAGAGTGTACACAGTTCTCTAAAATCCCTTCAGCATTTATTGTTTGTAGACTTTATGCTGATGGTAAGTCAACTGGTGTAAGTTGAAACTTTTTGTAGATTAGATTGCATGGGTCTAACACTCCCTGAGGTTGAGCTTTTATCCATTTTCCTTTTTTATAAAAGAGCTTGAGTAAAACTTAACTGTTCATACTCTCTTCTTGAAACATTTGCCTGTTTTGAATTGTTTTGTCCATTCCTTCCTTCAGCACAATTTTTTAGGGCAGGTGTCCTTTACAGCCCTGAGTCCTTGGGAATGTTAAGTGACCATTAGCTGTGAGTTTAAAGCTGCTCTTGCAGGAAACGGCCACAAGGTGGCAGCATTTCTCCTTTACCATATTTGGTAACTGGGGAAACAGAGCCTTAATGGAAGTGGTGTTCTAGGTTGTAAATTAGAATGGAATGTGCCAGGGAAAAGCCCTTTACGTTTATGTCTCATTACTTCTTGTTCATATTTGTAATTTACTTTTTATTTTTTATCCCAGTAAATATGATTACAATGGTTTGTTTGTTCTAGGTGTGCAAGATGTGGTTCTTTCACACATATACATGTATCTATTCTTCCTCGCATCCTTTTCGCATGTAGGTTATGACACAATGTTGAGTAGTCTTCTCCTGGTCTTCCGTACGTCTTTGGTGGTTATATATTTCACATGGTTTGTATATCTCTGTTAACCCCAATATGGTAATGTATCCAATCCTCATCCCTTTCTATTTGGTGAACCATAAGTTTTTTAATGAATCTGTGATTGCCTTTCTCTATGGAAATATCTTCATTGGTATCAACTTTTAAATAACTCTTAAAAGTGATATGATAGGATATGTGTCTTTTGCTTTCTCACTTACTACACGTGGCGTGATTACGTCTAGACTCATCTATGGTGCTACAAATGGCATTGTTTCATTTTTTCACTAGCGAATGTTCCATCTCTACATGGAGGAGTTCTTCTTTGTCGACCCATCTGTTGGTGGACTTTTTGGTTACTTCCATATCTTGGCTATTGTAATACTGTGTAATGCAGATTTGCCTGCCTGTGTCTTTCCAGTTCTCTCTTCTTAGGTTATACGTTGAGGAGTGGGCCTGCTGGATCATATGGTAGCTCAATGTTTACCTTTTTAAGGCACCTCCATTCTGTTCTCATTCGTGGCCCTTTCCAAGTTATGTCCCCTTTGAAGTTGAGGGTATGCATTTCTCCACAACACCTTCAGCATTTATTGTTTGTAGTTTTCTTGCTGATGGTTATTCTGACAAGTGTGAGCTGATACCTCTCTGTGGTTGAATTCGAATGTGCCACATAATCTGTTGAAATTGAGCTTGAAGGCATGTCCTTTTTATTTTTCAAGCTGTGATTACCCCTTAGTTCTTCAAAGTGTTCTCTTTAAGTATGTGTCACATTTTGAAATGTTTTGGCCTTTACCTCCCTCAAGACATTTTGAGGGCCTGTTTCATTTACAGTTCTGCAGTACTTGTTCCTATGAAGTGACCATTAGCACAGGCTTTAAAGCTGCTTTTGCAGGTAACTGCCAGAGGGCGGCAGCCTTTCTATGTCCCCCACCCTGGTAACTAGGGAAAAGCCCTTGCGGCCTGTGGTGTTTCTCGGTTATAAATTAGAGTGGAGTGTGCCCGGACAAACCCACACAAGCTGATGTCTCCTTACTTTTGTTGGATTTTTACATTTAATTTTTATTTTTTATTGGAGTAATTTTCCACTGTGTACGTGGACCACTTCTACTTTGTGCATTCCTCGGTTGATGGACATTTTCATTGCTTCCAAGTGTTGGCTATGGTAAATATTGTTGGAGTGCAGGATTGCCAGCCTGTGACTTTTCGATTCTCATTTTCTCAGGTGATAGGCCCAGCAGTGGGTGTGATTGATTGACTGGTAGCACCGTGTTACCCTTTTCAAAGCACCTTCTTTGTGTTTTCATTAGTGGCTCTTACCACGTCCCCCTTAGAATCGAGGGTACGCATTTCTCCACAATCGCTTCAGCATTTATTGTTTGCAGCATTTATGCTAATGGCCCTTCTGGCTGCTGTGAGCTGATAGGTTTTTGTAATTTGGGTTTGCATGTCTTTGAAAATTCGTAAAACTCATCATTTTTCTCCACCGTTTTCTTTTCTGTTAAAAAAAAGGAAACAATTGGGAGTACAATAGAACTCTTGAAATTGTGTTCTTGGAAGGTTGCCCTCTTTTGAAATTTTTGGTCGATTTTCCACCCCAGAATTTTTTCAGAAAGCAGGTGTCTTTTACTGAGCTGCAAGTTTGTTGAATATTTAGTGACCTTTAGCAATGGGTTTAAAGCTGCTGTTGTGGGAAGTGGCCTCAAGCAGGAAGCATATCTCCATTCCCATATCTGGCTACTAGGGCAGCAGAGCCTTTCTGGAAGTCGTGTTCCTAGTTTGTAAATTACATTGGAATGTGCATGGAGAAAACCCCATAAGTTTATGTCTCATTATTTCTTCTTGGTTTTAAAATTTTTTTTAATTGGTGTAAAGCTTAGAATATTGTTTGTCCTAGGTGTACACAATCTGGTTCGTTTGTACATTATATATGTCTATTCAAGTACAGATCCTCTTCCCATGTAAAATGTTACTGAGGGTTCCGCAGACCTCCCTTGCTATATGGTTGGTCTTTTTGAGATATGTATATAATATGTGTTTGTATACATATAGTAACACTAATGTTAATTTATCCATTCCCCCCACCTTTCCGTTTAGATGAGCATAGTTTGTTTTCTAAGTCTGTGAGTGTCTTTCTCTGTGGAAATATGTTCCTTTGTGTCAGTTATTAGATAACGCCTATAAGTGATATCATAGAATATAGGTCTTTTGCTTTCCGACTTACCTCATGTTTTGTGATTATCTCCAGACTCATTTGTGGTGCCTCAGAGAGCAGTGGTTCATTGTTTTCCATGGCTATTATTCCATTGTGTACATGGACCACTTCTTCTTTATCCATTTACCTGTTGTTGGACATTTTGATTGCTTCACTGTCTTGGCTATTGTGAATAAGGCTGCACTGCAACTTTTGCGGCCTGTGTCTTCTCGATTCTTGTCTTCTCAGGTGAGAGGTCCATTGGTGCGCCTGCTGGATTGAATGGCACCTCCATTTTTACTTTTAAACACAGCTCCTTTCTGTTCTCATTATTGGCTGTTACCCCTTCACGTCTCACCAGCAGGTAGAGTGTACACAGTTCTCTAAAACCCCTTCAGCATTTATTGTTTGTTGACTTTTTGCTGATGGTAAGTCAACTGGTGTAAGTTGAAACTTTTTGTAGATTAGATTGCATGGGTCTAACACTCCCTGAGGTTGAGCTTTTATCCATTTTCCTTTTTTTTAAAAGAGCGTGAGTAAAACTTAACTCTTCATACTCTCTTCTTGAAACATTTGCCTGTTTTGAATTGTTTTGTCCATTCCTTCCTTCAGCACAATTTTTTAGGGCAGGTGTCCTTTACAGCCCTGAGTCCTTGGGAATGTTAAGTGACCATTAGCTGTGAGTTTAAAGCTGTTCTTGCAGGAAACGGCCACAAGGTGGCAGCATTTCCCCTTTACCATATTTGGTTACTAGGGAAACAGAGCCTTAATGGAAGTGGTGTTGTAGGTTGTAAATTAGAATGGAATGTGCCAGGGAAAAGCCCTTTAAGTTTATGTCTCATTACTTCTTGTTCATATTTGTAGTTTACTTTTTATCCCAGTAAATATGATTACAATGGTTTGTTTGTTCTAGGTGTGCAAGATGTGGTTCTTTCACACATATACATGTATCTATTCTTCCTCGCATCCTTTTCCCATGTAGGTTATGACACAATGTTGAGTAGTCTTCTCCTGGTCTTCCGTACGTCTTTGGTGGTTATATATTTCACATGGTTTGTATATCTCTGTTAACCCCAATGTGGCAATGTATCCAATCCTCATCCCTTTCTATTTGGTGAACCATAAGTTTTTTAATGAATCTGTGATTGCCTTTCTCTGTGGAAATATCTTCATTGGTATCAATTTTTAAGTAACTCTTAAAAGTGATATGATAGGATATGTGTCTTTTGCTTTCTCACTTACTACACGTGGCGTGATTACGTCTAGACTCATCTATGGTGCTGCAAACGGCATTGTTTCATTTTTTTCACTAGCGAATATTCCATCTGTACATGGAGGAGTTCTTCTTTGTCCATCCATCTTTTGGTGGACTTTTCGGTTACTTCCATATCTTGGCTATTGTAATACTGTGCAGTGCAGATTTGCCTGCCTGTGTCTTTCCAATTCTCTCTTCTTAGGTTTTACGTCGAGGAGTGGGCCTGCTGGATCATATAGTAGCTCAATGTTTACCTTTTTAAGGCACCTGCATTCTGTTCTCATTCGTGGCCCTTTCCAAGTTACGGCCCCTTTGAAGTTGAGGGTATGCATTTCTCCACAACACCTTCAGCATTTATTGTTTGTAGTTTTCTTGCTGATGGTTATTCTGACAAGTGTGAGCTGATACCTCTCTGTGGTTGAATTCGAATGTGCCGCATAATCTGTTGAAATTGAGCTTTAAGGCATGTCCTTTTCTATGTTTCAAGCTGTGGTTACCCCTTAGTTCTTCAAAGTGTTCTCTTTAAGTATGTGTCATATTTTGAAATGTTTTGGCCTTTACCTCGCTCAAGATATTTTGAGGGCCTGTTTCATTTACAGTTCTGCAGTACTTGTTCCTATGAAGTGACCATTAGCACAGGCTTTAAAGTTGCTTTTGCAGGTAACTGCCAGAGGGCGGCAGCCTTTCTATGTCCCCCACCCTGGTAACTAGGGAAAAGCCCTTGCGGCCTGTGGTGTTTCTCGGTTATAAATTAGAGTGGAGTGTGCCGGGACAAACCCACACAAGCTGATGTCTCCTTACTTTTGTTGGATTGTTACATTTAATTTTTATTTTTTATTGGAGTAATTTTCCACTGTGTACGTGGACCACTTCTACTTTGTGCATTCCTCGGTTGATGGACATTTTCATTGCTTCCAAGTGTTGGCTATGGTAAATATTGTTGGAGTGCAGGATTGCCAGGCTGTGACTTTTCGATTCTCATTTTCTCAGGTGATAGGCCCAGCAGTGGGTGTGATTGATTGACTGGTAGCACCGTGTTTCCCTTTTCAAAGCACCTTCTTTGTGTTTTCATTAGTGGCTCTTACCACGTCCCCCTTAGAATCGAGGGTACGCATTTCTCCACAATCGCTTCAGCATTTATTGTTTGCAGCATTTATGCTAATGGCCCTTCTGGCTGCTGTGAGCTGATAGGTTTTTGTAATTTGGGTTTGCATGTCTTTGAAAATTCGTAAAACTCATCATTTTTCTCCACCGTTTTCTTTTCTGTTAAAAAAAAGGAAACAATTGGGAGTACAATAGAACTCTTGAAATTGTGTTCTTGGAAGGTTGCCCTCTTTTGAAATTTTTGGTCGATTTTCCACCCCAGAATTTTTTTAGAAAGCAGGTGTCTTTTACCGAACTGCAAGTTTGGTGAATATTTAGTGACCTTTAGCAATGGGTTTAAATCTGCTGTTGTGGGAAGTGGCCTCAAGCAGGAAGCATGTCTCCATTCCCATATCTGGCTACTAGGGCAGCAGAGCCTTTCTGGAAGTCGTGTTCCTAGTTTGTAAATTACATTGGAATGTGCATGGAGAAAGCCCCATAAGTTTATGTCTCATTATTTCTTCTTGGTTTTAAAATTTTTTTTAATTGGGGTAAAGCTTAGAATATTGTTTGTCCTAGGTGTACACCATCTGGTTCGTTTGTACATTATATATGTCTATTCAATTACAGATATTCTTCCCATGTAAAATGTTACTGAGGGTTCCGCAGACCTCCCTTGTTATATGGTTGGTCTTTTTGAGATATGTATATAATATGTGTTTGTATACATATAGTAACACTAATGTTAATTTATCCATTCCCCCCACCTTTCCGTTTAGATGAGCATAGTTTGTTTTCTAAGTCTGTGAGTGTCTTTCTCTGTGGAAATATGTTCCTTTGTGTCAGTTATTAGATAACGCCTATAAGTGATATCATAGAATATAGGTCTTTTGCTTTCCGACTTACCTCATGTTTTGTGATTATCTCCAGACTCATTTGTGGTGCCTCAGAGAGCAGTGGTTCATTGTTTTCCATGGCTATTATTCCATTGTGTACATGGACCACTTCTTCTTTATCCATTTACCTGTTGTTGGACATTTTGATTGCTTCACTGTCTTGGCTATTGTGAATAAGGCTGCACTGCAACTTTTGCGGCCTGTGTCTTCTCGATTCTTGTCTTCTCAGGTGAGAGGTCCATTGGTGCGCCTGCTGGATTGAATGGCACCTCCATTTTTACTTTTAAACACAGCTCCTTTCTGTTCTCATTATTGGCTGTTACCCCTTCACGTCTCACCAGCAGGTAGAGTGTACACAGTTCTCTAAAACCCCTTCAGCATTTATTGTTTGTTGACTTTTTGCTGATGGTAAGTCAACTGGTGTAAGTTGAAACTTTTTGTAGATTAGATTGCATGGGTCTAACACTCCCTGAGGTTGAGCTTTTATCCATTTTCCTTTTTTTTAAAAGAGCGTGAGTAAAACTTAACTCTTCATACTCTCTTCTTGAAACATTTGCCTGTTTTGAATTGTTTTGTCCATTCCTTCCTTCAGCACAATTTTTTAGGGCAGGTGTCCTTTACAGCCCTGAGTCCTTGGGAATGTTAAGTGACCATTAGCTGTGAGTTTAAAGCTGTTCTTGCAGGAAACGGCCACAAGGTGGCAGCATTTCCCCTTTACCATATTTGGTTACTAGGGAAACAGAGCCTTAATGGAAGTGGTGTTGTAGGTTGTAAATTAGAATGGAATGTGCCAGGGAAAAGCCCTTTAAGTTTATGTCTCATTACTTCTTGTTCATATTTGTAGGTTACTTTTTATCCCAGTAAATATGATTACAATGGTTTGTTTGTTCTAGGTGTGCAAGATGTGGTTCTTTCACACATATACATGTATCTATTCTTCCTCGCATCCTTTTCCCATGTAGGTTATGACACAATGTTGAGTAGTCTTCTCCTGGTCTTCCGTACGTCTTTGGTGGTTATATATTTCACATGGTTTGTATATCTCTGTTAACCCCAATGTGGCAATGTATCCAATCCTCATCCCTTTCTATTTGGTGAACCATAAGTTTTTTAATGAATCTGTGATTGCCTTTCTCTGTGGAAATATCTTCATTGGTATCAATTTTTAAGTAACTCTTAAAAGTGATATGATAGGATATGTGTCTTTTGCTTTCTCACTTACTACACGTGGCGTGATTACGTCTAGACTCATCTATGGTGCTGCAAACGGCATTGTTTCATTTTTTTCACTAGCGAATATTCCATCTGTACATGGAGGAGTTCTTCTTTGTCCATCCATCTTTTGGTGGACTTTTCGGTTACTTCCATATCTTGGCTATTGTAATACTGTGCAGTGCAGATTTGCCTGCCTGTGTCTTTCCAATTCTCTCTTCTTAGGTTTTACGTCGAGGAGTGGGCCTGCTGGATCATATAGTAGCTCAATGTTTACCTTTTTAAGGCACCTGCATTCTGTTCTCATTCGTGGCCCTTTCCAAGTTACGGCCCCTTTGAAGTTGAGGGTATGCATTTCTCCACAACACCTTCAGCATTTATTGTTTGTAGTTTTCTTGCTGATGGTTATTCTGACAAGTGTGAGCTGATACCTCTCTGTGGTTGAATTCGAATGTGCCACATAATCTGTTGAAATTGAGCTTTAAGGCATGTCCTTTTCTATGTTTCAAGCTGTGGTTACCCCTTAGTTCTTCAAAGTGTTCTCTTTAAGTATGTGTCATATTTTGAAATGTTTTGGCCTTTACCTCGCTCAAGATATTTTGAGGGCCTGTTTCATTTACAGTTCTGCAGTACTTGTTCCTATGAAGTGACCATTAGCACAGGCTTTAAAGTTGCTTTTGCAGGTAACTGCCAGAGGGCGGCAGCCTTTCTATGTCCCCCACCCTGGTAACTAGGGAAAAGCCCTTGCGGCCTGTGGTGTTTCTCGGTTATAAATTAGAGTGGAGTGTGCCGGGACAAACCCACACAAGCTGATGTCTCCTTACTTTTGTTGGATTGTTACATTTAATTTTTATTTTTTATTGGAGTAATTTTCCACTGTGTACGTGGACCACTTCTACTTTGTGCATTCCTCGGTTGATGGACATTTTCATTGCTTCCAAGTGTTGGCTATGGTAAATATTGTTGGAGTGCAGGATTGCCAGGCTGTGACTTTTCGATTCTCATTTTCTCAGGTGATAGGCCCAGCAGTGGGTGTGATTGATTGACTGGTAGCACCGTGTTTCCCTTTTCAAAGCACCTTCTTTGTGTTTTCATTAGTGGCTCTTACCACGTCCCCCTTAGAATCCAGGGTACGCATTTCTCCACAATCGCTTCAGCATTTATTGTTTGCAGCATTTATGCTAATGGCCCTTCTGGCTGCTGTGAGCTGATAGGTTTTTGTAATTTGGGTTTGCATGTCTTTGAAAATTCGTAAAACTCATCATTTTTCTCCACCGTTTTCTTTTCTGTTAAAAAAAAGGAAACAATTGGGAGTACAATAGAACTCTTGAAATTGTGTTCTTGGAAGGTTGCCCTCTTTTGAAATTTTTGGTCGATTTTCCACCCCAGAATTTTTTAGAAAGCAGGTGTCTTTTACCGAACTGCAAGTTTGGTGAATATTTAGTGACCTTTAGCAATGGGTTTAAAGCTGCTGTTGTGGGAAGTGGCCTCAAGCAGGAAGCATATCCCCATTCCCATATCTGGCTACTACGGCAGCAGAGCCTTTCTGGAAGTCGTGTTCCTAGTTTGTAAATTACATTGGAATGTGCATGGAGAAAGCCCCATAAGTTTATGTCTCATTATTTCTTCTTGGTTTTAAATTTTTTTTAATTGGGGTAAAGCTTAGAATATTGCTTGTCCTAGGTGTACACCATCTGGTTCGTTTGTACATTATATATGTCTATTCAAGTACAGATCCTCTTCCCATGTAAAATGTTACTGAGGGTTCCGCAGACCTCCCTTGCTATATGGTTGGTCTTTTTGAGATATGTATATAATATGTGTTTTTATACATATAGTAACACTAATCTTAATTTATCCATTCCCCCCACCTTTCCTTTTAGATGAGCATAGTTTGTTTTCTAAGTCTGTGAGTGTCTTTCTCTGTGGAAATATGTTCCTTTGTGTCAGTTATTAGATAACGCCTATAAGTGATATCATAGAATATAGGTCTTTTGCTTTCCGACTTACCTCATGTTTCGTGATTATCTCCAGACTCATTTGTGGTGCCTCAGAGAGCAGTGGTTCATTGTTTTCCATGGCTATTATTCCATTGTGTACATGGACCACTTCTTCTTTATCCATTCACCTGTTGTTGGACATTTTGATTGCTCCACTGTCTTGGCTATTGTGAATAAGGCTGCACTGCAGCTTTTGTGTCCTGTGTCTTCTCGATTCTTGTCTTCTCAGGTGAGAGGTCCAATGGTGCGCCTGCTGCATTGAATGGTGCCTGCAGTTTTACTTTTAAACACAGCTCCATTCTGTTCTCATTATTGGCTGTTACCTCTTCACGTCTCACCAGCAGGTAGAGTGTACACAGTTCTCTAAAATCCCTTCAGCATTTATTGTTTGTAGACTTTATGCTGATGGTAAGTCAACTGGTGTAAGTTGAAACTTTTTGTAGATTAGATTGCATGGGTCTAACACTCCCTGAGGTTGAGCTTTTATCCATTTTCCTTTTTTATAAAAGAGCTTGAGTAAAACTTAACTGTTCATACTCTCTTCTTGAAACATTTGCCTGTTTTGAATTGTTTTGTCCATTCCTTCCTTCAGCACAATTTTTTAGGGCAGGTGTCCTTTACAGCCCTGAGTCCTTGGGAATGTTAAGTGACCATTAGCTGTGAGTTTAAAGCTGCTCTTGCAGGAAACGGCCACAAGGTGGCAGCATTTCTCCTTTACCATATTTGGTAACTGGGGAAACAGAGCCTTAATGGAAGTGGTGTTCTAGGTTGTAAATTAGAATGGAATGTGCCAGGGAAAAGCCCTTTACGTTTATGTCTCATTACTTCTTGTTCATATTTGTAATTTACTTTTTATTTTTTATCCCAGTAAATATGATTACAATGGTTTGTTTGTTCTAGGTGTGCAAGATGTGGTTCTTTCACACATATACATGTATCTATTCTTCCTCGCATCCTTTTCGCATGTAGGTTATGACACAATGTTGAGTAGTCTTCTCCTGGTCTTCCGTACGTCTTTGGTGGTTATATATTTCACATGGTTTGTATATCTCTGTTAACCCCAATATGGTAATGTATCCAATCCTCATCCCTTTCTATTTGGTGAACCATAAGTTTTTTAATGAATCTGTGATTGCCTTTCTCTATGGAAATATCTTCATTGGTATCAACTTTTAAATAACTCTTAAAAGTGATATGATAGGATATGTGTCTTTTGCTTTCTCACTTACTACACGTGGCGTGATTACGTCTAGACTCATCTATGGTGCTACAAATGGCATTGTTTCATTTTTTCACTAGCGAATGTTCCATCTCTACATGGAGGAGTTCTTCTTTGTCGACCCATCTGTTGGTGGACTTTTTGGTTACTTCCATATCTTGGCTATTGTAATACTGTGTAATGCAGATTTGCCTGCCTGTGTCTTTCCAGTTCTCTCTTCTTAGGTTATACGTTGAGGAGTGGGCCTGCTGGATCATATGGTAGCTCAATGTTTACCTTTTTAAGGCACCTCCATTCTGTTCTCATTCGTGGCCCTTTCCAAGTTATGTCCCCTTTGAAGTTGAGGGTATGCATTTCTCCACAACACCTTCAGCATTTATTGTTTGTAGTTTTCTTGCTGATGGTTATTCTGACAAGTGTGAGCTGATACCTCTCTGTGGTTGAATTCGAATGTGCCACATAATCTGTTGAAATTGAGCTTGAAGGCATGTCCTTTTTATTTTTCAAGCTGTGATTACCCCTTAGTTCTTCAAAGTGTTCTCTTTAAGTATGTGTCACATTTTGAAATGTTTTGGCCTTTACCTCCCTCAAGACATTTTGAGGGCCTGTTTCATTTACAGTTCTGCAGTACTTGTTCCTATGAAGTGACCATTAGCACAGGCTTTAAAGCTGCTTTTGCAGGTAACTGCCAGAGGGCGGCAGCCTTTCTATGTCCCCCACCCTGGTAACTAGGGAAAAGCCCTTGCGGCCTGTGGTGTTTCTCGGTTATAAATTAGAGTGGAGTGTGCCCGGACAAACCCACACAAGCTGATGTCTCCTTACTTTTGTTGGATTTTTACATTTAATTTTAATTTTTTATTGGAGTAATTTTCCACTGTGTACGTGGACCACTTCTACTTTGTGCATTCCTCGGTTGATGGACATTTTCATTGCTTCCAAGTGTTGGCTATGGTAAATATTGTTGGAGTGCAGGATTGCCAGCCTGTGACTTTTCGATTCTCATTTTCTCAGGTGATAGGCCCAGCAGTGGGTGTGATTGATTGACTGGTAGCACCGTGTTACCCTTTTCAAAGCACCTTCTTTGTGTTTTCATTAGTGGCTCTTACCACGTCCCCCTTAGAATCGAGGGTACGCATTTCTCCACAATCGCTTCAGCATTTATTGTTTGCAGCATTTATGCTAATGGCCCTTCTGGCTGCTGTGAGCTGATAGGTTTTTGTAATTTGGGTTTGCATGTCTTTGAAAATTCGTAAAACTCATCATTTTTCTCCACCGTTTTCTTTTCTGTTAAAAAAAAGGAAACAATTGGGAGTACAATAGAACTCTTGAAATTGTGTTCTTGGAAGGTTGCCCTCTTTTGAAATTTTTGGTCGATTTTCCACCCCAGAATTTTTTCAGAAAGCAGGTGTCTTTTACTGAGCTGCAAGTTTGTTGAATATTTAGTGACCTTTAGCAATGGGTTTAAAGCTGCTGTTGTGGGAAGTGGCCTCAAGCAGGAAGCATATCTCCATTCCCATATCTGGCTACTAGGGCAGCAGAGCCTTTCTGGAAGTCGTGTTCCTAGTTTGTAAATTACATTGGAATGTGCATGGAGAAAACCCCATAAGTTTATGTCTCATTATTTCTTCTTGGTTTTAAAATTTTTTTTAATTGGTGTAAAGCTTAGAATATTGTTTGTCCTAGGTGTACACAATCTGGTTCGTTTGTACATTATATATGTCTATTCAAGTACAGATCCTCTTCCCATGTAAAATGTTACTGAGGGTTCCGCAGACCTCCCTTGCTATATGGTTGGTCTTTTTGAGATATGTATATAATATGTGTTTGTATACATATAGTAACACTAATGTTAATTTATCCATTCCCCCCACCTTTCCGTTTAGATGAGCATAGTTTGTTTTCTAAGTCTGTGAGTGTCTTTCTCTGTGGAAATATGTTCCTTTGTGTCAGTTATTAGATAACGCCTATAAGTGATATCATAGAATATAGGTCTTTTGCTTTCCGACTTACCTCATGTTTTGTGATTATCTCCAGACTCATTTGTGGTGCCTCAGAGAGCAGTGGTTCATTGTTTTCCATGGCTATTATTCCATTGTGTACATGGACCACTTCTTCTTTATCCATTTACCTGTTGTTGGACATTTTGATTGCTTCACTGTCTTGGCTATTGTGAATAAGGCTGCACTGCAACTTTTGCGGCCTGTGTCTTCTCGATTCTTGTCTTCTCAGGTGAGAGGTCCATTGGTGCGCCTGCTGGATTGAATGGTACCTCCATTTTTACTTTTAAACACAGCTCCTTTCTGTTCTCATTATTGGCTGTTACCCCTTCACGTCTCACCAGCAGGTAGAGTGTACACAGTTCTCTAAAACCCCTTCAGCATTTATTGTTTGTTGACTTTTTGCTGATGGTAAGTCAACTGGTGTAAGTTGAAACTTTTTGTAGATTAGATTGCATGGGTCTAACACTCCCTGAGGTTGAGCTTTTATCCATTTTCCTTTTTTTTAAAAGAGCGTGAGTAAAACTTAACTCTTCATACTCTCTTCTTGAAACATTTGCCTGTTTTGAATTGTTTTGTCCATTCCTTCCTTCAGCACAATTTTTTAGGGCAGGTGTCCTTTACAGCCCTGAGTCCTTGGGAATGTTAAGTGACCATTAGCTGTGAGTTTAAAGCTGTTCTTGCAGGAAACGGCCACAAGGTGGCAGCATTTCCCCTTTACCATATTTGGTTACTAGGGAAACAGAGCCTTAATGGAAGTGGTGTTGTAGGTTGTAAATTAGAATGGAATGTGCCAGGGAAAAGCCCTTTAAGTTTATGTCTCATTACTTCTTGTTCATATTTGTAGGTTACTTTTTATCCCAGTAAATATGATTACAATGGTTTGTTTGTTCTAGGTGTGCAAGATGTGGTTCTTTCACACATATACATGTATCTATTCTTCCTCGCATCCTTTTCCCATGTAGGTTATGACACAATGTTGAGTAGTCTTCTCCTGGTCTTCCGTACGTCTTTGGTGGTTATATATTTCACATGGTTTGTATATCTCTGTTAACCCCAATGTGGCAATGTATCCAATCCTCATCCCTTTCTATTTGGTGAACCATAAGTTTTTTAATGAATCTGTGATTGCCTTTCTCTGTGGAAATATCTTCATTGGTATCAATTTTTAAGTAACTCTTAAAAGTGATATGATAGGATATGTGTCTTTTGCTTTCTCACTTACTACACGTGGCGTGATTACGTCTAGACTCATCTATGGTGCTGCAAACGGCATTGTTTCATTTTTTTCACTAGCGAATATTCCATCTGTACATGGAGGAGTTCTTCTTTGTCCATCCATCTTTTGGTGGACTTTTCGGTTACTTCCATATCTTGGCTATTGTAATACTGTGCAGTGCAGATTTGCCTGCCTGTGTCTTTCCAATTCTCTCTTCTTAGGTTTTACGTCGAGGAGTGGGCCTGCTGGATCATATAGTAGCTCAATGTTTACCTTTTTAAGGCACCTGCATTCTGTTCTCATTCGTGGCCCTTTCCAAGTTACGGCCCCTTTGAAGTTGAGGGTATGCATTTCTCCACAACACCTTCAGCATTTATTGTTTGTAGTTTTCTTGCTGATGGTTATTCTGACAAGTGTGAGCTGATACCTCTCTGTGGTTGAATTCGAATGTGCCGCATAATCTGTTGAAATTGAGCTTTAAGGCATGTCCTTTTCTATGTTTCAAGCTGTGGTTACCCCTTAGTTCTTCAAAGTGTTCTCTTTAAGTATGTGTCATATTTTGAAATGTTTTGGCCTTTACCTCGCTCAAGATATTTTGAGGGCCTGTTTCATTTACAGTTCTGCAGTACTTGTTCCTATGAAGTGACCATTAGCACAGGCTTTAAAGTTGCTTTTGCAGGTAACTGCCAGAGGGCGGCAGCCTTTCTATGTCCCCCACCCTGGTAACTAGGGAAAAGCCCTTGCGGCCTGTGGTGTTTCTCGGTTATAAATTAGAGTGGAGTGTGCCGGGACAAACCCACACAAGCTGATGTCTCCTTACTTTTGTTGGATTGTTACATTTAATTTTTATTTTTTATTGGAGTAATTTTCCACTGTGTACGTGGACCACTTCTACTTTGTGCATTCCTCGGTTGATGGACATTTTCATTGCTTCCAAGTGTTGGCTATGGTAAATATTGTTGGAGTGCAGGATTGCCAGGCTGTGACTTTTCGATTCTCATTTTCTCAGGTGATAGGCCCAGCAGTGGGTGTGATTGATTGACTGGTAGCACCGTGTTTCCCTTTTCAAAGCACCTTCTTTGTGTTTTCATTAGTGGCTCTTACCACGTCCCCCTTAGAATCGAGGGTACGCATTTCTCCACAATCGCTTCAGCATTTATTGTTTGCAGCATTTATGCTAATGGCCCTTCTGGCTGCTGTGAGCTGATAGGTTTTTGTAATTTGGGTTTGCATGTCTTTGAAAATTCGTAAAACTCATCATTTTTCTCCACCGTTTTCTTTTCTGTTAAAAAAAAGGAAACAATTGGGAGTACAATAGAACTCTTGAAATTGTGTTCTTGGAAGGTTGCCCTCTTTTGAAATTTTTGGTCGATTTTCCACCCCAGAATTTTTTAGAAAGCAGGTGTCTTTTACCGAACTGCAAGTTTGGTGAATATTTAGTGACCTTTAGCAATGGGTTTAAAGCTGCTGTTGTGGGAAGTGGCCTCAAGCAGGAAGCATATCCCCATTCCCATATCTGGCTACTACGGCAGCAGAGCCTTTCTGGAAGTCGTGTTCCTAGTTTGTAAATTACATTGGAATGTGCATGGAGAAAGCCCCATAAGTTTATGTCTCATTATTTCTTCTTGGTTTTAAATTTTTTTTAATTGGGGTAAAGCTTAGAATATTGCTTGTCCTAGGTGTACACCATCTGGTTCGTTTGTACATTATATATGTCTATTCAAGTACAGATCCTCTTCCCATGTAAAATGTTACTGAGGGTTCCGCAGACCTCCCTTGCTATATGGTTGGTCTTTTTGAGATATGTATATAATATGTGTTTTTATACATATAGTAACACTAATCTTAATTTATCCATTCCCCCCACCTTTCCTTTTAGATGAGCATAGTTTGTTTTCTAAGTCTGTGAGTGTCTTTCTCTGTGGAAATATGTTCCTTTGTGTCAGTTATTAGATAACGCCTATAAGTGATATCATAGAATATAGGTCTTTTGCTTTCCGACTTACCTCATGTTTCGTGATTATCTCCAGACTCATTTGTGGTGCCTCAGAGAGCAGTGGTTCATTGTTTTCCATGGCTATTATTCCATTGTGTACATGGACCACTTCTTCTTTATCCATTCACCTGTTGTTGGACATTTTGATTGCTCCACTGTCTTGGCTATTGTGAATAAGGCTGCACTGCAGCTTTTGTGTCCTGTGTCTTCTCGATTCTTGTCTTCTCAGGTGAGAGGTCCAATGGTGCGCCTGCTGCATTGAATGGTGCCTGCAGTTTTACTTTTAAACACAGCTCCATTCTGTTCTCATTATTGGCTGTTACCTCTTCACGTCTCACCAGCAGGTAGAGTGTACACAGTTCTCTAAAATCCCTTCAGCATTTATTGTTTGTAGACTTTATGCTGATGGTAAGTCAACTGGTGTAAGTTGAAACTTTTTGTAGATTAGATTGCATGGGTCTAACACTCCCTGAGGTTGAGCTTTTATCCATTTTCCTTTTTTATAAAAGAGCTTGAGTAAAACTTAACTGTTCATACTCTCTTCTTGAAACATTTGCCTGTTTTGAATTGTTTTGTCCATTCCTTCCTTCAGCACAATTTTTTAGGGCAGGTGTCCTTTACAGCCCTGAGTCCTTGGGAATGTTAAGTGACCATTAGCTGTGAGTTTAAAGCTGCTCTTGCAGGAAACGGCCACAAGGTGGCAGCATTTCTCCTTTACCATATTTGGTAACTGGGGAAACAGAGCCTTAATGGAAGTGGTGTTCTAGGTTGTAAATTAGAATGGAATGTGCCAGGGAAAAGCCCTTTACGTTTATGTCTCATTACTTCTTGTTCATATTTGTAATTTACTTTTTATTTTTTATCCCAGTAAATATGATTACAATGGTTTGTTTGTTCTAGGTGTGCAAGATGTGGTTCTTTCACACATATACATGTATCTATTCTTCCTCGCATCCTTTTCGCATGTAGGTTATGACACAATGTTGAGTAGTCTTCTCCTGGTCTTCCGTACGTCTTTGGTGGTTATATATTTCACATGGTTTGTATATCTCTGTTAACCCCAATATGGTAATGTATCCAATCCTCATCCCTTTCTATTTGGTGAACCATAAGTTTTTTAATGAATCTGTGATTGCCTTTCTCTATGGAAATATCTTCATTGGTATCAACTTTTAAATAACTCTTAAAAGTGATATGATAGGATATGTGTCTTTTGCTTTCTCACTTACTACACGTGGCGTGATTACGTCTAGACTCATCTATGGTGCTACAAATGGCATTGTTTCATTTTTTCACTAGCGAATGTTCCATCTCTACATGGAGGAGTTCTTCTTTGTCGACCCATCTGTTGGTGGACTTTTTGGTTACTTCCATATCTTGGCTATTGTAATACTGTGTAATGCAGATTTGCCTGCCTGTGTCTTTCCAGTTCTCTCTTCTTAGGTTATACGTTGAGGAGTGGGCCTGCTGGATCATATGGTAGCTCAATGTTTACCTTTTTAAGGCACCTCCATTCTGTTCTCATTCGTGGCCCTTTCCAAGTTATGTCCCCTTTGAAGTTGAGGGTATGCATTTCTCCACAACACCTTCAGCATTTATTGTTTGTAGTTTTCTTGCTGATGGTTATTCTGACAAGTGTGAGCTGATACCTCTCTGTGGTTGAATTCGAATGTGCCACATAATCTGTTGAAATTGAGCTTGAAGGCATGTCCTTTTTATTTTTCAAGCTGTGATTACCCCTTAGTTCTTCAAAGTGTTCTCTTTAAGTATGTGTCACATTTTGAAATGTTTTGGCCTTTACCTCCCTCAAGACATTTTGAGGGCCTGTTTCATTTACAGTTCTGCAGTACTTGTTCCTATGAAGTGACCATTAGCACAGGCTTTAAAGCTGCTTTTGCAGGTAACTGCCAGAGGGCGGCAGCCTTTCTATGTCCCCCACCCTGGTAACTAGGGAAAAGCCCTTGCGGCCTGTGGTGTTTCTCGGTTATAAATTAGAGTGGAGTGTGCCCGGACAAACCCACACAAGCTGATGTCTCCTTACTTTTGTTGGATTTTTACATTTAATTTTTATTTTTTATTGGAGTAATTTTCCACTGTGTACGTGGACCACTTCTACTTTGTGCATTCCTCGGTTGATGGACATTTTCATTGCTTCCAAGTGTTGGCTATGGTAAATATTGTTGGAGTGCAGGATTGCCAGCCTGTGACTTTTCGATTCTCATTTTCTCAGGTGATAGGCCCAGCAGTGGGTGTGATTGATTGACTGGTAGCACCGTGTTACCCTTTTCAAAGCACCTTCTTTGTGTTTTCATTAGTGGCTCTTACCACGTCCCCCTTAGAATCGAGGGTACGCATTTCTCCACAATCGCTTCAGCATTTATTGTTTGCAGCATTTATGCTAATGGCCCTTCTGGCTGCTGTGAGCTGATAGGTTTTTGTAATTTGGGTTTGCATGTCTTTGAAAATTCGTAAAACTCATCATTTTTCTCCACCGTTTTCTTTTCTGTTAAAAAAAAGGAAACAATTGGGAGTACAATAGAACTCTTGAAATTGTGTTCTTGGAAGGTTGCCCTCTTTTGAAATTTTTGGTCGATTTTCCACCCCAGAATTTTTTCAGAAAGCAGGTGTCTTTTACTGAGCTGCAAGTTTGTTGAATATTTAGTGACCTTTAGCAATGGGTTTAAAGCTGCTGTTGTGGGAAGTGGCCTCAAGCAGGAAGCATATCTCCATTCCCATATCTGGCTACTAGGGCAGCAGAGCCTTTCTGGAAGTCGTGTTCCTAGTTTGTAAATTACATTGGAATGTGCATGGAGAAAACCCCATAAGTTTATGTCTCATTATTTCTTCTTGGTTTTAAAATTTTTTTTAATTGGTGTAAAGCTTAGAATATTGTTTGTCCTAGGTGTACACAATCTGGTTCGTTTGTACATTATATATGTCTATTCAAGTACAGATCCTCTTCCCATGTAAAATGTTACTGAGGGTTCCGCAGACCTCCCTTGCTATATGGTTGGTCTTTTTGAGATATGTATATAATATGTGTTTGTATACATATAGTAACACTAATGTTAATTTATCCATTCCCCCCACCTTTCCGTTTAGATGAGCATAGTTTGTTTTCTAAGTCTGTGAGTGTCTTTCTCTGTGGAAATATGTTCCTTTGTGTCAGTTATTAGATAACGCCTATAAGTGATATCATAGAATATAGGTCTTTTGCTTTCCGACTTACCTCATGTTTTGTGATTATCTCCAGACTCATTTGTGGTGCCTCAGAGAGCAGTGGTTCATTGTTTTCCATGGCTATTATTCCATTGTGTACATGGACCACTTCTTCTTTATCCATTTACCTGTTGTTGGACATTTTGATTGCTTCACTGTCTTGGCTATTGTGAATAAGGCTGCACTGCAACTTTTGCGGCCTGTGTCTTCTCGATTCTTGTCTTCTCAGGTGAGAGGTCCATTGGTGCGCCTGCTGGATTGAATGGCACCTCCATTTTTACTTTTAAACACAGCTCCTTTCTGTTCTCATTATTGGCTGTTACCCCTTCACGTCTCACCAGCAGGTAGAGTGTACACAGTTCTCTAAAACCCCTTCAGCATTTATTGTTTGTTGACTTTTTGCTGATGGTAAGTCAACTGGTGTAAGTTGAAACTTTTTGTAGATTAGATTGCATGGGTCTAACACTCCCTGAGGTTGAGCTTTTATCCATTTTCCTTTTTTTTAAAAGAGCGTGAGTAAAACTTAACTCTTCATACTCTCTTCTTGAAACATTTGCCTGTTTTGAATTGTTTTGTCCATTCCTTCCTTCAGCACAATTTTTTAGGGCAGGTGTCCTTTACAGCCCTGAGTCCTTGGGAATGTTAAGTGACCATTAGCTGTGAGTTTAAAGCTGTTCTTGCAGGAAACGGCCACAAGGTGGCAGCATTTCCCCTTTACCATATTTGGTTACTAGGGAAACAGAGCCTTAATGGAAGTGGTGTTGTAGGTTGTAAATTAGAATGGAATGTGCCAGGGAAAAGCCCTTTAAGTTTATGTCTCATTACTTCTTGTTCATATTTGTAGGTTACTTTTTATCCCAGTAAATATGATTACAATGGTTTGTTTGTTCTAGGTGTGCAAGATGTGGTTCTTTCACACATATACATGTATCTATTCTTCCTCGCATCCTTTTCCCATGTAGGTTATGACACAATGTTGAGTAGTCTTCTCCTGGTCTTCCGTACGTCTTTGGTGGTTATATATTTCACATGGTTTGTATATCTCTGTTAACCCCAATGTGGCAATGTATCCAATCCTCATCCCTTTCTATTTGGTGAACCATAAGTTTTTTAATGAATCTGTGATTGCCTTTCTCTGTGGAAATATCTTCATTGGTATCAATTTTTAAGTAACTCTTAAAAGTGATATGATAGGATATGTGTCTTTTGCTTTCTCACTTACTACACGTGGCGTGATTACGTCTAGACTCATCTATGGTGCTGCAAACGGCATTGTTTCATTTTTTTCACTAGCGAATATTCCATCTGTACATGGAGGAGTTCTTCTTTGTCCATCCATCTTTTGGTGGACTTTTCGGTTACTTCCATATCTTGGCTATTGTAATACTGTGCAGTGCAGATTTGCCTGCCTGTGTCTTTCCAATTCTCTCTTCTTAGGTTTTACGTCGAGGAGTGGGCCTGCTGGATCATATAGTAGCTCAATGTTTACCTTTTTAAGGCACCTCCATTCTGTTCTCATTCGTGGCCCTTTCCAAGTTACGGCCCCTTTGAAGTTGAGGGTATGCATTTCTCCACAACACCTTCAGCATTTATTGTTTGTAGTTTTCTTGCTGATGGTTATTCTGACAAGTGTGAGCTGATACCTCTCTGTGGTTGAATTCGAATGTGCCGCATAATCTGTTGAAATTGAGCTTTAAGGCATGTCCTTTTCTATGTTTCAAGCTGTGGTTACCCCTTAGTTCTTCAAAGTGTTCTCTTTAAGTATGTGTCATATTTTGAAATGTTTTGGCCTTTACCTCGCTCAAGATATTTTGAGGGCCTGTTTCATTTACAGTTCTGCAGTACTTGTTCCTATGAAGTGACCATTAGCACAGGCTTTAAAGTTGCTTTTGCAGGTAACTGCCAGAGGGCGGCAGCCTTTCTATGTCCCCCACCCTGGTAACTAGGGAAAAGCCCTTGCGGCCTGTGGTGTTTCTCGGTTATAAATTAGAGTGGAGTGTGCCGGGACAAACCCACACAAGCTGATGTCTCCTTACTTTTGTTGGATTGTTACATTTAATTTTTATTTTTTATTGGAGTAATTTTCCACTGTGTACGTGGACCACTTCTACTTTGTGCATTCCTCGGTTGATGGACATTTTCATTGCTTCCAAGTGTTGGCTATGGTAAATATTGTTGGAGTGCAGGATTGCCAGGCTGTGACTTTTCGATTCTCATTTTCTCAGGTGATAGGCCCAGCAGTGGGTGTGATTGATTGACTGGTAGCACCGTGTTTCCCTTTTCAAAGCACCTTCTTTGTGTTTTCATTAGTGGCTCTTACCACGTCCCCCTTAGAATCCAGGGTACGCATTTCTCCACAATCGCTTCAGCATTTATTGTTTGCAGCATTTATGCTAATGGCCCTTCTGGCTGCTGTGAGCTGATAGGTTTTTGTAATTTGGGTTTGCATGTCTTTGAAAATTCGTAAAACTCATCATTTTTCTCCACCGTTTTCTTTTCTGTTAAAAAAAAGGAAACAATTGGGAGTACAATAGAACTCTTGAAATTGTGTTCTTGGAAGGTTGCCCTCTTTTGAAATTTTTGGTCGATTTTCCACCCCAGAATTTTTTTAGAAAGCAGGTGTCTTTTACCGAACTGCAAGTTTGCTGAATATTTAGTGACCTTTAGCAATGGGTTTAAATCTGCTGTTGTGGGAAGTGGCCTCAAGCAGGAAGCATGTCTCCATTCCCATATCTGGCTACTAGGGCAGCAGAGCCTTTCTGGAAGTCGTGTTCCTAGTTTGTAAATTACATTGGAATGTGCATGGAGAAAGCCCCATAAGTTTATGTCTCATTATTTCTTCTTGGTTTTAAAATTTTTTTTTAATTGGGGTAAAGCTTAGAATATTGTTTGTCCTAGGTGTACACCATCTGGTTCGTTTGTACATTATATATGTCTATTCAATTACAGATACTCTTCCCATGTAAAATGTTACTGAGGGTTCCGCAGACCTCCCTTGTTATATGGTTGGTCTTTTTGAGATATGTATATAATATGTGTTTGTATACATATAGTAACACTAATGTTAATTTATCCATTCCCCCCACCTTTCCGTTTAGATGAGCATAGTTTGTTTTCTAAGTCTGTGAGTGTCTTTCTCTGTGGAAATATGTTCCTTTGTGTCAGTTATTAGATAACGCCTATAAGTGATATCATAGAATATAGGTCTTTTGCTTTCCGACTTACCTCATGTTTTGTGATTATCTCCAGACTCATTTGTGGTGCCTCAGAGAGCAGTGGTTCATTGTTTTCCATGGCTATTATTCCATTGTGTACATGGACCACTTCTTCTTTATCCATTCACCTGTTGTTGGACATTTTGATTGCTCCACTGTCTTGGCTATTGTGAATAAGGCTGCACTGCAGCTTTTGTGTCCTGTGTCTTCTCGATTCTTGTCTTCTCAGGTGAGAGGTCCAATGGTGCGCCTGCTGCATTGAATGGTGCCTGCAGTTTTACTTTTAAACACAGCTCCATTCTGTTCTCATTATTGGCTGTTACCTCTTCACGTCTCACCAGCAGGTAGAGTGTACACAGTTCTCTAAAATCCCTTCAGCATTTATTGTTTGTAGACTTTATGCTGATGGTAAGTCAACTGGTGTAAGTTGAAACTTTTTGTAGATTAGATTGCATGGGTCTAACACTCCCTGAGGTTGAGCTTTTATCCATTTTCCTTTTTTATAAAAGAGCTTGAGTAAAACTTAACTGTTCATACTCTCTTCTTGAAACATTTGCCTGTTTTGAATTGTTTTGTCCATTCCTTCCTTCAGCACAATTTTTTAGGGCAGGTGTCCTTTACAGCCCTGAGTCCTTGGGAATGTTAAGTGACCATTAGCTGTGAGTTTAAAGCTGCTCTTGCAGGAAACGGCCACAAGGTGGCAGCATTTCTCCTTTACCATATTTGGTAACTGGGGAAACAGAGCCTTAATGGAAGTGGTGTTCTAGGTTGTAAATTAGAATGGAATGTGCCAGGGAAAAGCCCTTTACGTTTATGTCTCATTACTTCTTGTTCATATTTGTAATTTACTTTTTATTTTTTATCCCAGTAAATATGATTACAATGGTTTGTTTGTTCTAGGTGTGCAAGATGTGGTTCTTTCACACATATACATGTATCTATTCTTCCTCGCATCCTTTTCGCATGTAGGTTATGACACAATGTTGAGTAGTCTTCTCCTGGTCTTCCGTACGTCTTTGGTGGTTATATATTTCACATGGTTTGTATATCTCTGTTAACCCCAATATGGTAATGTATCCAATCCTCATCCCTTTCTATTTGGTGAACCATAAGTTTTTTAATGAATCTGTGATTGCCTTTCTCTATGGAAATATCTTCATTGGTATCAACTTTTAAATAACTCTTAAAAGTGATATGATAGGATAATTGTCTTTTGCTTTCTCACTTACTACACGTGGCGTGATTACGTCTAGACTCATCTATGGTGCTACAAATGGCATTGTTTCATTTTTTCACTAGCGAATGTTCCATCTCTACATGGAGGAGTTCTTCTTTGTCGACCCATCTGTTGGTGGACTTTTTGGTTACTTCCATATCTTGGCTATTGTAATACTGTGTAATGCAGATTTGCCTGCCTGTGTCTTTCCAGTTCTCTCTTCTTAGGTTATACGTTGAGGAGTGGGCCTGCTGGATCATATGGTAGCTCAATGTTTACCTTTTTAAGGCACCTCCATTCTGTTCTCATTCGTGGCCCTTTCCAAGTTATGTCCCCTTTGAAGTTGAGGGTATGCATTTCTCCACAACACCTTCAGCATTTATTGTTTGTAGTTTTCTTGCTGATGGTTATTCTGACAAGTGTGAGCTGATACCTCTCTGTGGTTGAATTCGAATGTGCCACATAATCTGTTGAAATTGAGCTTGAAGGCATGTCCTTTTTATTTTTCAAGCTGTGATTACCCCTTAGTTCTTCAAAGTGTTCTCTTTAAGTATGTGTCACATTTTGAAATGTTTTGGCCTTTACCTCCCTCAAGACATTTTGAGGGCCTGTTTCATTTACAGTTCTGCAGTACTTGTTCCTATGAAGTGACCATTAGCACAGGCTTTAAAGCTGCTTTTGCAGGTAACTGCCAGAGGGCGGCAGCCTTTCTATGTCCCCCACCCTGGTAACTAGGGAAAAGCCCTTGCGGCCTGTGGTGTTTCTCGGTTATAAATTAGAGTGGAGTGTGCCCGGACAAACCCACACAAGCTGATGTCTCCTTACTTTTGTTGGATTTTTACATTTAATTTTTATTTTTTATTGGAGTAATTTTCCACTGTGTACGTGGACCACTTCTACTTTGTGCATTCCTCGGTTGATGGACATTTTCATTGCTTCCAAGTGTTGGCTATGGTAAATATTGTTGGAGTGCAGGATTGCCAGCCTGTGACTTTTCGATTCTCATTTTCTCAGGTGATAGGCCCAGCAGTGGGTGTGATTGATTGACTGGTAGCACCGTGTTACCCTTTTCAAAGCACCTTCTTTGTGTTTTCATTAGTGGCTCTTACCACGTCCCCCTTAGAATCGAGGGTACGCATTTCTCCACAATCGCTTCAGCATTTATTGTTTGCAGCATTTATGCTAATGGCCCTTCTGGCTGCTGTGAGCTGATAGGTTTTTGTAATTTGGGTTTGCATGTCTTTGAAAATTCGTAAAACTCATCATTTTTCTCCACCGTTTTCTTTTCTGTTAAAAAAAAGGAAACAATTGGGAGTACAATAGAACTCTTGAAATTGTGTTCTTGGAAGGTTGCCCTCTTTTGAAATTTTTGGTCGATTTTCCACCCCAGAATTTTTTCAGAAAGCAGGTGTCTTTTACTGAGCTGCAAGTTTGTTGAATATTTAGTGACCTTTAGCAATGGGTTTAAAGCTGCTGTTGTGGGAAGTGGCCTCAAGCAGGAAGCATATCTCCATTCCCATATCTGGCTACTAGGGCAGCAGAGCCTTTCTGGAAGTCGTGTTCCTAGTTTGTAAATTACATTGGAATGTGCATGGAGAAAACCCCATAAGTTTATGTCTCATTATTTCTTCTTGGTTTTAAAATTTTTTTTAATTGGTGTAAAGCTTAGAATATTGTTTGTCCTAGGTGTACACAATCTGGTTCGTTTGTACATTATATATGTCTATTCAAGTACAGATCCTCTTCCCATGTAAAATGTTACTGAGGGTTCCGCAGACCTCCCTTGCTATATGGTTGGTCTTTTTGAGATATGTATATAATATGTGTTTGTATACATATAGTAACACTAATGTTAATTTATCCATTCCCCCCACCTTTCCGTTTAGATGAGCATAGTTTGTTTTCTAAGTCTGTGAGTGTCTTTCTCTGTGGAAATATGTTCCTTTGTGTCAGTTATTAGATAACGCCTATAAGTGATATCATAGAATATAGGTCTTTTGCTTTCCGACTTACCTCATGTTTTGTGATTATCTCCAGACTCATTTGTGGTGCCTCAGAGAGCAGTGGTTCATTGTTTTCCATGGCTATTATTCCATTGTGTACATGGACCACTTCTTCTTTATCCATTTACCTGTTGTTGGACATTTTGATTGCTTCACTGTCTTGGCTATTGTGAATAAGGCTGCACTGCAACTTTTGCGGCCTGTGTCTTCTCGATTCTTGTCTTCTCAGGTGAGAGGTCCATTGGTGCGCCTGCTGGATTGAATGGCACCTCCATTTTTACTTTTAAACACAGCTCCTTTCTGTTCTCATTATTGGCTGTTACCCCTTCACGTCTCACCAGCAGGTAGAGTGTACACAGTTCTCTAAAACCCCTTCAGCATTTATTGTTTGTTGACTTTTTGCTGATGGTAAGTCAACTGGTGTAAGTTGAAACTTTTTGTAGATTAGATTGCATGGGTCTAACACTCCCTGAGGTTGAGCTTTTATCCATTTTCCTTTTTTTTAAAAGAGCGTGAGTAAAACTTAACTCTTCATACTCTCTTCTTGAAACATTTGCCTGTTTTGAATTGTTTTGTCCATTCCTTCCTTCAGCACAATTTTTTAGGGCAGGTGTCCTTTACAGCCCTGAGTCCTTGGGAATGTTAAGTGACCATTAGCTGTGAGTTTAAAGCTGTTCTTGCAGGAAACGGCCACAAGGTGGCAGCATTTCCCCTTTACCATATTTGGTTACTAGGGAAACAGAGCCTTAATGGAAGTGGTGTTGTAGGTTGTAAATTAGAATGGAATGTGCCAGGGAAAAGCCCTTTAAGTTTATGTCTCATTACTTCTTGTTCATATTTGTAGTTTACTTTTTATCCCAGTAAATATGATTACAATGGTTTGTTTGTTCTAGGTGTGCAAGATGTGGTTCTTTCACACATATACATGTATCTATTCTTCCTCGCATCCTTTTCCCATGTAGGTTATGACACAATGTTGAGTAGTCTTCTCCTGGTCTTCCGTACGTCTTTGGTGGTTATATATTTCACATGGTTTGTATATCTCTGTTAACCCCAATGTGGCAATGTATCCAATCCTCATCCCTTTCTATTTGGTGAACCATAAGTTTTTTAATGAATCTGTGATTGCCTTTCTCTGTGGAAATATCTTCATTGGTATCAATTTTTAAGTAACTCTTAAAAGTGATATGATAGGATATGTGTCTTTTGCTTTCTCACTTACTACACGTGGCGTGATTACGTCTAGACTCATCTATGGTGCTGCAAACGGCATTGTTTCATTTTTTTCACTAGCGAATATTCCATCTGTACATGGAGGAGTTCTTCTTTGTCCATCCATCTTTTGGTGGACTTTTCGGTTACTTCCATATCTTGGCTATTGTAATACTGTGCAGTGCAGATTTGCCTGCCTGTGTCTTTCCAATTCTCTCTTCTTAGGTTTTACGTCGAGGAGTGGGCCTGCTGGATCATATAGTAGCTCAATGTTTACCTTTTTAAGGCACCTGCATTCTGTTCTCATTCGTGGCCCTTTCCAAGTTACGGCCCCTTTGAAGTTGAGGGTATGCATTTCTCCACAACACCTTCAGCATTTATTGTTTGTAGTTTTCTTGCTGATGGTTATTCTGACAAGTGTGAGCTGATACCTCTCTGTGGTTGAATTCGAATGTGCCGCATAATCTGTTGAAATTGAGCTTTAAGGCATGTCCTTTTCTATGTTTCAAGCTGTGGTTACCCCTTAGTTCTTCAAAGTGTTCTCTTTAAGTATGTGTCATATTTTGAAATGTTTTGGCCTTTACCTCGCTCAAGATATTTTGAGGGCCTGTTTCATTTACAGTTCTGCAGTACTTGTTCCTATGAAGTGACCATTAGCACAGGCTTTAAAGTTGCTTTTGCAGGTAACTGCCAGAGGGCGGCAGCCTTTCTATGTCCCCCACCCTGGTAACTAGGGAAAAGCCCTTGCGGCCTGTGGTGTTTCTCGGTTATAAATTAGAGTGGAGTGTGCCGGGACAAACCCACACAAGCTGATGTCTCCTTACTTTTGTTGGATTGTTACATTTAATTTTTATTTTTTATTGGAGTAATTTTCCACTGTGTACGTGGACCACTTCTACTTTGTGCATTCCTCGGTTGATGGACATTTTCATTGCTTCCAAGTGTTGGCTATGGTAAATATTGTTGGAGTGCAGGATTGCCAGGCTGTGACTTTTCGATTCTCATTTTCTCAGGTGATAGGCCCAGCAGTGGGTGTGATTGATTGACTGGTAGCACCGTGTTTCCCTTTTCAAAGCACCTTCTTTGTGTTTTCATTAGTGGCTCTTACCACGTCCCCCTTAGAATCCAGGGTACGCATTTCTCCACAATCGCTTCAGCATTTATTGTTTGCAGCATTTATGCTAATGGCCCTTCTGGCTGCTGTGAGCTGATAGGTTTTTGTAATTTGGGTTTGCATGTCTTTGAAAATTCGTAAAACTCATCATTTTTCTCCACCGTTTTCTTTTCTGTTAAAAAAAAGGAAACAATTGGGAGTACAATAGAACTCTTGAAATTGTGTTCTTGGAAGGTTGCCCTCTTTTGAAATTTTTGGTCGATTTTCCACCCCAGAATTTTTTTAGAAAGCAGGTGTCTTTTACCGAACTGCAAGTTTGCTGAATATTTAGTGACCTTTAGCAATGGGTTTAAATCTGCTGTTGTGGGAAGTGGCCTCAAGCAGGAAGCATGTCTCCATTCCCATATCTGGCTACTAGGGCAGCAGAGCCTTTCTGGAAGTCGTGTTCCTAGTTTGTAAATTACATTGGAATGTGCATGGAGAAAGCCCCATAAGTTTATGTCTCATTATTTCTTCTTGGTTTTAAAATTTTTTTTTAATTGGGGTAAAGCTTAGAATATTGTTTGTCCTAGGTGTACACCATCTGGTTCGTTTGTACATTATATATGTCTATTCAATTACAGATACTCTTCCCATGTAAAATGTTACTGAGGGTTCCGCAGACCTCCCTTGTTATATGGTTGGTCTTTTTGAGATATGTATATAATATGTGTTTGTATACATATAGTAACACTAATGTTAATTTATCCATTCCCCCCACCTTTCCGTTTAGATGAGCATAGTTTGTTTTCTAAGTCTGTGAGTGTCTTTCTCTGTGGAAATATGTTCCTTTGTGTCAGTTATTAGATAACGCCTATAAGTGATATCATAGAATATAGGTCTTTTGCTTTCCGACTTACCTCATGTTTTGTGATTATCTCCAGACTCATTTGTGGTGCCTCAGAGAGCAGTGGTTCATTGTTTTCCATGGCTATTATTCCATTGTGTACATGGACCACTTCTTCTTTATCCATTTACCTGTTGTTGGACATTTTGATTGCTTCACTGTCTTGGCTATTGTGAATAAGGCTGCACTGCAACTTTTGCGGCCTGTGTCTTCTCGATTCTTGTCTTCTCAGGTGAGAGGTCCATTGGTGCGCCTGCTGGATTGAATGGCACCTCCATTTTTACTTTTAAACACAGCTCCTTTCTGTTCTCATTATTGGCTGTTACCCCTTCACGTCTCACCAGCAGGTAGAGTGTACACAGTTCTCTAAAACCCCTTCAGCATTTATTGTTTGTTGACTTTTTGCTGATGGTAAGTCAACTGGTGTAAGTTGAAACTTTTTGTAGATTAGATTGCATGGGTCTAACACTCCCTGAGGTTGAGCTTTTATCCATTTTCCTTTTTTTTAAAAGAGCGTGAGTAAAACTTAACTCTTCATACTCTCTTCTTGAAACATTTGCCTGTTTTGAATTGTTTTGTCCATTCCTTCCTTCAGCACAATTTTTTAGGGCAGGTGTCCTTTACAGCCCTGAGTCCTTGGGAATGTTAAGTGACCATTAGCTGTGAGTTTAAAGCTGTTCTTGCAGGAAACGGCCACAAGGTGGCAGCATTTCCCCTTTACCATATTTGGTTACTAGGGAAACAGAGCCTTAATGGAAGTGGTGTTGTAGGTTGTAAATTAGAATGGAATGTGCCAGGGAAAAGCCCTTTAAGTTTATGTCTCATTACTTCTTGTTCATATTTGTAGGTTACTTTTTATCCCAGTAAATATGATTACAATGGTTTGTTTGTTCTAGGTGTGCAAGATGTGGTTCTTTCACACATATACATGTATCTATTCTTCCTCGCATCCTTTTCCCATGTAGGTTATGACACAATGTTGAGTAGTCTTCTCCTGGTCTTCCGTACGTCTTTGGTGGTTATATATTTCACATGGTTTGTATATCTCTGTTAACCCCAATGTGGCAATGTATCCAATCCTCATCCCTTTCTATTTGGTGAACCATAAGTTTTTTAATGAATCTGTGATTGCCTTTCTCTGTGGAAATATCTTCATTGGTATCAATTTTTAAGTAACTCTTAAAAGTGATATGATAGGATATGTGTCTTTTGCTTTCTCACTTACTACACGTGGCGTGATTACGTCTAGACTCATCTATGGTGCTGCAAACGGCATTGTTTCATTTTTTTCACTAGCGAATATTCCATCTGTACATGGAGGAGTTCTTCTTTGTCCATCCATCTTTTGGTGGACTTTTCGGTTACTTCCATATCTTGGCTATTGTAATACTGTGCAGTGCAGATTTGCCTGCCTGTGTCTTTCCAATTCTCTCTTCTTAGGTTTTACGTCGAGGAGTGGGCCTGCTGGATCATATAGTAGCTCAATGTTTACCTTTTTAAGGCACCTGCATTCTGTTCTCATTCGTGGCCCTTTCCAAGTTACGGCCCCTTTGAAGTTGAGGGTATGCATTTCTCCACAACACCTTCAGCATTTATTGTTTGTAGTTTTCTTGCTGATGGTTATTCTGACAAGTGTGAGCTGATACCTCTCTGTGGTTGAATTCGAATGTGCCGCATAATCTGTTGAAATTGAGCTTTAAGGCATGTCCTTTTCTATGTTTCAAGCTGTGGTTACCCCTTAGTTCTTCAAAGTGTTCTCTTTAAGTATGTGTCATATTTTGAAATGTTTTGGCCTTTACCTCGCTCAAGATATTTTGAGGGCCTGTTTCATTTACAGTTCTGCAGTACTTGTTCCTATGAAGTGACCATTAGCACAGGCTTTAAAGTTGCTTTTGCAGGTAACTGCCAGAGGGCGGCAGCCTTTCTATGTCCCCCACCCTGGTAACTAGGGAAAAGCCCTTGCGGCCTGTGGTGTTTCTCGGTTATAAATTAGAGTGGAGTGTGCCGGGACAAACCCACACAAGCTGATGTCTCCTTACTTTTGTTGGATTGTTACATTTAATTTTTATTTTTTATTGGAGTAATTTTCCACTGTGTACGTGGACCACTTCTACTTTGTGCATTCCTCGGTTGATGGACATTTTCATTGCTTCCAAGTGTTGGCTATGGTAAATATTGTTGGAGTGCAGGATTGCCAGGCTGTGACTTTTCGATTCTCATTTTCTCAGGTGATAGGCCCAGCAGTGGGTGTGATTGATTGACTGGTAGCACCGTGTTTCCCTTTTCAAAGCACCTTCTTTGTGTTTTCATTAGTGGCTCTTACCACGTCCCCCTTAGAATCCAGGGTACGCATTTCTCCACAATCGCTTCAGCATTTATTGTTTGCAGCATTTATGCTAATGGCCCTTCTGGCTGCTGTGAGCTGATAGGTTTTTGTAATTTGGGTTTGCATGTCTTTGAAAATTCGTAAAACTCATCATTTTTCTCCACCGTTTTCTTTTCTGTTAAAAAAAAGGAAACAATTGGGAGTACAATAGAACTCTTGAAATTGTGTTCTTGGAAGGTTGCCCTCTTTTGAAATTTTTGGTCGATTTTCCACCCCAGAATTTTTTAGAAAGCAGGTGTCTTTTACCGAACTGCAAGTTTGGTGAATATTTAGTGACCTTTAGCAATGGGTTTAAAGCTGCTGTTGTGGGAAGTGGCCTCAAGCAGGAAGCATATCCCCATTCCCATATCTGGCTACTACGGCAGCAGAGCCTTTCTGGAAGTCGTGTTCCTAGTTTGTAAATTACATTAGAATGTGCATGGAGAAAGCCCCATAAGTTTATGTCTCATTATTTCTTCTTGGTTTTAAATTTTTTTTAATTGGGGTAAAGCTTAGAATATTGCTTGTCCTAGGTGTACACCATCTGGTTCGTTTGTACATTATATATGTCTATTCAAGTACAGATCCTCTTCCCATGTAAAATGTTACTGAGGGTTCCGCAGACCTCCCTTGCTATATGGTTGGTCTTTTTGAGATATGTATATAATATGTGTTTTTATACATATAGTAACACTAATCTTAATTTATCCATTCCCCCCACCTTTCCTTTTAGATGAGCATAGTTTGTTTTCTAAGTCTGTGAGTGTCTTTCTCTGTGGAAATATGTTCCTTTGTGTCAGTTATTAGATAACGCCTATAAGTGATATCATAGAATATAGGTCTTTTGCTTTCCGACTTACCTCATGTTTCGTGATTATCTCCAGACTCATTTGTGGTGCCTCAGAGAGCAGTGGTTCATTGTTTTCCATGGCTATTATTCCATTGTGTACATGGACCACTTCTTCTTTATCCATTCACCTGTTGTTGGACATTTTGATTGCTCCACTGTCTTGGCTATTGTGAATAAGGCTGCACTGCAGCTTTTGTGTCCTGTGTCTTCTCGATTCTTGTCTTCTCAGGTGAGAGGTCCAATGGTGCGCCTGCTGCATTGAATGGTGCCTGCAGTTTTACTTTTAAACACAGCTCCATTCTGTTCTCATTATTGGCTGTTACCTCTTCACGTCTCACCAGCAGGTAGAGTGTACACAGTTCTCTAAAATCCCTTCAGCATTTATTGTTTGTAGACTTTATGCTGATGGTAAGTCAACTGGTGTAAGTTGAAACTTTTTGTAGATTAGATTGCATGGGTCTAACACTCCCTGAGGTTGAGCTTTTATCCATTTTCCTTTTTGATAAAAGAGCTTGAGTAAAACTTAACTGTTCATGCTCTCTTCTTGAAACATTTGCCTGTTTTGAATTGTTTTGTCCATTCCTTCCTTCAGCCAATTTTTTAGGGCAGGTGTCCTTTACAGCCCTGAGTCCTTTGGAATGTTAAGTGACCATTAGCTGTGAGTTTAAAGCTGCTCTTGCAGGAAACGGCCACAAGGTGGCAGCATTTCTCCTTTACCATATTTGGTAACTGGGGAAACAGAGCCTTAATGGAAGTGGTGTTCTAGGTTGTAAATTAGAATGGAATGTGCCAGGGAAAAGCCCTTTACGTTTATGTCTCATTACTTCTTGTTCATATTTGTAATTTACTTTTTATTTTTTATCCCAGTAAATATGATTACAATGGTTTGTTTGTTCTAGGTGTGCAAGATGTGGTTCTTTCACACATATACATGTATCTATTCTTCCTCGCATCCTTTTCGCATGTAGGTTATGACACAATGTTGAGTAGTCTTCTCCTGGTCTTCCGTACGTCTTTGGTGGTTATATATTTCACATGGTTTGTATATCTCTGTTAACCCCAATATGGTAATGTATCCAATCCTCATCCCTTTCTATTTGGTGAACCATAAGTTTTTTAATGAATCTGTGATTGCCTTTCTCTATGGAAATATCTTCATTGGTATCAACTTTTAAATAACTCTTAAAAGTGATATGATAGGATATGTGTCTTTTGCTTTCTCACTTACTACACGTGGCGTGATTACGTCTAGACTCATCTATGGTGCTACAAATGGCATTGTTTCATTTTTTCACTAGCGAATGTTCCATCTCTACATGGAGGAGTTCTTCTTTGTCGACCCATCTGTTGGTGGACTTTTTGGTTACTTCCATATCTTGGCTATTGTAATACTGTGTAATGCAGATTTGCCTGCCTGTGTCTTTCCAGTTCTCTCTTCTTAGGTTATACGTTGAGGAGTGGGCCTGCTGGATCATATGGTAGCTCAATGTTTACCTTTTTAAGGCACCTCCATTCTGTTCTCATTCGTGGCCCTTTCCAAGTTATGTCCCCTTTGAAGTTGAGGGTATGCATTTCTCCACAACACCTTCAGCATTTATTGTTTGTAGTTTTCTTGCTGATGGTTATTCTGACAAGTGTGAGCTGATACCTCTCTGTGGTTGAATTCGAATGTGCCACATAATCTGTTGAAATTGAGCTTGAAGGCATGTCCTTTTTATTTTTCAAGCTGTGATTACCCCTTAGTTCTTCAAAGTGTTCTCTTTAAGTATGTGTCACATTTTGAAATGTTTTGGCCTTTACCTCCCTCAAGACATTTTGAGGGCCTGTTTCATTTACAGTTCTGCAGTACTTGTTCCTATGAAGTGACCATTAGCACAGGCTTTAAAGCTGCTTTTGCAGGTAACTGCCAGAGGGCGGCAGCCTTTCTATGTCCCCCACCCTGGTAACTAGGGAAAAGCCCTTGCGGCCTGTGGTGTTTCTCGGTTATAAATTAGAGTGGAGTGTGCCCGGACAAACCCACACAAGCTGATGTCTCCTTACTTTTGTTGGATTTTTACATTTAATTTTTATTTTTTATTGGAGTAATTTTCCACTGTGTACGTGGACCACTTCTACTTTGTGCATTCCTCGGTTGATGGACATTTTCATTGCTTCCAAGTGTTGGCTATGGTAAATATTGTTGGAGTGCAGGATTGCCAGCCTGTGACTTTTCGATTCTCATTTTCTCAGGTGATAGGCCCAGCAGTGGGTGTGATTGATTGACTGGTAGCACCGTGTTACCCTTTTCAAAGCACCTTCTTTGTGTTTTCATTAGTGGCTCTTACCACGTCCCCCTTAGAATCGAGGGTACGCATTTCTCCACAATCGCTTCAGCATTTATTGTTTGCAGCATTTATGCTAATGGCCCTTCTGGCTGCTGTGAGCTGATAGGTTTTTGTAATTTGGGTTTGCATGTCTTTGAAAATTCGTAAAACTCATCATTTTTCTCCACCGTTTTCTTTTCTGTTAAAAAAAAGGAAACAATTGGGAGTACAATAGAACTCTTGAAATTGTGTTCTTGGAAGGTTGCCCTCTTTTGAAATTTTTGGTCGATTTTCCACCCCAGAATTTTTTCAGAAAGCAGGTGTCTTTTACTGAGCTGCAAGTTTGTTGAATATTTAGTGACCTTTAGCAATGGGTTTAAAGCTGCTGTTGTGGGAAGTGGCCTCAAGCAGGAAGCATATCTCCATTCCCATATCTGGCTACTAGGGCAGCAGAGCCTTTCTGGAAGTCGTGTTCCTAGTTTGTAAATTACATTGGAATGTGCATGGAGAAAACCCCATAAGTTTATGTCTCATTATTTCTTCTTGGTTTTAAAATTTTTTTTTAATTGGTGTAAAGCTTAGAATATTGTTTGTCCTAGGTGTACACAATCTGGTTCGTTTGTACATTATATATGTCTATTCAAGTACAGATCCTCTTCCCATGTAAAATGTTACTGAGGGTTCCGCAGACCTCCCTTGCTATATGGTTGGTCTTTTTGAGATATGTATATAATATGTGTTTGTATACATATAGTAACACTAATGTTAATTTATCCATTCCCCCCACCTTTCCGTTTAGATGAGCATAGTTTGTTTTCTAAGTCTGTGAGTGTCTTTCTCTGTGGAAATATGTTCCTTTGTGTCAGTTATTAGATAGCGCCTATAAGTGATATCATAGAATATAGGTCTTTTGCTTTCCGACTTACCTCATGTTTTGTGATTATCTCCAGACTCATTTGTGGTGCCTCAGAGAGCAGTGGTTCATTGTTTTCCATGGCTATTATTCCATTGTGTACATGGACCACTTCTTCTTTATCCATTTACCTGTTGTTGGACATTTTGATTGCTTCACTGTCTTGGCTATTGTGAATAAGGCTGCACTGCAACTTTTGCGGCCTGTGTCTTCTCGATTCTTGTCTTCTCAGGTGAGAGGTCCATTGGTGCGCCTGCTGGATTGAATGGCACCTCCATTTTTACTTTTAAACACAGCTCCTTTCTGTTCTCATTATTGGCTGTTACCCCTTCACGTCTCACCAGCAGGTAGAGTGTACACAGTTCTCTAAAACCCCTTCAGCATTTATTGTTTGTTGACTTTTTGCTGATGGTAAGTCAACTGGTGTAAGTTGAAACTTTTTGTAGATTAGATTGCATGGGTCTAACACTCCCTGAGGTTGAGCTTTTATCCATTTTCCTTTTTTTTAAAAGAGCGTGAGTAAAACTTAACTCTTCATACTCTCTTCTTGAAACATTTGCCTGTTTTGAATTGTTTTGTCCATTCCTTCCTTCAGCACAATTTTTTAGGGCAGGTGTCCTTTACAGCCCTGAGTCCTTGGGAATGTTAAGTGACCATTAGCTGTGAGTTTAAAGCTGTTCTTGCAGGAAACGGCCACAAGGTGGCAGCATTTCCCCTTTACCATATTTGGTTACTAGGGAAACAGAGCCTTAATGGAAGTGGTGTTGTAGGTTGTAAATTAGAATGGAATGTGCCAGGGAAAAGCCCTTTAAGTTTATGTCTCATTACTTCTTGTTCATATTTGTAGGTTACTTTTTATCCCAGTAAATATGATTACAATGGTTTGTTTGTTCTAGGTGTGCAAGATGTGGTTCTTTCACACATATACATGTATCTATTCTTCCTCGCATCCTTTTCCCATGTAGGTTATGACACAATGTTGAGTAGTCTTCTCCTGGTCTTCCGTACGTCTTTGGTGGTTATATATTTCACATGGTTTGTATATCTCTGTTAACCCCAATGTGGCAATGTATCCAATCCTCATCCCTTTCTATTTGGTGAACCATAAGTTTTTTAATGAATCTGTGATTGCCTTTCTCTGTGGAAATATCTTCATTGGTATCAATTTTTAAGTAACTCTTAAAAGTGATATGATAGGATATGTGTCTTTTGCTTTCTCACTTACTACACGTGGCGTGATTACGTCTAGACTCATCTATGGTGCTGCAAACGGCATTGTTTCATTTTTTTCACTAGCGAATATTCCATCTGTACATGGAGGAGTTCTTCTTTGTCCATCCATCTTTTGGTGGACTTTTCGGTTACTTCCATATCTTGGCTATTGTAATACTGTGCAGTGCAGATTTGCCTGCCTGTGTCTTTCCAATTCTCTCTTCTTAGGTTTTACGTCGAGGAGTGGGCCTGCTGGATCATATAGTAGCTCAATGTTTACCTTTTTAAGGCACCTGCATTCTGTTCTCATTCGTGGCCCTTTCCAAGTTACGGCCCCTTTGAAGTTGAGGGTATGCATTTCTCCACAACACCTTCAGCATTTATTGTTTGTAGTTTTCTTGCTGATGGTTATTCTGACAAGTGTGAGCTGATACCTCTCTGTGGTTGAATTCGAATGTGCCGCATAATCTGTTGAAATTGAGCTTTAAGGCATGTCCTTTTCTATGTTTCAAGCTGTGGTTACCCCTTAGTTCTTCAAAGTGTTCTCTTTAAGTATGTGTCATATTTTGAAATGTTTTGGCCTTTACCTCGCTCAAGATATTTTGAGGGCCTGTTTCATTTACAGTTCTGCAGTACTTGTTCCTATGAAGTGACCATTAGCACAGGCTTTAAAGTTGCTTTTGCAGGTAACTGCCAGAGGGCGGCAGCCTTTCTATGTCCCCCACCCTGGTAACTAGGGAAAAGCCCTTGCGGCCTGTGGTGTTTCTCGGTTATAAATTAGAGTGGAGTGTGCCGGGACAAACCCACACAAGCTGATGTCTCCTTACTTTTGTTGGATTGTTACATTTAATTTTTATTTTTTATTGGAGTAATTTTCCACTGTGTACGTGGACCACTTCTACTTTGTGCATTCCTCGGTTGATGGACATTTTCATTGCTTCCAAGTGTTGGCTATGGTAAATATTGTTGGAGTGCAGGATTGCCAGGCTGTGACTTTTCGATTCTCATTTTCTCAGGTGATAGGCCCAGCAGTGGGTGTGATTGATTGACTGGTAGCACCGTGTTTCCCTTTTCAAAGCACCTTCTTTGTGTTTTCATTAGTGGCTCTTACCACGTCCCCCTTAGAATCGAGGGTACGCATTTCTCCACAATCGCTTCAGCATTTATTGTTTGCAGCATTTATGCTAATGGCCCTTCTGGCTGCTGTGAGCTGATAGGTTTTTGTAATTTGGGTTTGCATGTCTTTGAAAATTCGTAAAACTCATCATTTTTCTCCACCGTTTTCTTTTCTGTTAAAAAAAAGGAAACAATTGGGAGTACAATAGAACTCTTGAAATTGTGTTCTTGGAAGGTTGCCCTCTTTTGAAATTTTTGGTCGATTTTCCACCCCAGAATTTTTTCAGAAAGCAGGTGTCTTTTACTGAGCTGCAAGTTTGTTGAATATTTAGTGACCTTTAGCAATGGGTTTAAAACTGCTGTTGTAGGAAGTGGCCTCAAACAGGCAGCATGTCTCCATTCCCATATCTGGCTACTAGGGAAGCAGAGCCTTTCTGGAGGTCGTGTTCCTAGTTTGTAAATTACATTGGAATGTGCATGGAGAAAGCCCCATAAGTTTATGTCTCATTATTTCTTCTTGGTTTTAAAATTTTTTTTAATTGGTGTAAAGCTTAGAATATTGTTTGTCCTAGGTGTACACAATCTGGTTCGTTTGTACATTATATATGTCTATTCAAGTACAGATCCTCTTCCCATGTAAAATGTTACTGAGGGTTCCGCAGACCTCCCTTGCTATATGGTTGGTCTTTTTGAGATATGGATATAATATGTGTTTGTATACATATAGTAACACTAATGTTAATTTATCCATTCCCCCCACCTTTCCGTTTAGATGAGCATAGTTTGTTTTCTAAGTCTGTGAGTGTCTTTCTCTGTGGAAATATGTTCCTTTGTGTCAGTTATTAGATAACGCCTATAAGTGATATCATAGAATATAGGTCTTTTGCTTTCCGACTTACCTCATGTTTTGTGATTATCTCCAGACTCATTTGTGGTGCCTCAGAGAGCAGTGGTTCATTGTTTTCCATGGCTATTATTCCATTGTGTACATGGACCACTTCTTCTTTATCCATTTACCTGTTGTTGGACATTTTGATTGCTTCACTGTCTTGGCTATTGTGAATAAGGCTGCACTGCAACTTTTGCGGCCTGTGTCTTCTCGATTCTTTTCTTCTCAGGTGAGAGGTCCATTGGTGCGCCTGCTGGATTGAATGGCACCTCCATTTTTACTTTTAAACACAGCTCCTTTCTGTTCTCATTATTGGCTGTTACCCCTTCACGTCTCACCAGCAGGTAGAGTGTACACAGTTCTCTAAAACCCCTTCAGCATTTATTGTTTGTTGACTTTTTGCTGATGGTAAGTCAACTGGTGTAAGTTGAAACTTTTTGTAGATTAGATTGCATGGGTCTAACACTCCCTGAGGTTGAGCTTTTATCCATTTTCCTTTTTTTTTAAAGAGCGTGAGTAAAACTTAACTCTTGATACTCTCTTCTTGAAACATTTGCCTGTTTTGAATTGTTTTGTCCATTCCTTCCTTCAGCACAATTTTTTAGGGCAGGTGTCCTTTACAGCCCTGAGTCCTTGGGAATGTTAAGTGACCATTAGCTGTGAGTTTAAAGCTGTTCTTGCAGGAAACGGCCACAAGGTGGCAGCATTTCCCCTTTACCATATTTGGTTACTAGGGAAACAGAGCCTTAATGGAAGTGGTGTTGTAGGTTGTAAATTAGAATGGAATGTGCCAGGGAAAAGCCCTTTAAGTTTATGTCTCATTACTTCTTGTTCATATTTGTAGGTTACTTTTTATCCCAGTAAATATGATTACAATGGTTTGTTTGTTCTAGGTGTGCAAGATGTGGTTCTTTCACACATATACATGTATCTATTCTTCCTCGCATCCTTTTCCCATGTAGGTTATGACACAATGTTGAGTAGTCTTCTCCTGGTCTTCCGTACGTCTTTGGTGGTTATATATTTCACATGGTTTGTATATCTCTGTTAACCCCAATGTGGCAATGTATCCAATCCTCATCCCTTTCTATTTGGTGAACCATAAGTTTTTTAATGAATCTGTGATTGCCTTTCTCTGTGGAAATATCTTCATTGGTATCAATTTTTAAGTAACTCTTAAAAGTGATATGATAGGATATGTGTCTTTTGCTTTCTCACTTACTACACGTGGCGTGATTACGTCTAGACTCATCTATGGTGCTGCAAACGGCATTGTTTCATTTTTTTCACTAGCGAATATTCCATCTGTACATGGAGGAGTTCTTCTTTGTCCATCCATCTTTTGGTGGACTTTTCGGTTACTTCCATATCTTGGCTATTGTAATACTGTGCAGTGCAGATTTGCCTGCCTGTGTCTTTCCAATTCTCTCTTCTTAGGTTTTACGTCGAGGAGTGGGCCTGCTGGATCATATAGTAGCTCAATGTTTACCTTTTTAAGGCACCTGCATTCTGTTCTCATTCGTGGCCCTTTCCAAGTTACGGCCCCTTTGAAGTTGAGGGTATGCATTTCTCCACAACACCTTCAGCATTTATTGTTTGTAGTTTTCTTGCTGATGGTTATTCTGACAAGTGTGAGCTGATACCTCTCTGTGGTTGAATTCGAATGTGCCGCATAATCTGTTGAAATTGAGCTTTAAGGCATGTCCTTTTCTATGTTTCAAGCTGTGGTTACCCCTTAGTTCTTCAAAGTGTTCTCTTTAAGTATGTGTCATATTTTGAAATGTTTTGGCCTTTACCTCGCTCAAGATATTTTGAGGGCCTGTTTCATTTACAGTTCTGCAGTACTTGTTCCTATGAAGTGACCATTAGCACAGGCTTTAAAGTTGCTTTTGCAGGTAACTGCCAGAGGGCGGCAGCCTTTCTATGTCCCCCACCCTGGTAACTAGGGAAAAGCCCTTGCGGCCTGTGGTGTTTCTCGGTTATAAATTAGAGTGGAGTGTGCCGGGACAAACCCACACAAGCTGATGTCTCCTTACTTTTGTTGGATTGTTACATTTAATTTTTATTTTTTATTGGAGTAATTTTCCACTGTGTACGTGGACCACTTCTACTTTGTGCATTCCTCGGTTGATGGACATTTTCATTGCTTCCAAGTGTTGGCTATGGTAAATATTGTTGGAGTGCAGGATTGCCAGGCTGTGACTTTTCGATTCTCATTTTCTCAGGTGATAGGCCCAGCAGTGGGTGTGATTGATTGACTGGTAGCACCGTGTTTCCCTTTTCAAAGCACCTTCTTTGTGTTTTCATTAGTGGCTCTTACCACGTCCCCCTTAGAATCGAGGGTACGCATTTCTCCACAATCGCTTCAGCATTTATTGTTTGCAGCATTTATGCTAATGGCCCTTCTGGCTGCTGTGAGCTGATAGGTTTTTGTAATTTGGGTTTGCATGTCTTTGAAAATTCGTAAAACTCATCATTTTTCTCCACCGTTTTCTTTTCTGTTAAAAAAAAGGAAACAATTGGGAGTACAATAGAACTCTTGAAATTGTGTTCTTGGAAGGTTGCCCTCTTTTGAAATTTTTGGTCGATTTTCCACCCCAGAATTTTTTCAGAAAGCAGGTGTCTTTTACTGAGCTGCAAGTTTGTTGAATATTTAGTGACCTTTAGCAATGGGTTTAAAACTGCTGTTGTAGGAAGTGGCCTCAAACAGGCAGCATGTCTCCATTCCCATATCTGGCTACTAGGGAAGCAGAGCCTTTCTGGAGGTCGTGTTCCTAGTTTGTAAATTACATTGGAATGTGCATGGAGAAAGCCCCATAAGTTTATGTCTCATTATTTCTTCTTGGTTTTAAAATTTTTTTTAATTGGTGTAAAGCTTAGAATATTGTTTGTCCTAGGTGTACACAATCTGGTTCGTTTGTACATTATATATGTCTATTCAAGTACAGATCCTCTTCCCATGTAAAATGTTACTGAGGGTTCCGCAGACCTCCCTTGCTATATGGTTGGTCTTTTTGAGATATGGATATAATATGTGTTTGTATACATATAGTAACACTAATGTTAATTTATCCATTCCCCCCACCTTTCCGTTTAGATGAGCATAGTTTGTTTTCTAAGTCTGTGAGTGTCTTTCTCTGTGGAAATATGTTCCTTTGTGTCAGTTATTAGATAACGCCTATAAGTGATATCATAGAATATAGGTCTTTTGCTTTCCGACTTACCTCATGTTTTGTGATTATCTCCAGACTCATTTGTGGTGCCTCAGAGAGCAGTGGTTCATTGTTTTCCATGGCTATTATTCCATTGTGTACATGGACCACTTCTTCTTTATCCATTTACCTGTTGTTGGACATTTTGATTGCTTCACTGTCTTGGCTATTGTGAATAAGGCTGCACTGCAACTTTTGCGGCCTGTGTCTTCTCGATTCTTTTCTTCTCAGGTGAGAGGTCCATTGGTGCGCCTGCTGGATTGAATGGCACCTCCATTTTTACTTTTAAACACAGCTCCTTTCTGTTCTCATTATTGGCTGTTACCCCTTCACGTCTCACCAGCAGGTAGAGTGTACACAGTTCTCTAAAACCCCTTCAGCATTTATTGTTTGTTGACTTTTTGCTGATGGTAAGTCAACTGGTGTAAGTTGAAACTTTTTGTAGATTAGATTGCATGGGTCTAACACTCCCTGAGGTTGAGCTTTTATCCATTTTCCTTTTTTTTTAAAGAGCGTGAGTAAAACTTAACTCTTGATACTCTCTTCTTGAAACATTTGCCTGTTTTGAATTGTTTTGTCCATTCCTTCCTTCAGCACAATTTTTTAGGGCAGGTGTCCTTTACAGCCCTGAGTCCTTGGGAATGTTAAGTGACCATTAGCTGTGAGTTTAAAGCTGTTCTTGCAGGAAACGGCCACAAGGTGGCAGCATTTCCCCTTTACCATATTTGGTTACTAGGGAAACAGAGCCTTAATGGAAGTGGTGTTGTAGGTTGTAAATTAGAATGGAATGTGCCAGGGAAAAGCCCTTTAAGTTTATGTCTCATTACTTCTTGTTCATATTTGTAGGTTACTTTTTATCCCAGTAAATATGATTACAATGGTTTGTTTGTTCTAGGTGTGCAAGATGTGGTTCTTTCACACATATACATGTATCTATTCTTCCTCGCATCCTTTTCCCATGTAGGTTATGACACAATGTTGAGTAGTCTTCTCCTGGTCTTCCGTACGTCTTTGGTGGTTATATATTTCACATGGTTTGTATATCTCTGTTAACCCCAATGTGGCAATGTATCCAATCCTCATCCCTTTCTATTTGGTGAACCATAAGTTTTTTAATGAATCTGTGATTGCCTTTCTCTGTGGAAATATCTTCATTGGTATCAATTTTTAAGTAACTCTTAAAAGTGATATGATAGGATATGTGTCTTTTGCTTTCTCACTTACTACACGTGGCGTGATTACGTCTAGACTCATCTATGGTGCTGCAAACGGCATTGTTTCATTTTTTTCACTAGCGAATATTCCATCTGTACATGGAGGAGTTCTTCTTTGTCCATCCATCTTTTGGTGGACTTTTCGGTTACTTCCATATCTTGGCTATTGTAATACTGTGCAGTGCAGATTTGCCTGCCTGTGTCTTTCCAATTCTCTCTTCTTAGGTTTTACGTCGAGGAGTGGGCCTGCTGGATCATATAGTAGCTCAATGTTTACCTTTTTAAGGCACCTGCATTCTGTTCTCATTCGTGGCCCTTTCCAAGTTACGGCCCCTTTGAAGTTGAGGGTATGCATTTCTCCACAACACCTTCAGCATTTATTGTTTGTAGTTTTCTTGCTGATGGTTATTCTGACAAGTGTGAGCTGATACCTCTCTGTGGTTGAATTCGAATGTGCCGCATAATCTGTTGAAATTGAGCTTTAAGGCATGTCCTTTTCTATGTTTCAAGCTGTGGTTACCCCTTAGTTCTTCAAAGTGTTCTCTTTAAGTATGTGTCATATTTTGAAATGTTTTGGCCTTTACCTCGCTCAAGATATTTTGAGGGCCTGTTTCATTTACAGTTCTGCAGTACTTGTTCCTATGAAGTGACCATTAGCACAGGCTTTAAAGTTGCTTTTGCAGGTAACTGCCAGAGGGCGGCAGCCTTTCTATGTCCCCCACCCTGGTAACTAGGGAAAAGCCCTTGCGGCCTGTGGTGTTTCTCGGTTATAAATTAGAGTGGAGTGTGCCGGGACAAACCCACACAAGCTGATGTCTCCTTACTTTTGTTGGATTGTTACATTTAATTTTTATTTTTTATTGGAGTAATTTTCCACTGTGTACGTGGACCACTTCTACTTTGTGCATTCCTCGGTTGATGGACATTTTCATTGCTTCCAAGTGTTGGCTATGGTAAATATTGTTGGAGTGCAGGATTGCCAGGCTGTGACTTTTCGATTCTCATTTTCTCAGGTGATAGGCCCAGCAGTGGGTGTGATTGATTGACTGGTAGCACCGTGTTTCCCTTTTCAAAGCACCTTCTTTGTGTTTTCATTAGTGGCTCTTACCACGTCCCCCTTAGAATCGAGGGTACGCATTTCTCCACAATCGCTTCAGCATTTATTGTTTGCAGCATTTATGCTAATGGCCCTTCTGGCTGCTGTGAGCTGATAGGTTTTTGTAATTTGGGTTTGCATGTCTTTGAAAATTCGTAAAACTCATCATTTTTCTCCACCGTTTTCTTTTCTGTTAAAAAAAAGGAAACAATTGGGAGTACAATAGAACTCTTGAAATTGTGTTCTTGGAAGGTTGCCCTCTTTTGAAATTTTTGGTCGATTTTCCACCCCAGAATTTTTTCAGAAAGCAGGTGTCTTTTACTGAGCTGCAAGTTTGTTGAATATTTAGTGACCTTTAGCAATGGGTTTAAAACTGCTGTTGTAGGAAGTGGCCTCAAACAGGCAGCATGTCTCCATTCCCATATCTGGCTACTAGGGAAGCAGAGCCTTTCTGGAGGTCGTGTTCCTAGTTTGTAAATTACATTGGAATGTGCATGGAGAAAACCCCATAAGTTTATGTCTCATTATTTCTTCTTGGTTTTAAAATTTTTTTTAATTGGTGTAAAGCTTAGAATATTGTTTGTCCTAGGTGTACACAATCTGGTTCGTTTGTACATTATATATGTCTATTCAAGTACAGATCCTCTTCCCATGTAAAATGTTACTGAGGGTTCCGCAGACCTCCCTTGCTATATGGTTGGTCTTTTTGAGATATGGATATAATATGTGTTTGTATACATATAGTAACACTAATGTTAATTTATCCATTCCCCCCACCTTTCCGTTTAGATGAGCATAGTTTGTTTTCTAAGTCTGTGAGTGTCTTTCTCTGTGGAAATATGTTCCTTTGTGTCAGTTATTAGATAACGCCTATAAGTGATATCATAGAATATAGGTCTTTTGCTTTCCGACTTACCTCATGTTTTGTGATTATCTCCAGACTCATTTGTGGTGCCTCAGAGAGCAGTGGTTCATTGTTTTCCATGGCTATTATTCCATTGTGTACATGGACCACTTCTTCTTTATCCATTTACCTGTTGTTGGACATTTTGATTGCTTCACTGTCTTGGCTATTGTGAATAAGGCTGCACTGCAACTTTTGCGGCCTGTGTCTTCTCGATTCTTGTCTTCTCAGGTGAGAGGTCCATTGGTGCGCCTGCTGGATTGAATGGCACCTCCATTTTTACTTTTAAACACAGCTCCTTTCTGTTCTCATTATTGGCTGTTACCCCTTCACGTCTCACCAGCAGGTAGAGTGTACACAGTTCTCTAAAACCCCTTCAGCATTTATTGTTTGTTGACTTTTTGCTGATGGTAAGTCAACTGGTGTAAGTTGAAACTTTTTGTAGATTAGATTGCATGGGTCTAACACTCCCTGAGGTTGAGCTTTTATCCATTTTCCTTTTTTTTTAAAGAGCGTGAGTAAAACTTAACTCTTGATACTCTCTTCTTGAAACATTTGCCTGTTTTGAATTGTTTTGTCCATTCCTTCCTTCAGCACAATTTTTTAGGGCAGGTGTCCTTTACAGCCCTGAGTCCTTGGGAATGTTAAGTGACCATTAGCTGTGAGTTTAAAGCTGTTCTTGCAGGAAACGGCCACAAGGTGGCAGCATTTCCCCTTTACCATATTTGGTTACTAGGGAAACAGAGCCTTAATGGAAGTGGTGTTGTAGGTTGTAAATTAGAATGGAATGTGCCAGGGAAAAGCCCTTTAAGTTTATGTCTCATTACTTCTTGTTCATATTTGTAGGTTACTTTTTATCCCAGTAAATATGATTACAATGGTTTGTTTGTTCTAGGTGTGCAAGATGTGGTTCTTTCACACATATACATGTATCTATTCTTCCTCGCATCCTTTTCCCATGTAGGTTATGACACAATGTTGAGTAGTCTTCTCCTGGTCTTCCGTACGTCTTTGGTGGTTATATATTTCACATGGTTTGTATATCTCTGTTAACCCCAATGTGGCAATGTATCCAATCCTCATCCCTTTCTATTTGGTGAACCATAAGTTTTTTAATGAATCTGTGATTGCCTTTCTCTGTGGAAATATCTTCATTGGTATCAATTTTTAAGTAACTCTTAAAAGTGATATGATAGGATATGTGTCTTTTGCTTTCTCACTTACTACACGTGGCGTGATTACGTCTAGACTCATCTATGGTGCTGCAAACGGCATTGTTTCATTTTTTTCACTAGCGAATATTCCATCTGTACATGGAGGAGTTCTTCTTTGTCCATCCATCTTTTGGTGGACTTTTCGGTTACTTCCATATCTTGGCTATTGTAATACTGTGCAGTGCAGATTTGCCTGCCTGTGTCTTTCCAATTCTCTCTTCTTAGGTTTTACGTCGAGGAGTGGGCCTGCTGGATCATATAGTAGCTCAATGTTTACCTTTTTAAGGCACCTGCATTCTGTTCTCATTCGTGGCCCTTTCCAAGTTACGGCCCCTTTGAAGTTGAGGGTATGCATTTCTCCACAACACCTTCAGCATTTATTGTTTGTAGTTTTCTTGCTGATGGTTATTCTGACAAGTGTGAGCTGATACCTCTCTGTGGTTGAATTCGAATGTGCCGCATAATCTGTTGAAATTGAGCTTTAAGGCATGTCCTTTTCTATGTTTCAAGCTGTGGTTACCCCTTAGTTCTTCAAAGTGTTCTCTTTAAGTATGTGTCATATTTTGAAATGTTTTGGCCTTTACCTCGCTCAAGATATTTTGAGGGCCTGTTTCATTTACAGTTCTGCAGTACTTGTTCCTATGAAGTGACCATTAGCACAGGCTTTAAAGTTGCTTTTGCAGGTAACTGCCAGAGGGCGGCAGCCTTTCTATGTCCCCCACCCTGGTAACTAGGGAAAAGCCCTTGCGGCCTGTGGTGTTTCTCGGTTATAAATTAGAGTGGAGTGTGCCGGGACAAACCCACACAAGCTGATGTCTCCTTACTTTTGTTGGATTGTTACATTTAATTTTTATTTTTTATTGGAGTAATTTTCCACTGTGTACGTGGACCACTTCTACTTTGTGCATTCCTCGGTTGATGGACATTTTCATTGCTTCCAAGTGTTGGCTATGGTAAATATTGTTGGAGTGCAGGATTGCCAGGCTGTGACTTTTCGATTCTCATTTTCTCAGGTGATAGGCCCAGCAGTGGGTGTGATTGATTGACTGGTAGCACCGTGTTTCCCTTTTCAAAGCACCTTCTTTGTGTTTTCATTAGTGGCTCTTACCACGTCCCCCTTAGAATCGAGGGTACGCATTTCTCCACAATCGCTTCAGCATTTATTGTTTGCAGCATTTATGCTAATGGCCCTTCTGGCTGCTGTGAGCTGATAGGTTTTTGTAATTTGGGTTTGCATGTCTTTGAAAATTCGTAAAACTCATCATTTTTCTCCACCGTTTTCTTTTCTGTTAAAAAAAAGGAAACAATTGGGAGTACAATAGAACTCTTGAAATTGTGTTCTTGGAAGGTTGCCCTCTTTTGAAATTTTTGGTCGATTTTCCACCCCAGAATTTTTTCAGAAAGCAGGTGTCTTTTACTGAGCTGCAAGTTTGTTGAATATTTAGTGACCTTTAGCAATGGGTTTAAAACTGCTGTTGTAGGAAGTGGCCTCAAACAGGCAGCATGTCTCCATTCCCATATCTGGCTACTAGGGAAGCAGAGCCTTTCTGGAGGTCGTGTTCCTAGTTTGTAAATTACATTGGAATGTGCATGGAGAAAGCCCCATAAGTTTATGTCTCATTATTTCTTCTTGGTTTTAAAATTTTTTTTAATTGGTGTAAAGCTTAGAATATTGTTTGTCCTAGGTGTACACAATCTGGTTCGTTTGTACATTATATATGTCTATTCAAGTACAGATCCTCTTCCCATGTAAAATGTTACTGAGGGTTCCGCAGACCTCCCTTGCTATATGGTTGGTCTTTTTGAGATATGGATATAATATGTGTTTGTATACATATAGTAACACTAATGTTAATTTATCCATTCCCCCCACCTTTCCGTTTAGATGAGCATAGTTTGTTTTCTAAGTCTGTGAGTGTCTTTCTCTGTGGAAATATGTTCCTTTGTGTCAGTTATTAGATAACGCCTATAAGTGATATCATAGAATATAGGTCTTTTGCTTTCCGACTTACCTCATGTTTTGTGATTATCTCCAGACTCATTTGTGGTGCCTCAGAGAGCAGTGGTTCATTGTTTTCCATGGCTATTATTCCATTGTGTACATGGACCACTTCTTCTTTATCCATTTACCTGTTGTTGGACATTTTGATTGCTTCACTGTCTTGGCTATTGTGAATAAGGCTGCACTGCAACTTTTGCGGCCTGTGTCTTCTCGATTCTTTTCTTCTCAGGTGAGAGGTCCATTGGTGCGCCTGCTGGATTGAATGGCACCTCCATTTTTACTTTTAAACACAGCTCCTTTCTGTTCTCATTATTGGCTGTTACCCCTTCACGTCTCACCAGCAGGTAGAGTGTACACAGTTCTCTAAAACCCCTTCAGCATTTATTGTTTGTTGACTTTTTGCTGATGGTAAGTCAACTGGTGTAAGTTGAAACTTTTTGTAGATTAGATTGCATGGGTCTAACACTCCCTGAGGTTGAGCTTTTATCCATTTTCCTTTTTTTTTAAAGAGCGTGAGTAAAACTTAACTCTTGATACTCTCTTCTTGAAACATTTGCCTGTTTTGAATTGTTTTGTCCATTCCTTCCTTCAGCACAATTTTTTAGGGCAGGTGTCCTTTACAGCCCTGAGTCCTTGGGAATGTTAAGTGACCATTAGCTGTGAGTTTAAAGCTGTTCTTGCAGGAAACGGCCACAAGGTGGCAGCATTTCCCCTTTACCATATTTGGTTACTAGGGAAACAGAGCCTTAATGGAAGTGGTGTTGTAGGTTGTAAATTAGAATGGAATGTGCCAGGGAAAAGCCCTTTAAGTTTATGTCTCATTACTTCTTGTTCATATTTGTAGGTTACTTTTTATCCCAGTAAATATGATTACAATGGTTTGTTTGTTCTAGGTGTGCAAGATGTGGTTCTTTCACACATATACATGTATCTATTCTTCCTCGCATCCTTTTCCCATGTAGGTTATGACACAATGTTGAGTAGTCTTCTCCTGGTCTTCCGTACGTCTTTGGTGGTTATATATTTCACATGGTTTGTATATCTCTGTTAACCCCAATGTGGCAATGTATCCAATCCTCATCCCTTTCTATTTGGTGAACCATAAGTTTTTTAATGAATCTGTGATTGCCTTTCTCTGTGGAAATATCTTCATTGGTATCAATTTTTAAGTAACTCTTAAAAGTGATATGATAGGATATGTGTCTTTTGCTTTCTCACTTACTACACGTGGCGTGATTACGTCTAGACTCATCTATGGTGCTGCAAACGGCATTGTTTCATTTTTTTCACTAGCGAATATTCCATCTGTACATGGAGGAGTTCTTCTTTGTCCATCCATCTTTTGGTGGACTTTTCGGTTACTTCCATATCTTGGCTATTGTAATACTGTGCAGTGCAGATTTGCCTGCCTGTGTCTTTCCAATTCTCTCTTCTTAGGTTTTACGTCGAGGAGTGGGCCTGCTGGATCATATAGTAGCTCAATGTTTACCTTTTTAAGGCACCTGCATTCTGTTCTCATTCGTGGCCCTTTCCAAGTTACGGCCCCTTTGAAGTTGAGGGTATGCATTTCTCCACAACACCTTCAGCATTTATTGTTTGTAGTTTTCTTGCTGATGGTTATTCTGACAAGTGTGAGCTGATACCTCTCTGTGGTTGAATTCGAATGTGCCGCATAATCTGTTGAAATTGAGCTTTAAGGCATGTCCTTTTCTATGTTTCAAGCTGTGGTTACCCCTTAGTTCTTCAAAGTGTTCTCTTTAAGTATGTGTCATATTTTGAAATGTTTTGGCCTTTACCTCGCTCAAGATATTTTGAGGGCCTGTTTCATTTACAGTTCTGCAGTACTTGTTCCTATGAAGTGACCATTAGCACAGGCTTTAAAGTTGCTTTTGCAGGTAACTGCCAGAGGGCGGCAGCCTTTCTATGTCCCCCACCCTGGTAACTAGGGAAAAGCCCTTGCGGCCTGTGGTGTTTCTCGGTTATAAATTAGAGTGGAGTGTGCCGGGACAAACCCACACAAGCTGATGTCTCCTTACTTTTGTTGGATTGTTACATTTAATTTTTATTTTTTATTGGAGTAATTTTCCACTGTGTACGTGGACCACTTCTACTTTGTGCATTCCTCGGTTGATGGACATTTTCATTGCTTCCAAGTGTTGGCTATGGTAAATATTGTTGGAGTGCAGGATTGCCAGGCTGTGACTTTTCGATTCTCATTTTCTCAGGTGATAGGCCCAGCAGTGGGTGTGATTGATTGACTGGTAGCACCGTGTTTCCCTTTTCAAAGCACCTTCTTTGTGTTTTCATTAGTGGCTCTTACCACGTCCCCCTTAGAATCCAGGGTACGCATTTCTCCACAATCGCTTCAGCATTTATTGTTTGCAGCATTTATGCTAATGGCCCTTCTGGCTGCTGTGAGCTGATAGGTTTTTGTAATTTGGGTTTGCATGTCTTTGAAAATTCGTAAAACTCATCATTTTTCTCCACCGTTTTCTTTTCTGTTAAAAAAAAGGAAACAATTGGGAGTACAATAGAACTCTTGAAATTGTGTTCTTGGAAGGTTGCCCTCTTTTGAAATTTTTGGTCGATTTTCCACCCCAGAATTTTTTCAGAAAGCAGGTGTCTTTTACTGAGCTGCAAGTTTGTTGAATATTTAGTGACCTTTAGCAATGGGTTTAAAACTGCTGTTGTAGGAAGTGGCCTCAAACAGGCAGCATGTCTCCATTCCCATATCTGGCTACTAGGGAAGCAGAGCCTTTCTGGAGGTCGTGTTCCTAGTTTGTAAATTACATTGGAATGTGCATGGAGAAAGCCCCATAAGTTTATGTCTCATTATTTCTTCTTGGTTTTAAAATTTTTTTTAATTGGTGTAAAGCTTAGAATATTGTTTGTCCTAGGTGTACACAATCTGGTTCGTTTGTACATTATATATGTCTATTCAAGTACAGATCCTCTTCCCATGTAAAATGTTACTGAGGGTTCCGCAGACCTCCCTTGCTATATGGTTGGTCTTTTTGAGATATGGATATAATATGTGTTTGTATACATATAGTAACACTAATGTTAATTTATCCATTCCCCCCACCTTTCCGTTTAGATGAGCATAGTTTGTTTTCTAAGTCTGTGAGTGTCTTTCTCTGTGGAAATATGTTCCTTTGTGTCAGTTATTAGATAACGCCTATAAGTGATATCATAGAATATAGGTCTTTTGCTTTCCGACTTACCTCATGTTTTGTGATTATCTCCAGACTCATTTGTGGTGCCTCAGAGAGCAGTGGTTCATTGTTTTCCATGGCTATTATTCCATTGTGTACATGGACCACTTCTTCTTTATCCATTTACCTGTTGTTGGACATTTTGATTGCTTCACTGTCTTGGCTATTGTGAATAAGGCTGCACTGCAACTTTTGCGGCCTGTGTCTTCTCGATTCTTTTCTTCTCAGGTGAGAGGTCCATTGGTGCGCCTGCTGGATTGAATGGCACCTCCATTTTTACTTTTAAACACAGCTCCTTTCTGTTCTCATTATTGGCTGTTACCCCTTCACGTCTCACCAGCAGGTAGAGTGTACACAGTTCTCTAAAACCCCTTCAGCATTTATTGTTTGTTGACTTTTTGCTGATGGTAAGTCAACTGGTGTAAGTTGAAACTTTTTGTAGATTAGATTGCATGGGTCTAACACTCCCTGAGGTTGAGCTTTTATCCATTTTCCTTTTTTTTTAAAGAGCGTGAGTAAAACTTAACTCTTCATACTCTCTTCTTGAAACATTTGCCTGTTTTGAATTGTTTTGTCCATTCCTTCCTTCAGCACAATTTTTTAGGGCAGGTGTCCTTTACAGCCCTGAGTCCTTGGGAATGTTAAGTGACCATTAGCTGTGAGTTTAAAGCTGTTCTTGCAGGAAACGGCCACAAGGTGGCAGCATTTCCCCTTTACCATATTTGGTTACTAGGGAAACAGAGCCTTAATGGAAGTGGTGTTGTAGGTTGTAAATTAGAATGGAATGTGCCAGGGAAAAGCCCTTTAAGTTTATGTCTCATTACTTCTTGTTCATATTTGTAGGTTACTTTTTATCCCAGTAAATATGATTACAATGGTTTGTTTGTTCTAGGTGTGCAAGATGTGGTTCTTTCACACATATACATGTATCTATTCTTCCTCGCATCCTTTTCCCATGTAGGTTATGACACAATGTTGAGTAGTCTTCTCCTGGTCTTCCGTACGTCTTTGGTGGTTATATATTTCACATGGTTTGTATATCTCTGTTAACCCCAATGTGGCAATGTATCCAATCCTCATCCCTTTCTATTTGGTGAACCATAAGTTTTTTAATGAATCTGTGATTGCCTTTCTCTGTGGAAATATCTTCATTGGTATCAATTTTTAAGTAACTCTTAAAAGTGATATGATAGGATATGTGTCTTTTGCTTTCTCACTTACTACACGTGGCGTGATTACGTCTAGACTCATCTATGGTGCTGCAAACGGCATTGTTTCATTTTTTTCACTAGCGAATATTCCATCTGTACATGGAGGAGTTCTTCTTTGTCCATCCATCTTTTGGTGGACTTTTCGGTTACTTCCATATCTTGGCTATTGTAATACTGTGCAGTGCAGATTTGCCTGCCTGTGTCTTTCCAATTCTCTCTTCTTAGGTTTTACGTCGAGGAGTGGGCCTGCTGGATCATATAGTAGCTCAATGTTTACCTTTTTAAGGCACCTGCATTCTGTTCTCATTCGTGGCCCTTTCCAAGTTACGGCCCCTTTGAAGTTGAGGGTATGCATTTCTCCACAACACCTTCAGCATTTATTGTTTGTAGTTTTCTTGCTGATGGTTATTCTGACAAGTGTGAGCTGATACCTCTCTGTGGTTGAATTCGAATGTGCCGCATAATCTGTTGAAATTGAGCTTTAAGGCATGTCCTTTTCTATGTTTCAAGCTGTGGTTACCCCTTAGTTCTTCAAAGTGTTCTCTTTAAGTATGTGTCATATTTTGAAATGTTTTGGCCTTTACCTCGCTCAAGATATTTTGAGGGCCTGTTTCATTTACAGTTCTGCAGTACTTGTTCCTATGAAGTGACCATTAGCACAGGCTTTAAAGTTGCTTTTGCAGGTAACTGCCAGAGGGCGGCAGCCTTTCTATGTCCCCCACCCTGGTAACTAGGGAAAAGCCCTTGCGGCCTGTGGTGTTTCTCGGTTATAAATTAGAGTGGAGTGTGCCGGGACAAACCCACACAAGCTGATGTCTCCTTACTTTTGTTGGATTGTTACATTTAATTTTTATTTTTTATTGGAGTAATTTTCCACTGTGTACGTGGACCACTTCTACTTTGTGCATTCCTCGGTTGATGGACATTTTCATTGCTTCCAAGTGTTGGCTATGGTAAATATTGTTGGAGTGCAGGATTGCCAGGCTGTGACTTTTCGATTCTCATTTTCTCAGGTGATAGGCCCAGCAGTGGGTGTGATTGATTGACTGGTAGCACCGTGTTTCCCTTTTCAAAGCACCTTCTTTGTGTTTTCATTAGTGGCTCTTACCACGTCCCCCTTAGAATCCAGGGTACGCATTTCTCCACAATCGCTTCAGCATTTATTGTTTGCAGCATTTATGCTAATGGCCCTTCTGGCTGCTGTGAGCTGATAGGTTTTTGTAATTTGGGTTTGCATGTCTTTGAAAATTCGTAAAACTCATCATTTTTCTCCACCGTTTTCTTTTCTGTTAAAAAAAAGGAAACAATTGGGAGTACAATAGAACTCTTGAAATTGTGTTCTTGGAAGGTTGCCCTCTTTTGAAATTTTTGGTCGATTTTCCACCCCAGAATTTTTTCAGAAAGCAGGTGTCTTTTACTGAGCTGCAAGTTTGTTGAATATTTAGTGACCTTTAGCAATGGGTTTAAAACTGCTGTTGTAGGAAGTGGCCTCAAACAGGCAGCATGTCTCCATTCCCATATCTGGCTACTAGGGAAGCAGAGCCTTTCTGGAGGTCGTGTTCCTAGTTTGTAAATTACATTGGAATGTGCATGGAGAAAGCCCCATAAGTTTATGTCTCATTATTTCTTCTTGGTTTTAAAATTTTTTTTAATTGGTGTAAAGCTTAGAATATTGTTTGTCCTAGGTGTACACAATCTGGTTCGTTTGTACATTATATATGTCTATTCAAGTACAGATCCTCTTCCCATGTAAAATGTTACTGAGGGTTCCGCAGACCTCCCTTGCTATATGGTTGGTCTTTTTGAGATATGGATATAATATGTGTTTGTATACATATAGTAACACTAATGTTAATTTATCCATTCCCCCCACCTTTCCGTTTAGATGAGCATAGTTTGTTTTCTAAGTCTGTGAGTGTCTTTCTCTGTGGAAATATGTTCCTTTGTGTCAGTTATTAGATAACGCCTATAAGTGATATCATAGAATATAGGTCTTTTGCTTTCCGACTTACCTCATGTTTTGTGATTATCTCCAGACTCATTTGTGGTGCCTCAGAGAGCAGTGGTTCATTGTTTTCCATGGCTATTATTCCATTGTGTACATGGACCACTTCTTCTTTATCCATTTACCTGTTGTTGGACATTTTGATTGCTTCACTGTCTTGGCTATTGTGAATAAGGCTGCACTGCAACTTTTGCGGCCTGTGTCTTCTCGATTCTTGTCTTCTCAGGTGAGAGGTCCATTGGTGCGCCTGCTGGATTGAATGGCACCTCCATTTTTACTTTTAAACACAGCTCCTTTCTGTTCTCATTATTGGCTGTTACCCCTTCACGTCTCACCAGCAGGTAGAGTGTACACAGTTCTCTAAAACCCCTTCAGCATTTATTGTTTGTTGACTTTTTGCTGATGGTAAGTCAACTGGTGTAAGTTGAAACTTTTTGTAGATTAGATTGCATGGGTCTAACACTCCCTGAGGTTGAGCTTTTATCCATTTTCCTTTTTTTTAAAAGAGCGTGAGTAAAACTTAACTCTTCATACTCTCTTCTTGAAACATTTGCCTGTTTTGAATTGTTTTGTCCATTCCTTCCTTCAGCACAATTTTTTAGGGCAGGTGTCCTTTACAGCCCTGAGTCCTTGGGAATGTTAAGTGACCATTAGCTGTGAGTTTAAAGCTGTTCTTGCAGGAAACGGCCACAAGGTGGCAGCATTTCCCCTTTACCATATTTGGTTACTAGGGAAACAGAGCCTTAATGGAAGTGGTGTTGTAGGTTGTAAATTAGAATGGAATGTGCCAGGGAAAAGCCCTTTAAGTTTATGTCTCATTACTTCTTGTTCATATTTGTAGGTTACTTTTTATCCCAGTAAATATGATTACAATGGTTTGTTTGTTCTAGGTGTGCAAGATGTGGTTCTTTCACACATATACATGTATCTATTCTTCCTCGCATCCTTTTCCCATGTAGGTTATGACACAATGTTGAGTAGTCTTCTCCTGGTCTTCCGTACGTCTTTGGTGGTTATATATTTCACATGGTTTGTATATCTCTGTTAACCCCAATGTGGCAATGTATCCAATCCTCATCCCTTTCTATTTGGTGAACCATAAGTTTTTTAATGAATCTGTGATTGCCTTTCTCTGTGGAAATATCTTCATTGGTATCAATTTTTAAGTAACTCTTAAAAGTGATATGATAGGATATGTGTCTTTTGCTTTCTCACTTACTACACGTGGCGTGATTACGTCTAGACTCATCTATGGTGCTGCAAACGGCATTGTTTCATTTTTTTCACTAGCGAATATTCCATCTGTACATGGAGGAGTTCTTCTTTGTCCATCCATCTTTTGGTGGACTTTTCGGTTACTTCCATATCTTGGCTATTGTAATACTGTGCAGTGCAGATTTGCCTGCCTGTGTCTTTCCAATTCTCTCTTCTTAGGTTTTACGTCGAGGAGTGGGCCTGCTGGATCATATAGTAGCTCAATGTTTACCTTTTTAAGGCACCTGCATTCTGTTCTCATTCGTGGCCCTTTCCAAGTTACGGCCCCTTTGAAGTTGAGGGTATGCATTTCTCCACAACACCTTCAGCATTTATTGTTTGTAGTTTTCTTGCTGATGGTTATTCTGACAAGTGTGAGCTGATACCTCTCTGTGGTTGAATTCGAATGTGCCGCATAATCTGTTGAAATTGAGCTTTAAGGCATGTCCTTTTCTATGTTTCAAGCTGTGGTTACCCCTTAGTTCTTCAAAGTGTTCTCTTTAAGTATGTGTCATATTTTGAAATGTTTTGGCCTTTACCTCGCTCAAGATATTTTGAGGGCCTGTTTCATTTACAGTTCTGCAGTACTTGTTCCTATGAAGTGACCATTAGCACAGGCTTTAAAGTTGCTTTTGCAGGTAACTGCCAGAGGGCGGCAGCCTTTCTATGTCCCCCACCCTGGTAACTAGGGAAAAGCCCTTGCGGCCTGTGGTGTTTCTCGGTTATAAATTAGAGTGGAGTGTGCCGGGACAAACCCACACAAGCTGATGTCTCCTTACTTTTGTTGGATTGTTACATTTAATTTTTATTTTTTATTGGAGTAATTTTCCACTGTGTACGTGGACCACTTCTACTTTGTGCATTCCTCGGTTGATGGACATTTTCATTGCTTCCAAGTGTTGGCTATGGTAAATATTGTTGGAGTGCAGGATTGCCAGGCTGTGACTTTTCGATTCTCATTTTCTCAGGTGATAGGCCCAGCAGTGGGTGTGATTGATTGACTGGTAGCACCGTGTTTCCCTTTTCAAAGCACCTTCTTTGTGTTTTCATTAGTGGCTCTTACCACGTCCCCCTTAGAATCCAGGGTACGCATTTCTCCACAATCGCTTCAGCATTTATTGTTTGCAGCATTTATGCTAATGGCCCTTCTGGCTGCTGTGAGCTGATAGGTTTTTGTAATTTGGGTTTGCATGTCTTTGAAAATTCGTAAAACTCATCATTTTTCTCCACCGTTTTCTTTTCTGTTAAAAAAAAGGAAACAATTGGGAGTACAATAGAACTCTTGAAATTGTGTTCTTGGAAGGTTGCCCTCTTTTGAAATTTTTGGTCGATTTTCCACC